>NW_026068154.1:1031240-1126158 GCF_014885135.2 Alexandromys fortis | reverse complement strand
TCCCTTCCTTCCTCCCTTCCTTCCTCCCTCCCTCCCTCCCTCCCTCCCTCCCTCCCTCCCTTCCTTCCTTTCTTCCATTCCTTCTTTCTTTTGAATCTGACTTATTCATGACAATGACAGGAAACCAAGGTGAGGAGATGAGACACCCGGCCTGCGGCTGTGAGTAGATCATGGATAAAGATGAGATTTAAACTCATGCCTGGCTCCTCACCCAGTAGATATTTTTAAAGCAGTCTCAGAATTTGAGTCCGGTTCCTGAGAATTATAAAGAATTCAGGAATAAGACATTATTTCTCAGTGTATCTTTGACATTGATGGATAGTTTCCCAGCCTCAACTCTACACATCGTACCTGGTTCTTGGGCGTTTATTGATTTCAGACAACGAAACACGCACGGCAGCACACTTGAGTGAATTTTAAGAACTTTAACCCGGCAGGTGCGGTCTCTGACGGCTCTCTTCTTCCATCCTGCATCCCAGCTTTTCTCTCCACGTTCTTTTCTCTCCATGACTCATTTTCCCATCAGTTTTATTTTCTGTAGTTTTCAGCGGGTATCATGTGCTGAGATTTTGCTCTCTTACTTCACCTGTGACTTCCAATCACCAGAGGCAGACTTCAAACCAAGGAGTAATCCATGTCTCCTGTTTTGGGGTCCTTGCATAGAAAACAGATTTCCACGCAAGTGGGTGTCCAGAAGCTGCTTCTGCAAAACCTGGGGTCATATGCTGTTAAACTGCTGTTCTGTGTGCTCACTGTCACTTGCCGGGAGCCTGGCAGTGTGTGACAGGAGTCTGCCCTCCCTGTGACTGTAAAATGTTCTGATGATGGGCATTCACAATTTTTAATCAGTTGCTATCACAAGTATTTTTAATGAATAGCTTTCTTCATATGTCATTATCCCCAGAAGTGGATTCCTGGGAGGCACGGTCCAAGCGTCTGTAATTTTGACAGATGTGAACAAATCACCATCCACCGAGGTTGTCCCGACACACACCAAGGGCTGCAATCAGCTTTTCATTGTCCTCGGCTGAGTTCACCAAGGGTCCTGCTGCTGGTCCTGCCGGTGTCATTTTTACAAAGTTTGAGCTGTATGGAGAGACACATCTCAGCTCCTGAGAGAGCAAGGAAAAAGACTGTGAATGGGTCTCTGTAACACCACTGGAGCTAGTAATGACTTCCATGTTGCTAGATCGAGTGTGTCATCACTTCAGCAATCAACCTGACACAAACCTAGAGTGACCTGGGGAGAGGGAACATGAGCTGAAGGATGGCTTCATTAGATTAGCCTTTTCAACTGCTCATCTATAGGAGGGCCTGTCCCACTGCGGGCAGTACCAACCCCAGACCCATAGGCCTGGTATATAAGAGTGAACCAAAGGAAGCAAGACAACCAGTGTTCCTCCATGTCTCCTGCCTCTGCTCTTGCTTTACAGCTTCTCATCCCTGATCTGACTTCCTGCGGTGACAGACTGTAACCTCTAAGAGGAAGAACCCCTTTCCTCCCCCACGTTGTTATTTGTCAGAGTATTTTTTATCACAGCAGGAGAAAACAAACTAGAACGCAGTGGCACCTTCAACCTTGACCTCACTGACTTTGGCTCTTCTTGGCTCTGCTCACACTGTCCCTTCCTACTTGAGGCTGGTGTCTCTAGCTGACAACTTTGTCGTCTTTGCAACGTCGTCTCCTCTTCTCATCTGGGATGGTTTTTACTGCCGCGCATCAAAATCCCCTGGGATGCAAGGATGCACTTGAAAATGCAGACCCTCAGGCCACACCCCAGACAACTTCATATATAAAATCCCAATTGCTTGAGGTGGAGCCCAGGCATCAGTGTTCGGAAAGCTTGGCATGCGTGCCTATAATGCACAACTTGAGCAGAATTCTGTTCATTAAGCAAAGGATTTGGCAGGGTTTCCTCCATGTCATGCCACTACATCGTCTCTCAATAAAGCTGCAGACGTGCCCACAGCGTTAATCGCCATCCACACACTGTTGGCTGTGTGTAGTCTTATTATACCCCAGACCTTTCCTGAGTTCTCTACTTCTGCATCTCAGCGCACTCTATGGTTGGCATCCTCAAGTCCATGATCCAAAAATTGCCTATCCCTCAACCCCAATATTTTCTCATTATTTTCATTTCTTTGAATAGTACCCCTCAATCCAGAGGTACAGCTCTGCCTCCTACACCCACCCCCATCACAGCCGCATAGCAGACTCCGCTCCAGTTGACTTGCTGATATTGTGCCCATCATCTAATAATTATGCCACATTGCAACAAACCTGTCCTGAGCAGCCAGTGGCTCTTCCTTACCCTGAGGTGAAAACACCTGCCATTCTACAGGGCTTTCCTTGGCTAGGTTCTTCTGCTTCCCAGCCCAGACCTCCACACCTTTGTTTTCCCAGTTCTACCATGCTCGTCCTCCACAGCGTGGATCTTGTCAGGGTTTATACCTACTCCTAGATCTCTTTTCTCTCCACTCACATTCTAGTTGAATTCTAGTTTTGTCCTTCTTATAACTCTAAGAATGTCTTGCTAGAAACTTCTTTGGTGTTCAAGACAGGGCCAAAACAGACCTCTTTCTCAAGAGTACCCAGTGGTAGGAGATCTTTTGATTAATGTCTCTGCCTATCTTTAGACCATAAGTACTACAAAACCCACCAAAGTCTATCTTCTTTTATATATTTTCCTCTTTCTTTCTTGACATTCCATTCCTGTATTAGGGTTCTCTAAAGGAACAGAACTGACATATTGAATATATATGTAGATTATATGGAATTTATTAGACTGGTCCCAAGCTGTGTTCCTGGTAGTCCATGATGTTCCTGTGGTCCTGATAGTGCGTGCTGGACATGACTGAAAGGCTGAGAATAAGGCTCATCCCATGAGGCTGGATGTCTCAGCAATCCCAGTCTGGTGCCAGAGTACTGGGGGATGCCTAGAGAATTGCTGGGCTTCAGTCGACACTGGAATTCCAGAGAGGTTATTTCTAAAATCAGCAGAGGAATGCCACAACAACAGGAGAGATGAACTTGCCAGAATAAGAATAAGATCAAGTAGGCAAAAACCAGCTTCCTTCTTCTTCAACCCCTTATATGGGTTGCCATTAGAATCTCCTTGCTCCAGATAATTTGACCAAGAAAATCACTCCCAGGAGTGTCCAGTGGTTTGGGTTTTAGTTGATTCCAGACAGAGTCAAGTTGACAACCAAGACTAGCTGTCACAGTTCCCAAGGCCTTGTGCACTTTCTGTCCCTCCACACAGGTGATAATGCATGCTAACATATAAGTAGGGTGCAGGAACATTTGTTTCTTGTTTTCTACTCAGTGATAAGCCTGAGGAACATGTGCCTACAGTTACCTTCTATGTACTTTATTTTGGACATTGAGTGCATGTTAAGAAAGAGTGGTGTTCATGGTGCATTTTTAGCAGATGGGGCTTGTGGGAGGTCCAGAGGTCACTGGGGGTTAGTTAGAAGTTAGTTTGTGTGTGACTTCTTGATGGCTATCACATGATCCTTAGAGTGTTTTGAGAGAAGATTGTTACAAAAGCAGCAAACCTACCCTCATCCATACTCTCTCCTGTGCTTAAGGTATGGTTGCTGGCCTAGTGTGGTACCATATGCCTTAAATCCCTACACTCAGAAGGCCAAGGGCAGTTGGATCTCTGAGTTCAGGGCCTGCTGAGTTTACCAGTCTAGTTTCTGTCTTGAGTTCTCAGCCAACCAGGACTACCTAGGTAGACCCTGTCTTGAATCGAAACAGGACACAACAAAACAAAACAAAAAACTAATGCAGTGCCAACAAAAGATGTGGTTGTTTTCTTCTCTCCCGTACTCTCCACCTGCTATGGACCCAGAGATAGAACAGCACCATTTAAACTTTGAACTTCCAAAGCGTGAGCTAAATAAACCTCTTTACTTCCTAAGAAGCCTGTGTCGGGTGTTTCATTGCAGTAAAGAAAAGAAGACTGAACAAGCAGATGCCTGCAAACTGGCCCCTGCTGCCCTCACTTCAGAGGGAAGACGGCATCCGTAATATTATGCACCTGACCTCTAAAGGGACTACACTGTCACCCATACCCACTGAGCCAGCTGGCAGGTCCTGCAGGACCAGAGTTATCATTGAAAATCATTCACGTTTAATAACTTCAACAGCACTCAATAAATACTCAAAAAATATGAAGGATTGTTTATAGTGGCCGCATCTCATAAGGGAAATTTACAAGACCATTAAAAATTATTAGACTTTTCCTATGATAGGGTGGTTTTCATGAGCAGCCCTGCATGACTTCATATCCAGGCTATGCAGCGTGTTTATTCTCGGGTTTTCAAAATACCATATTTCTTCCACCATTAAATTTTATCTCGGCGGCGTTGTTTTAAAGCACCAATCTCCCTGGCTCTTCTGATCTTGTGATTCAGTTCCAGAATGTGTTGCTCTGGACAAGACCCTGGGGACCACATGGGTCTGGCTCTGGCAGCAGGAATTGAAACTGAATGATGCACATGGCTTCTGGGGCCTGCAGGGATGCGAATGTATCCATCACTGTGGTGGCCCTACTGGCCAGCAATTGGCTGGAACTTCCTGGCAGGGATCGAATGTCCTAACTGTGGGTAGGAGGAAGGAGGAAGCAGGAGACTGTGAAGATCACAGTGGCTCTCCAATTGTCTTGGCTGTGGGACACAGAGAATTTTGTTTATGTCTGGCATGGTGGTCACCCACATGTAGAGTGTCAGAACGAATATTTTTAAATTGCTGATCATGCCCACACTCCTAGGCACAGCCAGCCAGTCTCAGGGGCAAATGGCATGTCTTCTCCCTTGAAGCTGAACCAAGGAAGGAGCCAAGGCTGTTCTGGTAGAGAGAGCATCGTTGAGTGACAGGTATTGCTTTTGCTCCAGACTTCCCTTCAGGGCAGATGATGACTGAGCATATTAAAGGGAGGATATCCGTGAGATGCTGAAATTGTCTAAGGAGCAATGGGGGTCTCTGAGTTACCAGACCAAGCATCCACTAAGTAAACTGTCCCCTTTGCTTCCTCTGTGCCTTGTTTCTCTCTTAATTAGGGTTACTATTGTGATGGCACACAATGAGAAAAGCAACTTGGGGAGGAATGGATTTATTTGGCTTACACTTCCATCACTGTTCATGGTCAAAAGAAGTCAGGAGAAGAATTCAACAGAGCAGGAATCTGGAGGCAGGAGCTGACGCAGAGGCCATGGAGAGGGGGCTTGCTGATTACTGACTTAATCATCATAGCAAGCTTAGCAAACTTTCTTAAGGAATCCAAGACCACCAGCACAAGGGTGGTACCACCCACAGTGGGCTGAGTCCTCCCATTTGATCTAACAAATGCCCCCGCAGACTTATCTACAGTCTGATCTTATGAAAATATTTTCTCAATTGACGATCCCCCCTTTCTAATGACCCTAACTTGTGTAAAGTTGACATAAAACTAAACAGGACAGCCCCTGTCCTTCTCTTTGACTGGAATGCCTCCAGCAACTCAGTCCAGTGACACGAATCCAGTAATAAAGCCATCCTAGATGTTTAGAACTGACACCCCCTTTCTCAGTTGTGGAGCAGTCCTGAGCTCTGTCTTTGTGTTCTGTGACACTGTGAGTCTCTTCTAGCAGGTGAGATGAACAGCTGACCACAGACTGAGGCTGTGTGAACTGAGGGTACCTTGTGTTATAGACTCGCTGTCACCATGAGGAAATGAGAGCTCTGGTGGCTAGAAATCTGCTCAAACAGTTAAATATAGCCATAGATTGCTGCTGCAGTAAATTCTATGAAGCCCGAGTTAGCTACTAAGGTCATGGGCCTCGCTGTATTTTCCCCTTGGCACTTCTAATTGCCCAGAACCTTCTTCCTGATTGGCTCAGGGAGTTCCCGAAGTCAGCCCGTGTGCTGGTTAATCTGTAACTTGACAGGATCTGGAATCAATTAAGAGATAAGCCTCTGTGCACACCAGTGAGAGGCTCTCTTGAAGAAAGCCTGGAGTCCCTGATGAGATCCACTTCCTGCTTCCTTGATGAGCGGATAGATGACCATGAGGCTTGTACTGCAGTGCCCAGACATCTCAGTCACATGGTTCCTCTGCTTACTGGCTCTCAAATCTGGGGTGAACACTTAGCTGCCAGGAACTATCAGCACCCAGCCCCAATAATTGATTCACACTGTCTCATGAGAGCACAGCGTCTCTGTGGAAAATCAAAATGAGGAAAATGGTTTGTTCAGGCTCATCCCGGCTAGCGTAGGCAATATTTCTCCACATCCCAGTGGTCTCCTCTGCAGCGGCAGGAAATGTGGTTAGAACGCCAAGGAAGGCCCATTGTCAGAGAAGCCTATATGGAGAGAGGCCCTCGGAATGCCTCCCAGGGGATGAGCAGAGATTTTCTGGGTCCCTGGTAGCTTTTATCTCTGTGACCAGCTTCCCCTAGAACTGCTTAGCAGAGCCTGCAGATCATGGAGGGGGTGGAGTAGAATCTCTCTACCCCAGCACTGATGGGCTAGGGCTTGACAATCACAAAGGGTGGGTTTTGAAAACCGCTTCCCCCCTGTGGGGGGGGGGACCTTGCCTCTCACCGTCAAGAATTTTCTAGATAGCTGACATCTTGATTATGTGTGGGAATTCTGGGCCACTCATTCATTCTAAGTCTCTTTATGAGGACCTAGGTTTGATTCATCACGGTGAACGCTTCACAGGTTGTCTTTTATGATCTGAGATGTAAGCCATTTATGTTAGATACTTAGGACCCACTGAAGAAAAAAAATAAAATAAAACTGACTTCAGCCCAGACAAGTTGTAGAACTAGACCCAGCATGCGGCTATGGAGACACCAGAGAAAAGGAGACTGAAGTATTGAATGTAGGTAGAGAAACTGAGAGGGTGGAGGGACTTTAATCTGTAGATCCAACTAAAGGAAGGTGGCTTTAGAAGGGGCTAGGGTAAAGGGAGATGCAATGATTGGGAGTTGAGTTTATGCTGGAAAAAGTATCAAGTTATTTAATTATCTCCAAGATTGGGAGGGATTAGAGATAATACCAAGAGGAGAGACAGCTCCTTGCACCCAGTCATATGCCCACTGCAGATAACTCCCACACAGGCAGCAGGATGGTAAATCCTTTGTGGGAAAGATCCCAGGGCATTCATTTCCCTGTTTAGACATAAAGTAAAGAAAACCAGCCTATGATTCACAATCCTAGAAAACCTAGACAACAATGAGGACCCTAAGAGAGACGTACATGGATCTAATCTACATGGGAAGTAGAAAAGGACAAGATCTCCTGAGTAAATTGGGAACATGGAGACAAGGGGAGAGGGTTGAGGGGGAGGGGAGAAGAAGGGAGGGGAGCAGAGAAAAATGTAGAGCTCAATAAAAAAGGGGGGTGAGAGGCTGGGAGAGAGTAAAAGGAAAATTGGAGGGAGAGAGGGAGGGAAGGAGGGTGGGAGAAAGAGAGAGAGAGAACCACAAAGAGGCACGATTATTGGGCAATACTTAAACTTCAGCTGATGGTTTTGAGTGTTGCACAGGTGACTGAAGCCAGCAGGTCTCTGAGCCACACATGACGTGAGACTTGGACTCACTAAGTATGTGAGTGGGCACCACATTTTCTTCTTCTATTCTGATATTCTGAGATATCCATGATTTGCTACAAGGAACTAATCCTTCTGTCCTGAGAGTCATTGGGCTTCCACCTAGCCTTTTGAGAGGCAGAGGAATCCTGGGAGATGCTCACCCTAAATTCCAGACCACAGCCTCTGTAGCCAATTGTGTCTTCTGGAAACATTAATTGGCTTACCAACACTGCTTCAGTGTGGCTCTGGGCTTCAGATTCCCTGCTCTTGGGCGCTGAATAGGTTCTTCGCATTATATAACAATTGCGAAGGACCATTGTCTCTGGCTCAGAAATTAGAGGGAAGTAATGTGTTGGGAAGGCAGAGAAACTTCTAGCCACCCTCAGCTTGAAGCTGGTTGAGGACTTACATCCTTCATTGTGGGGTGGAAAGTTCAGCATGCCACACAATATGTGCTGTGTCAGACTGCACTACGGTCATCTCTGATAAGAGTCAAGGCAACTGCTTGCTAGTGGTACCAGATGAGCTCTGAGATAGAAACAGGAAAGGGTGCTTCTGAATACAGCATCTTTTTCACCTTGCTGCTTCTTCTCCAGGGTTTGAGATGGATCAGCAGCACCCTTAATTGCCTTGCCTTTGGGCCAAAGGATCTCAGCCAGAAATAAGTTCTTCACATCTTCTATGTTGGAGGTGGGTTTGCTGTCAGTTGTAATATGACCACAAATCTAGAAAGGAGCATTATATCAGGACTGGCAGGGGCAGAGGACATGGTGTGGATTGTCAACTGGATTCAAGGAGAGCTCCATGTACAGGCAGAAGTTTGGATGGAAGGAGACACTTGTTGACAATCTCTACAATGAGCATTTCTGACTTATACACAAAATCTTGAAGTGTCACCTTGTGAAAGACTGGCTAGGTTCTTAAGATGATTCTGTTTGAAACCCTTAACTGCTGAGTCATGTCACTGTCCCTAAATCCTCATGTTGCAAGTAAAGATGCTAAGGTCAGAGTGAGTGGACAAGTTATTAAAAATAATTCAACCTACAACTGCCTGTTTCTGAGGCCATTTCTAGATAGTGTGTAAGGAAGGGGCTTTACCTAAACCAGGCAATGGTGGGCAGAAGTATGGTCTCCACTGCCAATCCAGGGAACAGAGAAGCTTCCTGCTAGAAGACATTCCCTAAAGAGTCATGTGACATATCAGGTTCCTGCTCTAGGCTGACCACTGCATTGGGTGGATGAAAACATCCACCCTGCCACAATTCTCTAGGACCATTAGTGTGATGTGGTGTTGTTTGATGCTTGCCTATAAGAAGCCCTCTGTGGAAGAGGTCAGGGATTCCTTTGAGAACTAAAATGTCCAAGATGCAAACCAGCATGAATTTAAGTGCGTTTTTCTGGATGGAGAGGAATGGGTCAAGGCAATGAGACTGTCCCCCGCCAGAAGCTGCTACTGTGGTATTAAGATACAGCTCTTTTTGCTTCACTGTGCTTGGATGAGATACTTGCTGTCCTCTGGTTCTCATCAGGACCAACTCCAGCATCACAGAAATGTCTTCTTCATTCAAAACCAAAGGAGAGATATTCAGAAAGATATTTGATTTTACAGTGAAGGGAAACAAATGCTATTTATTTATTAGTATAATTAGAGCGAAAAACAAGACACATTTTAGATGTATGTGAGCATTTCGCTGTCATGCTTATTGCCTTTCAGAATATCCTAAAATGAATCCATGAAACAGCATTCGCATTCCCCCAATTACCACTGCAGTGAGTTCCCGGGGGAAGGCAGAATGACAGACCACCACAGCTGGAGCATGTGCGCTCCATTCATTAGGCTGTAATAAGAATTTTACCATTTTCCATAAAGGTGTCATTTCAGATCTCAATAGCAAAGGAGCCGGGATGCCAACAGGTGCAAAATTTGCATTAGCATATGTATGAGAGAGTAGAATCATGCCTCAAATATTTAGGATAAAACTTTTTAATAACAGCATTAAAGTAAAGCAGGTGTTAAATGGCTACAGGATTCATGCTGTCCACGGGAGCAAATGTGTCCATTCCTGAAAGACTGTAATACAGAGCAAGTCCCCCTGAGACAAGTTCTAGGGCTTGGGTGTTTGAGACCAGCTAAGATGGGTAAGAAAGATGCCCTTCTTGAGGAAGCCTTGCTCGTGATGGCAGCTCTGGCCTCCCTGCTTGCATCACCTGGCCAGCCAAGAACTGAGAACCTCAAGCTTCTACAAAGATGGAGGCCGGTTTGCATCAGACATATCTGGATTTTGTCCCACATTTATGCCCTCTTCTGGAAAAGAAAATGGCTCCTTCCGTTTGACAAACTGTCTCTGTTCTGCTGTCTGCAGGCTGAGGTTGTCAGCCAGGGTGTCCTGCTCTCGTCACTGCACTAGATAAGGGACAGTGTGTAACAAAAGCCAGTCCCAGGGGGTTCGCCCTGGAGACTTGGGCTCTCCAGTGCAGAGAGACCAGGATGAATGGAATGCTTAGTGCTGATGAGTTGCCAACCAGCTCTTCCGGCATGGCTCCCTGGAGTAGCCTTTGATCTTGTTTTTTTTTTACCATCTGATGTTCCTTTGATTTGATGACTTCTCTAATATCTCTCCATTAAACTCCACTTTAGTTGGAGTTAGCCAGAGTTGATTTCTGTTGCTTGCAATTAAAGAATCTTGACGGATATAAAAATAACAACGGCAAGAGCAAGACGCAGATGTTGCATTGAGCGCTAAGCATCTTAGGGATGTTACCTCACCCAGTGAAGTCGGTATCATCATCCCTGTCTTGTACCATGGGGTGTTCAGAATCATAAGCAGCCCGGATTAAAACCCAGTTTATATTTCCACTGAAGCTTTCTGTGTTAGTTCACATTCTTATAGAAACAGGACCAAGATGTAGATACTATATGTAGATACATGTATGGATCACACACACACACACATGAGGACGTTTCTTGTGAGAATTGATGCTCTGGTTATATAAAACTGAAAAATCCCATAATAAGCAACTTTAAAATAGGAGATCCAAGAGAGCTGTGGTATAATTCACTCAGTATCTGGAAGCCTGAGAACCAGGGAAATCAGTGACATAATGCCCAGCCTGAAAAATGGAAAGACTGGGGATCAAAGTGGGCCCTATTGTAAGGCCTAAGGCCCAGGAAGCAGGAATTCTGGTAGGGGAAGATTGAAGTCCCAGTTTAAGAGGGGTAGAATTCACCCTTCCTCCACATTTTTTAAAAAATAGGTCCCCAGTGGGGTAATGCACTCAGCCCACATTGGTGAGGAGCAATGTCTCATACTCAGTCCACTCATTTATGTGCTAATTCCTTCAGAGAATGTTGTAATTTGGATGTTAAATATCACCCCCTCCTCGCCCACACACCACTGCCATCAGACTTCTATGTTGATATTTGGTCCCTGGTTACCAGTACTGTTCTGAAAGTTTGTGGACTCTTTGAGACTGTGGTCTAGCGAGAAGAAGTGGGTTGTGGTAAGTGGGCCTCGGGTGATTACTCGTTTCTGATCCTGATGAGCTTACTGTTTCCTGATGTGAGAAGATGTGAGGAGCCTCAGCCACAGGCTCCCAGTACCCTGCCTTCTCCACCACAATAGGCTCCATCCCCTTATGTTATTGTAAGTCCCCAATTTGCTCTGTCAGCTGTTCTGCTACAGTGACAAAAATGGTTGCTGATCTATGAAACACCCACATAACTACACACAGAAATGCCACTTTGTTAGCTATCTGGGCACAACTTAGCTCAGGCTAGTTGATGTACAGAGTCAACAAGCCCACACTCTACTGGTACTCCCTCTCTCCGTCATCTTGTCTGGGAGAGTGCTGATGTACTACTACTGGGACTCTCCAACACCAGGCAAAGGAGCTTATAAGTTATCGCCACTAATAGCAGCAGACGGACCTAGAAGCTTAGACAAAAGTCCCAGGTGATTTGAACTGCACTTTGAAGGGACTCTCATCCTCCTTCAGCATCAGTTGCTCATATGAATCAAGACATTATTAAGAGGGGGAAAAGACGCTCGGCAGGAGTGGCCAGAGAACTGGCTTCAGAGAATTGGCTAAAGTTGGCTAAAGGCTGGTGAAGGAGCAGACTCGGCTTATGGTGGGATGAAACAAGGAGCTGGTGTGTGTGTGTGTGTGTGTGTGTGTGTGTGTGTGTGTGTGTAAGACCAAATCTAAGAACTGGTGGAGTTTTGGTCCCTTGGAATGATTGTCAGGGCTGACCTTGGGTGACCTGTGGACACAGCTGCTCCAGGTGTTCCAGGCCCAGATGAGGACTGTTTGAGTTCAATAGCAAATCCTAATGCTTACAGAAGCCAGGTACAGGATGACTGGATGGGGCAGTACAGCTGTAGCACGAGGTCTGTGCCATTGTAACAGTGATTGGTCATCTCAAGGGAATGCCTGGACTCATGGCTGAAAGTGCAAGTCTTCAGACTGTTGTGGATAGAATCGATTTGGAGGCAAGAGACCTTTTCAGATAAAATGTGGAGGAGAACATTTTATGTACTAGATTATCTCTCTCTTTCCCTCCCTCTCTGCCCCCACCCCACATTTATTATAAAACATGGTCTTAGTTTGTAACTCAGGCTGGTCTCAGGCCTCTCCATCTTTTTGGCTCTCTGCCTCCTGAGTGCTGAGGTTATTGGCATGTGTCACCAGACCTTGCCTGTTGACCAGAGTGCTTATGATACTTAGGAGGAGTCCTGAATACATGCTTGGTAAGAGGGGATGTTCCCACTTGCATTTCTTCTCTCCTTTGACTGGGCATTGCTTCCTTTGTAAAGTCTGAATCTTGTTTTCCTTCCCTCTCTTTCTTCTTACATTATCTTAGCCTAGGTCAGCTAACAGACAGTAAAGAAAGGCTCTGTGAGGTTGGTTCCAGCGTGGTTTCCTGGGTCAGTCATGAGGGTAAATAAGAGCATAAGCATAGCTTCATGGTGTGTCTGTCTGTCGGTCTGCCTGTCTGTTTGTGGAGGAGTGCACATGGTCACACAAAAACAACCTTGGATGTTGTTTCTCAACTTGTATTTTAAGACTGGGTCTGTTATTGAACTTGGAACACCTCTTTAGCTACACTAGCTGACCAGTGATCCCCAGGGATCTGTCTGTCTCCCCATCTGCAGTTCTGGGATTTCAGGTGTGCACCACCATGGGATTTCTCAAATGAGCCCCAGGGATTGTCTTTCCTACTGGACAAGATGTATTTCTCTACAGACGAAAGCCTGGCAGTTGATATTTGCATCTCAGAGCTGGTCAGTAACCACAAAGATGGCACTCTACTTTAATTCTAGATAGTCTGAAATCTTCACCAAAAGATACCAATAATTTTGGGTGAGTTATATCAAATAAGATATTTTCATCTAATAGTTGGTCTATGTAAATTTCCTTAGGAGATACTTCATTTAAGTAATATTTGTACCTTATTTAAATTCTTGCTTAGTCTACTCATATAGCTATAATAGTTTCCTAGAGCCTAGGTACATTTTACAAAACAGAATTTTATTTCTTATAGTTCTGGAAGGTGGGAAGTCAAACCTTAAATAGCCCAAATGGGGCAAGGGCCTAATTGATGCATCATCCATGACAGTGATAGAAAGGCAATGTGTGTGTGTGTGTGTGTTTGATGTGCACATATGTGCATACATGCACATGGATGCATGCACATGCACGTATACAAGTTAGAGATAAACCCAGCTGTTACAGCTTAAACATTAAATGTGTTTGAGCACCTGTCCCACTCCTGGTCATGCTGCCTTGGGGGATTGTGGAGGTGGAGACTGGAGGAAGTGGATCACTGAAAGCTTCGTGGGGTTAGAGCCCATTATAATTCAGCTTCTATTCTCTGTTTTCTTGTCCAGCCAGTAAGTGTGAAGTCACTGTCTCATGTTTCTGTCATGGTGGGCTAAACCTGCTTCAACTGTAAGCTGATGAGATGATGTACAATTATTCTGTCAGGACCCTACTTCTACAGGAAGAGTACCAGACCTTTCATGGAAGCCGAGTCCCCATGGTCTGTTGGCTTCTTAAAGGCACCTTTGGGGACTGAGTTCCCAACACAAACTCGGGGAGGCTGCTGAAGCAGTAGCAGTAACGCTCAACCCTCTGAAGGAATACAGTCACTAGCCACAGTCTGGGCTCTTGTGACTTCACCGCTCCTGCCACCTCCTCCACCACCCCCCAGAGCTCATTGCTCCAGGGCAAGGGTGGTGAGTGGCACCACCGCAGTGAAAACAGATTTCAGTCTGTGACTTCCTGTACCTGTCTGCTCAGCTGCAGGAGGGCAAGCAGAGAGCTTCAGGAAGCCTGCCAATTGAGACTGCCAGTGAGGTGCCAAGACTCCAGCGGAGAAGAATGAATGGAAGAATATGCTTTCACTCCTATCCTCTCACTTGAGGGGGGAGGTCAGTGATTACTGTGGTACTTCCCAAAGCCAGATGGTGTCATTCAGGATGGAAAAGGGCCAGGGTGTGCCGAATGAGTTCATTAGTTACAGATGCTATATTACAGCACTACACAGGGCAGCTGATGCATCATACATTTTCCTCTCACAGTACCAGAGAGTGGAAGCCCAAGATCAGGATGGTCATGTTCTCAAGAAGTCTCTTTTAGCTTGTCAAGTGCTGATC
Source organism: Alexandromys fortis (assembly GCF_014885135.2). Taxonomy (NCBI): domain Eukaryota; kingdom Metazoa; phylum Chordata; class Mammalia; order Rodentia; family Cricetidae; genus Alexandromys; species Alexandromys fortis. Next base: position 1,111,919 of record NW_026068154.1, on the reverse strand, counting down.
TCACATTGTTGAGGGCACTAATCCTACCTAGGAGGTCTCATGCCTTAACCAGCTAAGGTCAGATTAGCCACCACTTGGGGGCCTAGTGTCTTAACAAGTGATATTTGTGAGGGATGAGGAGAGATACTGACATTTGTCCATTGCACAAAGGTCAGCCAGAACAAATGTCTTGACAAAAAAAAAAAAAGGCACATGCCAGGTTGAAGAAATGGCTTAGCAATAAAGAGTGGCTACTGCTTTTGTAGAGGACCTGGCTTCAGTTCCCAGCAACCACATCAGGCATCTCACAACGTTCTGTAGCTCCAGTTCTAGAGGGATCTGGTGCCCTCTTTTGGCCTCTAAAGGTACTGCACACACGTGGCACACATAAACTTACACAGAGCATGCAAACACAAAAATGATAATAGTGAAAACACTAAAGGACACTGGGTTCAGCTCCTTTGCATCTTTTCAGGAGAACTATCTTGAGTTTTCTATGAATTCTTTGTTTCTTTTTTTAAAGTGTTGGTAAAAACTTAATATCAAAATATATGATGGTGCTCTGCTTGCTAGATTTGAAATCCGGGCTAACATAAAATCTGGGCCAACATGTTCGGTTCGGTGCTTGTTCTTTAAATGCTCTGCAACACTAGAGGAATATAATACTTGGTCCAAGGTGAAAGAACTTTTGTATGGTAGTTTGGAAACCAATAAGAATGTCATTGAGCTTATTCTAAATACCAACTATACAGTAGGAAAGATATCGAGATATTTTATAGGTAGTGCCTGTAGCTAGTGGCCATGAGTAGAGTCTTTAGCTTAAAAGGTCTTTAACTTGAAAGATTGGGAAGCTTCTGGAAGGATACTGGAACCATTAAGGGATAGAATACCTTCAGCTATTTTTGAACCCTAATTTGATGCTGTTAAAGTTCAGAAAAGGCCCAGGTTTCCATCACAAGAAAGAACAACCTGAATGGTTGTGCAGACTGTCCTTGTGTCTGACTTCAATTGCTCCTGCTGAGTGTCCCAAGGAGGCTCAGGCTCTTAGGACTGCTGGGAGGAAAGGGGGAAAGGGCAGCAGATTAGTCAGCACACACGTTAAAGAGCTGCCCATGAGTCTGTCACACGGTCAGACATGTCTTACAGTCCTCTAAATGGCAAGGTTTTCTTGAACCTTTGCGTAGGTGTGGGTAGTGCCCTCCCCGGCCTCATGCTGAGTTCTTAGAGCAGTACTATAAACAACAAATAGGCACCAACCTCCTCCGTTAATGACCCTGATCTAATGCTGCTGATGTTTTCACGTGTGCTGGGCTGGGGGTGAAATAAACCGTGTTAGATAAGGGCAGGAGGCTTTTTGGGAGATTTAGCCAACAGCCTAAGGTAAAGGCAGGAAGGGAGACATCAAAACAGCAGTTCTCTGATCTGAGTAAATGAAGTCTCTATGAGACAAAAGGAAAGATTTGAACAGAACACACACACACACACACACACACACACACACACATATGAAAGAAAAAATCTCATCTTTAAAGTCCCCACTCAGAGATTGTCATAGCAGACATTTCAGCATGTGGCCTTCTAGGGTGTTTTATGTGACTGTGCACACACGCACCTATGCAGAAATGATACATTTACATCTCTGGAGTGAGCTCAATCCTCTCAGCAATTGAACAATTCCACACTGTGATGTATTTATGTAATTTTGACCTTAGAGTACTCCATGCTTTACAACAAAATTAGGCTCTTCATTCTTGGCGGAAGAATGGGTTACTCCTGGTGTTCACAAACACAAATAACTCTGCCACAGTTTTCCTTGAGAATGTTACCCACTCCCTCCTGTTGACTCGTAATCATGTCTTCACAATACATTTCTAGAGGTGAGACTGCAAGGGAAGAGCTTGCAGCTGCCCATGCACTGGTCCTGGCTCTAAACACGGTCCCTGTTATCATTCCTACTCTTGTGATCTTGCATATGATGTCTCTGTGCCAACATGTCCAAATGTCTCTGTAGGAGGACCTGTGGCCTCATGTTTTAGGGTCCTAGCAAACACTGAAGGAAAACCCCAGACTCAAATAATACATAAGAGCAAAAAAGGCTTTATTAGTATTTCAGCATGCATGTGGGGTCATTCACCTGCTATAAATGGCAATGACCCGAGAGGAGTGTGTAGGCTCCTTTTAAGAACAGCTAAGGGAAATTTTAGGAACAGTTAGGCCATCTGAAATATGATTGGTTAAACAAGCAACAGTTATGTTACTATACTTTTAATTGGCTGAGGTTTAGTCTTATCATTTTTGGACATACTTGCACAAGCTTTGGCAAGCTCGGACGTGACTCAGAAGGGGCTGCTGGATCTGTCCTTGAGATATACATGCCCTAAATGTAAGGGCATTGTAGATAAATGACCCTTTGTGGGAGAGACATCTATTTTGCCCTTCTCTGAGAACTGAAACTTAAACTCAGTTGTGAGAATGGGAAAGTTTAACCCCTTCAAAGTCCATGAAGTCAAGCATCTCCATTGGATGTTGCCTCTCAGCTCTTTTGAATGGACTCACTGAAAGCCAAGCTGAAAGTGCCCCCAACCCGCTCAGCATCTTGGATAATTACCATTTGCCAACAGGCACGATAAAGTTTATTCATCAGCTCCCCACACCCTGCTTTCACACGCAGAAGATCATGTTCCTAGTAGGTGTCTTAGGTGTGCGTGTGCTCATGGGTGCACATGCTTCTATGGTAATGTGCATGTGTAGGTCAAAAGTCAAAATCAGGTTCCTTTCCTCAGTGCCATATACCTTTCTTTTTGAGACAGGATCTCTTTTTGACCTAGAATTCAGACTAAACTGGCTGGATAGTGAGCCCGAGGACTCTACCACCTACCCCCAGCTCCCCCATGCAGGGTAGCAAGTGCCTGTTGTTTTTTTTTTTTCAAAGCAAACTTATTTATTTATTTTACATCTCACCCTAATTTTCCCCTCCCTCCACTCCCCTCAGCACCTCTCTCCACCCCCTATGTTCCCATCCACCTAATCCACTCCTACTCCATTTCTGCTTAGGTAAGGGCAGGTCTCCCATGAATATCAACAAAATATGGCTTATCAAGTTGCAGTAAGACTAAGCACCTCCCTACGTATTAAGGCTGGGTAAAGTGACTCAGTGACTCAGTATGAGAAGCAGGGTCCCAAGAGCCATAAAAGAGGTGGAGACAGGCCCTGATCTCACTGTTAGGAGTCCCACAAGAGGACAAAACTACACATCTGTAACATACATGCAGGCTGTTTGATTGTTGGCTCAGTCTCTGTGAGCCCATATTAGCTGATTCTATGAGGTTTCTTGTTGTTGTTGGTTTTTTTTTTTTTTTTTTTTTTGACCCATCTGGCTTCTAAAACTCTTTCTTTTCCTCTTCTATAGGATTCTCTGAACTCTGCATCATGTTTGGCTGTGGATCTCTGCATCTGTTTCCAACAGTTCTTTGAGGATGACTCTCTGATGACGGTTGGGCTAGGCACCAGTCTAGTTACAGGAGATAGTCCGTTCAGGCTGCATATCCTCTATTGCTAGGAGTCTTAGCTGCAAGCATCCTTGTAGATTCCTGGGAGATTCCCTTGCACCAAATTTTTATCTGACCTCAAAATGTGTGCCCTCTCCAGTAATCTCTTTCTGAGGTCTTCCTCTCTGTCTCCCACCCACCTTCAGTCCCTTCCTCACCCACCCTCAGTCCAGTCCACTCATGAAATCTTTCTGTTTACCCTTTCCAGGGAGATCCGGGTGGCCCTCATGAACCCTTCCTGTTATCTAGTCTCTCTATGTCTGTAGAATATAGCATAACTATCCTTTATTATAGCTAATATCCACTTATTAGTGAGTATATACCTTGTTTGTCTTTCTTGGCCTGGGTTACCTCACTCAGCATGATTTTTTTTCTAGTTCCATCCATTTGCCTTCAGATTTCCTGGTGTCCTTGTTTTTTGCAGCTGAGTTAATACTCCATTGTGTAAATGTACCATGTTTTCTTTACCCATTCCCCATTCAAGGACATCGAGGTTGTTTTTAGGTTCTGGTTGTTAAGGATAGAACTGCTATTAACATAGTTGAGCAAATGCCCTTGTGGTATGATTGAGCATCTTTTGGGTATATACCCAAGAATGGTATAGCTGGGTTTTTTGGTGGACTGATCCCCAGTTTTCTGAGAAACCACCACACTGACTTCCAAGGGGGCTGCACAAGTTTGCACTCCCACAAAGTGGGATGCAGATCTAAACAGAGAATTCTCGACAGAAGAATCTCACATGAGGCAGGCCTCCTGTGAGCTTGCACAAAACAAGGCACATCAGGAGGCAGTTCCAAGCTCCTCTCTTCACATCAAGTCAGGGGGATAATCCAGCATGGGGAACAGGTTACCAAAAGCCAGCTAAGAGCCAGGAGAGGTCTTGCTCCCAGTTTTAGAATTTTTTCTAAGAGAGATGAAAAAGGGGAGGGCATGGGGGGAGAGAAGGGAGGGAAACTGGTTGGTATATAAAATAAATTTTAAAAATGTTATTTAAATAAAAAAGAATCTCAGATGGCCAAGAAACACTTAAGGAAATGTTCAGCATCCTTAACCATCAGGGACATGCAAATTAAAATGACCCCGAGGTTCCATCTTACACCTGTCAGAATGGTTAAGATAAAACACACACACACACACACACACACACACACACACACACAGAGCAGCTCATGCTGGAGAGGATGTGGAGCAAAAGGAATATGCCTGGATTTTATTTACATGAATTCTGGGGCTTGAACTCAGGTCCTCATGCTCAAATGGCAAGCTCTTTATCAAGTAAGCTTTCTCTTGGCCTTAAATTGTGGCCATTCTTGCCAGTCATAGCCAATCAGATAAACATATTCAAACCAATATGATGAATCATAAAGCTTCTCCATCAAGGGGATTCACACCTCAGAGGAAGACTCAAGCAGTAATTACACCGAAAAAAAAATACTGAGCTATTACACTAATTATGGCGTTTGGTATATAGACATTTTGACATAAAGAGCCACCTGGTATACTCAAAGTGAATCACTGCCTTCCTTGCATTCAGCCTGGTTCTTCCTAGCTCCTCTGCCAGCTGGAAACCTGCCTTGACATGGGCTGGATCCCCCACTTTGTATCCCGGGTCTGGATCAGGTCCTCCATAAACCGAGAACTCAGGAGATACACAAGGAAATTGAGAACATATTGAGACCAAGCCCACGCTGTGCTGGGGACCTGGCCAAGAAGAGAGTCAGGATCCAGATTCCAGTAATTTAGGAATTGCTCATGTAAGGAAGCCCCGGCTGCTGGCAAGGAGACAGCTGTGGGTTCTGGCATCTGCAGCCTTTGCAGCCTCATGCCGCTTCTTCCATCTTTACTGCCTTCTGAGTGGTGCCAACACACAGAGCCTCTGCATGTGTCTCCTGTCCATCCGTTTCTTGCCTGGTAAAGATATTCATAAGTGACTAGCCACCCTTTAACCAGAGCTACACATCCAGGTGTGTTTTAATTATCTGTCACCGTGAAGCAAGTTGCCACATACTTGGCAACTTTCAAAACAGCACACACTTGCTACTTCATAGCAGCTGTTGGGCCAGGAATCTGGGCAAGCTTTATGAGTCTTCTGCTTGAGGACTTTGAACCACGTTGCCATCAAGGCGTTGGGTCTCACCTGAATGTCTCACTGGGCAAGGCTGCTGACAGGGTTCATTCCCTTGAGAGATGTTGGACTGGTATTCCCAGAGAGCTGGTGGCCAGAGGCCGTCCTCACTGCTGTTAGACATAGGCTTCTCCAGTTATTTCATTCACTAAAGCATTTTCAGTCCAGAAGGAAAGCTAATATAGCAGCAAAATGGAAGTCAACTTTTGGGGATTATTGCAGAGGTGAGATCGTGTTGTTTTTACCTGAGCTGGGTTTGCTTCATTAGAAGCAGGGGAGAGGCTGATGCAAAGGGGTGAAGACCAGCATGTCATCACTGTTGACCCTTTTTGGAGGCCATTGCCATAGGCAGGTGGTGATTGATGCTCTCGGTTGCTCCAGCCGAGCAGCTCTGCAGGCTGCGGATGGGTGCTCCACCATAAACACCTGTACTCTGATTTTCCCTTGCTTCTGGTAACTTCTATGTAGGTTGCCCAGGCTGAGTCTTGAGCTCTTGTAGTAAGGCCTACCTCTCCTGCTCTTCCCAGGACAGGCCTGATGATTCAGGTTCTAGATCCCCTTGGGATGGGTGAGTGAGCAGGTTGGGATAGGAGAGTCACCAACATCCATGACTATTACCTGACTCATGCCTAGCTCTGTGAGTGCAGGAACAGAAGATGAAACAGCTAGGCTGCTCTCTAGGCAGTCCTCTCCAGGAAAACTGGCTATGTCAGCGTAACTCTCTCTGGACCACTCATTCAGGCTTCACTTGGGCTGACACTGCTCACAGTCTTTGCTTTCCAGCCTAGAATAAGAGTCAGTGAGACCTGCTCTTCTCAAATATCCACCTAGCCACTCAACCAGGTGTCCCAAGCCCTGATCAGCCCTAGGCTGATTCTGCCTCCTATTCTGATTGTTTCAGGATCTTGAAATACAGATTTCGATGTGCAACTTTTCCATTTAGAAATGTGTATAGTCCAAACAAAACACGGTGACTGTAAGGTGGGCGTCTGTGGGGCACCTGTGTATAAATCTTCGGTCCCCACGTGTTTGCATACCCTTTCAGTCCCCGGGACTGGACCAGGGTCTCCATTATTTGTTGTTGTTTTCTCTATGATGGCTGTCACAGTGCGTCCTCTGCAGTGGCTGCACCAGAAGGTGCTTGGCAAATGGCTACCATTTGACATGCTCTTTGGATAGCGATGGGATGGGTGTCCACCAACTCTGAAATCCTCCAGGAGGGTGATCACCGCCTCCGTTGATGGCATCTGAAATAAGCATCTGTGGAGGTGCCGCCTCGGGGTTGTGAGTGGAGGCTAAGTGGTCTTCAACCCAGCTGGCAGGTTGTAGGCAATACTCAGCCTTAGTCACCGTGCCGGGAAATGGAACAGCACAATGCTGGTTTCTGAAGCGCCCGAGGAGCAGCAGAGGAATGGCGCGGGAGGGTTTATTTATGTCCCTACAAACAAATCAAACTGTGTTCGGACAATTTAGAATCCAAAATGAGTTAAAAATAGTGCCAGGGGACAAAGCCAGCTCTGAAAATCCATTAGCAGCCGATCCATGTTAATGACCTACAGGGAGCTGGACTGCCAGCAGCGGGCAGTGGAGGTTGGGAACCGCCAGATGCCATGGCTCAGTCCCTCGGCACCGCACCGCTTGGCTGCAGCAGCATGTGACCGGGCCACTGCCATTACAGGGATTAAACAGCACTGGCTTTCAGCCTGAGTTAGGGGGGGGCTTGTTCAGAGTGTTGAGTCTGGAACATCCCTTTGGAGTGATTCGGTTCTGGGAATACGAGCTGCAGGTGGGGATTTTTCCTAGTGCAAAGAAAGACAAAACTTTGGGGGGTAAGGAAGAGTTTGGGCTCACGTATGGGTCCTGATGGGAGTTTACCCAGATTGATGTTTCCCAGTGGACATCAGGGGAAAGGAAGCAATGTCATAATCTGGGCATGAATTATCCCTGCAAAGAGCTCATTAAAAGTCTGGTTTGCCAGCTAGTAGGTTTGGGGGGAAGTGACTCAAACCCAAGAGCTCTGACTTCATCAGTGGATTTGTTTGTGGATGGATTCACGATCTGATGCCATTATTGGGATGTCAGGCAGAAACTGGGGCTTAGTTAGAGGAAGTAGTTCGCGGGGGTCATGTCCTTGGGGCTGTATCTTGTCTCAGGCTTCTCCGCTTCCTGTCCAGCACGAGGAGAGTACCTTTGCTTCCATGCCGTGAGTTTCATCACAAGCCAAATGATATGGGCTGAAAGCCCTGAAACCTGGAGCCAAAGCAAGCAAATCCCTTCCTTAAAAACCAAAGTATTTTGTCACTGTGATGAAAGCCAACAAACATAACTGTCTTTGTGTTTCTCATCAGTCACGGGCCAGTGCTTTAATGGAATTCAATAAAACCTGAATTATGCAAAAACTGGGGAAAATGTACAGAGCCATGCAAAAGACAAGCCCCCCATATTTCGCTATTAGGTTGTACTGTCCTACTCCGTGACTTGTCAGATTGCTCTCAGGGTTCACAAGCCCCCTGTCCCCACAGTTCTGTATTTTACCAATCACATGCAGCATGAAACCAGAGGCCTGCCATGTGTCCAGGCTTTCGTGTCCCTGGGCCCTCGCTTTCATTTTTCCCTCTCTAGGGAACTTTCCCTCTTGCTCTCATCTCTTTCCATGCAGTGTCTCTTGAGCATCCTTGCAGGCCAGTCTCTTATGGGGTCTGGGAGAATTTCCCAGAAGTGAGATTGAGCTGTTTACAGCTGGACAGTTAACCATACAGAAAATAGCCACGATGGCATAGCCTGTATGCAGACTCTTGAAATAACCAATGCCCATGGGGCATATCTTCGTGCCTGGCCTGGCTGTGTCTGAGCATATCCCACACATTACGTCAAATGTCCACAGTATCTTTCTGGACTGCGCAGTTTACAGAGCAATCAGAGTCTTCGTGCCTTGCCCAGGACAATGTATTCCCAGAGGCAATGTATTCCCAGAGAGGCAAGAAACCTCGGCAATTCACTTCCTGGGTCACGCCTGACTCATGCCAGGCCCTGTGCCCCAGCATTCACACTTGCTATTCTGTTCTCACCTGTCTCTTTCCAGATGAAACATTAATATTCATAAGACCAAATTAATATTTACCCCATGTAAATGTACTTGTGTTGGGAAAGATGTGAATAATTCATGTGGCTGTAAAGGTGTAGTCACAGGTGTTTGGGCCCTGGAGAACTGCTCATCACCTTGGCTGTGATGTTGTGCCCCGTGACTAAGCAGCCCCGACACCCTCTGAGCTGAGAAACAGCTGCCTTTGTACCACTGTGGCTACCAGTGCGGGACAAAGACAGAAGACATGGGGCAATTGGAAGAGGTAGGAGAAGGAAGCCCCCTTGAGGATGCACAGCTTTTAGGGCTGGACCAGAACGAGAACTCATTTTCACTCTAGTGATTCCTTCCCTGTGGTCCACACTCCTGCCATTCCTGGGAGGCCATTAGCCTACTCCTGGATCAGGTTCTTGCCCAGTCCTTCCCACTTCCCTCCTCCCCCTTCGTTCCTCCTCTCCACTACTTCCCCCTCCTCTCTCTCTCTCTCTCTCTCTCTCTCTCTCTCTCATTTTCTCTCCCCTTTCCTCTCCCCATTAGCGTGACTGTCCATGTTTCCATCCTCTGATGGTTTATCTTCTATCTCTTCCATCTTACTTTGCAGGTATCTTGTCTTTTTGTCTCACTTATCTATCGCTGCTTCTCTGCTGTCCCTGTGTATCTCCTTTTCTTGGATCAACAGCTTCCTCATTCTGTTCATGTCCTTTACACTTAGGATCTCACTCTGCTTGTCACTCTTTTCCTTTTGGCCATGGCATTATCCGTTCAAGTCTAATGAAGCCCCCTTTCCTCAGACGTTTCCAAGACTTTTGTCTCTCTTTGGGTTTTTCTGAAAATGTGTAGGATGGAGGACCCAGGAGAGAGAGAGAGAGAAAGAGAGAGAGAGAGGTCAGCAAGTAGACAAGATGAACAGAAAACTGGTATTTTAGAGCTGGATTGCATGATGGGTAAGCAGGGTGTAATCCCATAGTGGTTCCTCTGAAAACTATTTGCTCTGGCCTTAGAACATTGCCTGGGAGTCATCCAAGTCTGTGCTCCTCTCTGTGTGTAGAGGAGGAGTCTGGGTACTTGGTTCCCTCCAGGAATGCAGGGGCGGGGCGAGGAATGTGGTCTCCCCAGGGTGTGCAGGAGGGGCTGGATATGTGGTATTACAAGAGTGTGGCAAAGGTTCCTTTTCATTTGTGAGACTTAATTTGGGCATTTCCCTGAAAACAATTTAAGGAGTGTCATTGTACTGAGAAAATTGCAAAAATTCAGCAGATTTCAGAGTTAGGATGTGGACCTGAAATCTTATAGTTGGTTCCAAGGATAGAACACAGAATCACTCGTGACAACCACTTGCCTGAAAACTCACTCGAAGTCCAATCCACAGCGTGATTGAAAAGTTAGGGCTCCTGTGATTGGGTTTGGCTGATGTTCTGGTTACTTTTATGTCAACTTGACACAAGCTGTTGTTGCCTGAGAGGGAGGAGCCCCACTGAGAAACAGCCTCCAGAAGACCAGTCAAGTATGTAAGACATTTCCTTAATTTGTCATGGGGGAGGGTCCCAGCCCATCATGAGTGTTGCTAGTCCTGCAGGTCTATAAGAAAGCAGGCTGAAATAGCCATGGGAGCAACCTGTAAGCAATGTTGGGTCCACGGGGATCACGCAAAGATGGGGGACAGATCACCAAAGTCTATTAAACCAGAAGCAAACCTTATCCCAGGAAAAAAATTAAAAAAAAAATTAAAAAGACAAATCTCCATGGGGCACAAAAAGCTGAGACCACAGCAAGATGGACTTGTCACATTGTAGCAATGGGCTGTTTTTCCAACTCTGCTTTTTACAGCAAAAAAGCAAGCATTAAGTATAAACAAGAGAATTTTTACAATCTCTAGGTAAAACTCAGATACAAATTGCCTCTTTTACAATTTCCATTAACAGGATTTTTTTTTTTAGTTAAACTAGTGTTTGTTTTTAGTCCATTTTCTTCTTCTGGCACTTTTTGATGGTGTTTACCAAACCTCTATATTCCCCTGATACTGCCAATTTCGCGTAGCAGGGAAGGGTATGGGAAAATGCACAGCCAAAAAGTCAGGTACACACCAAAGTTTAAAAGTTAACTCAGTTCACATCAGTTGCTGGTCATGAGTGGCCAGGATAGCTATCTGAAAGTTGACCCTCAGTTTTCAGAGGGCTACTTCAGCCTTGCAAACAGAGCTATCGGTTGTAAATCAAAGAAACCCACTGTTCATAGTTAATCCTTCAACTGCAGAGAGAGCTGCTGACAGCCTGCTCTCATTCTCCTAGGCTTACAACTTTATATTTCTACATTTTTATTTTTGGAACCTGCATTTCTCTATTCTTATTCTTGGACTCTTCAAGCAGCCACCCCTCTGTGGTCTTGCACCAGCTCCTGCCTCTAGTTCCTGCCATGTTTTGAGGTCCTGTCCTGACTTCCTTTGATGATGAACAGTGTTGTAGAAGCTTAAACCAAACAAACTCCCCCTATTTTTTTTTTCACTCAGCTTGCTTTTGGGCATGGTGTTTCATCATAGCAACAGGGGCTCTAACTAAAACAGTTGACATCCTTAGCTGCTTCTCCCTTCCTTTTGGAGCCACAGCATCCTGCCCCCTTCGTAGTCAGTGTGTCTTCTCACATAGGATCCTATCACAGCTCTCGTTTTCACAACTTGATGTGGCGCTCCCCAGTCCTGGAATGTTTGCAGGCTTCTTCGGTCCTGCCTCTACCTTCCCTAACCATTGTTATTCAAGATAAGCTCAGTGTTCTGTTCTGGGAACTGCCACTCCTAATAACCTCCACTCACATTTCCCCTTCAGTCACTTTACAGTGAATCTGTTTTGGAAGCCGTGATACTGAACACCAGTGCCGTAGAGATAATTCACCAGCTGCCAAGGTGCCTGTAGAACTCATGGGGAGTGGAGCGCAGGAAGGGTGTGAGAATTGTCTTTTCATCCCTGTCATCCCTGTGATGTACTGCAACTTAGCCCATGTACGGGAGCTCTTGTTACCTCTTCTTTTTATTCTGAGAGCCTAGCATCCACTCCTCATTTCATTTAAATCTCTCAAATGAAATGGTCCATATGGTCCATGTTTCCTTTCTTTTTTTTTTTTTCCAAGACAGAATTTCGCTGGAGTTTTAGAGCCTGTCTGGTAACTAGCTCTTGTAGACTATGCTGGCCTCGAACTCACAGAGATCCTCCTGCCTCTGCTTCCCAAGTACTGGGATTAAAGGCACAACTGCCCGCCCACTGGTCCATGTTTTCTTAACCTCGTGCTTACAATGCTTAGGTTATCATTGCCATGATGAAACACCATGACCAAAGGCCACTTGAGGAGAAATGGTTTGTTTTGTTTACACTTCCACAGCACTGTTCATCATCCAAAGCAATTAGGACTTAGGACGGGACTCAAACAAGGCAGGAACCTGAAGGCAGAAGCTGAGGCAGAGGCCATAGATGTACTTACTGGCTGCCTCCTCATGACTTTGCTCATGCTTTCTCATAGAACTCAAAACCACCAGCCCAGGGATGATGTTCCCACCCACGATGGGCTGGGCCCTCCAACATCAATCACTAATTCAGAAAATGCCATATGGGCTTACTGGGAGCCTGATCACACACACACACACACACACACACACACACACACACACACACACACACGCAGCCTGTACTCATTGTCTCAATTTTGTTACCTGATAGATTGGTAGAGCTTATAGAAAGCATTCCACCTCTCTGGAAGTTGGGGTGTCTGAGTAGATGTCATTGGCCCTTTTGTAGAGACTCCAATAGAAGCTAGTGGATGACCTCCCCTCCTCTCCAAAGGAGACTCCACCAGTGAGAGCCAGAAAGTTCAGTGGCACATCCTGTTCAAGGCAAATACGTTCTCTTCTCATCTGGTTGGTTTGAGTAATCCAGGCATCCCTCTAGCTGTAGTCCTTGGGCTTGGACCATTTGTGAGGAGGCTGTAAGGATGCTGAGACTCATTTTAGCATCAATATCAGCATATCCTGACTAGACATGCTAAGACAGTTTCCAGGACTTGATGGCTACAGGGAGTGTGTGGAAAACCCAATGATTTGTCTTGCTTGTTAGTTCTCTGTCAAACTCACAAAGGATTTTTAAAAAGCCTTGTAATGATCTTTATGGGAGATTCTATTCTTGAAAAGTCTTGAAACTGTGCAATGATTTCTATCTTAAAATGTTCATATTTACAAATTATAATAAGAAAAACAGATTCTATAAATCCTCTGTCCATGTTCCTCCATAACTTAACTTCAGCCCTGTTAGCTGTCAACACATCAGGGAAGAGAGAATCTCAGTTGAGAAATTTCCCCCATCAGATTGGACTAGAGACATCTCTGTGGACATTTTTTTTTTAAATGCTAGCTAATGGAGGAAGGCTCAACCCATTCAGGTGGGGCTACTGACCTGGCCCCGGGTTGTATAAGAAAACAAATCATGGGGAATTAGCCATAGGGAACAAGCTGGTAAGCAGTATTCCTCCATGATTTCTGTTTTAGTTCCTGCCTCTTGGTTCCTGCTTTGACTTCCTGCCTTGGCTTCCCTTGATGATGGATTGTAATCCATAAGCAAATAAACCCTTCCCTCCCTAGTTGCTTTTGATCATATTGCTAATCACAGCAAACTAGAACAAGTTCCCTTCCTCCCCAATCCGAGAAGTTAGATCCTGAGGTAACCATGATTTAGAAATTTAATGTTCACTATTGCTTATTTCTAATTCTAATTCTGTTGAATTTTATCTTTCTAAATAGATTAGCCACTCTCTCTTTGAAATGTAAATATTTCTGTTATATATATGTTTGTATTTTATGATATGTCAAGTCAAGCTAGTTAAAAAAAAGATTATTTATAAGTCTCTAACCATAAAGAATATAACTATGAGGTAACCCAGACCCAGGAAGACAAATATAATATATACTCACTAATATGTGGCTTTTAGACATAAAGCAAAGAAAAACCAGCCTACAATTCACAATCTCAGAGAACCTAGACAACAATGAGGACCCTAAGATAGACATACATGGATCTAACATACATGCGGAGTAGAAAAAGACAAGATCTTTTTTTTTTAAAGACCAGATCTTTTGAGTAAATTGGGAGAATGTGGATCATGGGAGAGGGCAAGAAAGGAGGGGAATGAAGAAAAAAATAATATAGCTCAATAAAAACAATTTTTTAAAAAAGAATTTATAAATGATTGAGCTTTGTAGAGTATTTTCACAATTCTTAATTGTGCTCAAAGAAAGTCAGTCTATCTTCCAGAATGCCTTAGAAACGACTATTTCACGGCTAGGTCATAATGTGTACCCAGAGATGTTCAACTTCAAGAGCTAGTCAGGTGCCATGTGATTTTATTTCAGTGACAGACACATTGCATTTGCAGAGACATGACATAATTGAGAGTCCTGAAACATGGGAATGGCTTGAGTAGAGGAGAGAATGTCTTTTCAGAAAGCCTGCATAAAAAATAAGGTTCAGTTTATCTAGTAATATAAATGTGAAAAATAAAAAAGAAGGGATATAATTACTGTGCTCTTATTTTTCTGCTTCCTGCTTTGCAAAATTCAGTGGTGTGAGTGATGCATATGTTTATCCAATTGGCCACTAATAGAAGATTTGGGTTATTAAAAAATTGATTGTGTTTAACAAATTTTGCTACCATGAACCCTTTTTGTATTCTGATATGCATATCTCTGTCTGTGGGATAATGGTGGCATCAATATTAGGGAGAGTATTTAGATTGACATTTTATAATAACACTGTGATAGCTAGTCTTGGTCGTCAACTTAGCTGTATCTGGAATCAACTAAAACCCAAGCACCCTGGCATATCGGGATTTTCTTGATTGGATCATTTGAGTTGGAACGACCCACCTTAAATCTGGTCTATACCTTCTGTTGGCAGTCCACGTAAAATGACATGGAAAAGGAAAGAAAAATTGGGTTTTTTGTTTGTTTGTTTGTTTTTTGCCGGCTTGCATTCAATATTACTGTGAAGTTAAGTTCCTCTATCTTGGGGCTGAAGCATTCTTTTACTGGTGTTAGAACCTACTTCTTCAGGATCCCAACATAGAAAGAAGACTGGCGGCTCTTTAGGAACCCCTCAGTACTCTGGCACCAGGTTGTGACTGCTGAGACATCCAGTCTTCAACCACAGGATTCTTGGAACTTACAGTGGGAGACAGCCATTGTTGGATTACCCAGACCACATCCCGTAACACCCCCTAATGAATCCCCTTTTAATACATACCCATTCTATCAGTTCTGTTCCTTTAGAGAACCCTGAATAGTCATTTTCCCTATTTTGATGAGAAGTTCCTAGATACTTTGTTATACTGTGCTTACTCAGAACTTAAATTAATGCAACTTTTCCTGTGATAGAAGACTAGTAAAAGTCACATGGTAGAATGGTGCACACCTTTAATCCTGTCACTTAGGAAGCAAAAGCATACAGATCTCTGGGAGTCTGAGAATAGCCTGGTCTACATGTGAGTTCCAGGCCAGTCATGGTGACCTAGTGAGACCCTGTCTCAAACAATTTATAATAAAAGGAATTTGTAGCAATAATTAAATTTGAGGGAATAATTGTATCAGGAACCAGAATAATAGGGCTTGTATGTATAGAATTACAGTAATCAGGTCAATAGACCTATCTTGGGTTAATAACACAAATAACACACAAAAATTCCCAAGATTTGATTTCTTGAAATATTCGTATAAGGATCTAGACAACAGCAACATCAATAACAGCAGAATGCAAAGTTTCTCTTTGATTTTAAAGGTGATGTTCCTGGAAAATGCAGTCTATTAAAGGTACCTCAACATTTCTCTGAGTTTTCTTACTACTCTTGTGTAAGACAAAGTGTTAGCTTGTAGGGTCAGGTCAGTATTCAGGGGTGTTCTCCCACATAAATACTGTCGGCCCAACAGGTTGTCACAGAGTCACCATGGTGTGGAACTGTTAGTGTACCGTCCTCAACTCATAAAATGCTAGCAATCTTCCTTACTTATGGCACTCACAGACTTGAAGAACTTGTCCTAGAGCATTTCCACACTAAATTAATTAAATATAAACCTTATATTTAATTGTGTTTTGTTAACTTCCCATGTTGGTAAGTACTTTTATGTGCTTACAGATATTTATTGTGGTATGTTTTATTGAAACTGGTTCCTCGTGTCACTTGCTTATACATTTTGTGTCAGTTCTTGCTTGTTTTTTTAAATTTATTTATTTATTTAAGATTTCTGTCTCTTCCCAACCGCCGCCTCCCATTTCCCTCCCCCACCCCCAATCAAGTCCCCCTTCCTCGTCAGCCCAAAGAGCAATCAGGGTTCCCTGCCCTGTGGGAAGTCCAAGGACCTCCCACCTCCATCCAGGTCTAGTAAGGTGAGCATCCAAACTGCCTAGGCTCCCACAAAGCCAGTACGTGCAGTAGGATCAAAAACAGGGAGACTTGATTGGGGGAGGGGGAGGGAAAGGGGAGGCGGCGGTGGGGAAGAGACAGAAATCTTTAATAAATAAATAAATAAAAATTAAAAAAAAACCCATTGCCATTGTTCTTGAGTTCTCAGTAGTCCTCATTGTCTGCTATATTCAGCGAGTCTGGTTTTATCCCATGCTTTTTCAGACCCAGGCCAGCTGGTCTTGGTGAGTTCCCAACAGAACATTCCCATTGTCTCAGTGTGTGGGTGCACCCCTCGCGGTCCTGAGTTCCTTGCTCGTGCTCTCTCTCCTTCTGCTCCTGATTTGGAACCTGAGATTTCTGTCCGGTGCTCCAATGTGGAACTCTGTCTCTGTCTCCTTTCATCTCCTGATGAAGGTTAATATCCAGGAGGGTGACTATACAGAAGAAGTTCAAACGACCAAAAGACACTTAATGTCATGCTCAACTTCCTTAGCGATCAGGGAAATGCAAATCAAGACAACTTTAAGATACCATCTTACACCTGTCAGAATGGCTAAAATCAAAAACACCAATGATAGCCTTTGCTGGAGAGGTTGTGGAGGAAGGGGTAACCTGATCCCTTGCTGGTGGGAATGCAAACTTGTGCAACCACTTTGGAAAGCAGTGTGGTGGTTTCTCAGGAAATTCGGGATCAACCTACCCCTGGACCCAGCAAAACAACTCTTGGGAATATGCCCAAGAGATGTCCTATGATACAACAAAAATATATGCTCAACTATGTTCACAGCAGCATTGTTTGTAATAGCCAGAACCTGGAAACAACCGAGATGCCCATCAACGGAAGAATGGATGAAGAAAGTATGGAATATATACATATTAGAGTACTACTCAGCAGTAAAAAACAAGTACTTCTTGAATTTTGCATGCAAATGTATGGAAATAGAAAATACTATCCTGAGTGAGGTAAGCCAGACCCAAAAAGAGGAACATGGGATGTACTCACTCATATTTGGTTTCTAGCCATAAATAAAGAATATTGAGCCTATAATTCTTGCTTGTTTTTAAACAAGTTCTTGGTTATTACCATGTGCAGATCTGCTCTTACTGATACATACATATTTCTTTTTCATTTGTTGACTTTCTGTGGGTTCTTTTGCTCATTTTATGACATCTATTGTTTAAAAGTTTTTAGTCTTAACTTCCTTCATAAACAAAAATGAAACTTTCTTGTCTGGAGAGAGCGTATATATTGGAGGTCTCTATTGGGTCCTTCCTGTCAGAGATTAGCAAAACCCAGTAGAAGATGGGGAGAGAATATTGTAGAAGTCAGAGAGGATGGAGGACACCAGGAGATCATGGCCCACTGAATCACCTAAGCAGAACTCACAGAGACTGAAGCACCAAGCAGATACCGCATGGGTCTGCACCAGGTCCTCTGTGTATATGTCATGACTGTCAGTTTGGTGGTTTTGTGGGACTTTTAACAGCAGAAGCAAGTGTATCTCTGACTCTTTTGCCTGCTCTTGGGACTGTTTTCCTCCTATTAGGTGGCCTTCTCCAACATCAATATGAAGGCTCTTACCTTGTCTTATTGTATCTTGTTGTATCCTGTTTGGCTGTCATCTCTTGTAGTTTTGCTCTTCTGAAGAAGAAATGGAGGGGGAGTGGATCTGGGGAAGAGAGAAGGAGGTGGTGGGGGATCTGGGAGGAATGGAAGGAGAGGAAACTGTCCTTGGCATGTATTGTATGAAAGAAGAGTCTATTTTCCATAAATAAAAAAAGAGAAACTTTTTGTTTGGCTTTTCCTTGGACAAGGATCACTGGTAGACTTTATGAATCCTTTGGTACATTTACATTTTTATCCCTATCCATTTCCTGAGCAGATATGAACTGTAGTGATATTTTGTTTGTGTTTTAACAAATAAAGCTTGCCAGAAGATCAGAGTGGAGAGATAAGACACTAGAGGCCAGGCAATGGTGGCACACACCTTTAATCCCAGGACTAATTACAGAGGTTGGTGGATCTCTGTTAATTCAAGGCTACCCTGGGCTACATAAAATCTATCCAGTCTAAAAGAGAAACAGAGCTCACATAGAGGTGATCCTAGCACTTGGAATCACATGTCTTTAATCCCAACACTAGGGAGGTGGAGACAAGCGTGAGATGACTGGGCAGAGAGAGGACTATAAAATAGGAGGAGACAGGAGCTCATTGCAGTCTGAACAACTGTCAATCTGAGCATGCAGTCTGAGGGGGCAGTTTGAGGATTGGATGGCCTGTTTGATCTGAGCACTGATAGAGGTAAGAATTCTAGTGGCTGGCCTTCTTGTTTCTCTGACCCTTCAGCTTTCACTCCCTGATAGCTTACTCTGAATTTTTATTCTTAAGAGCAGTTAGAATACATGCCCAACATAAGACAGATTTCCATGCCATCCTTAAAACGGCAGTGTCCTGCTCTTTCTACTATGCAAAATGTTGGTTCAACCTCTGTCTACAGCCTCTAATATGTCGTGGTCAAACAGTGGTCTATCTCAGGATTACCCAGGAAATCGGACATCAGTTCCGTGGGCAGATGGCTATAAGTTTGTAATTCCATCTCCAGTGTACACACAGGAAAGATAAACAAGAAATTGAGTTGGAGCTGCAGAGACGGCTAAGCAGTTAAGAGCTCTGGCTGCTTTTCGAGAGGACTGATGTTTGATTTCCATCACCCTTATGGTGGTTCCCGATCATCAATGATTTCAGCGCAGGGTGTACAATTCCCTCTTCTGATCTCTGTGAGCAGTAGGCATGCACTCGCTGAACAGACAAATATGCAGACAAAACACCCATAGACACAAAATACTCTTTTTTCATGAAAGAAAAAAAATTGGATATTTTGTATCACTCTCTCCCCTCCAGTCCCAGCTTGGTCACCAGACTGTGGTCACATCAGGGCAGGTGATCTGCAGTGTGGAAGAAGGCTTTCAAAGCCAGGCATCCTTATAAGCTTGCTTCCTGTGAATGACATCATGGACAAATTTTTGGCCAGTGAAAAAGGTACCGATTGTCAGGAAGATATTACTCTCCACAAGAACATTTAGGTCTACCTAGGGCTTCAAAAGATCCTGGAAAATTTCACAAACCAGCTTTTCTTGGGCTTATTCAAGTCACCCCATATCCAGCTCACATCTGCTGCCAATGCCTGAGACCCACAGAGATGTCCAGAGCAGAACAGTCTACTCTGACCGCCCATATTCTTGGTGGGAGATCTAACTGAGCCTTTAGCCTGAGGATAATTAGATGGATTTTTTTTGCTTAATGCATTTTCCAATCAATACAACAACTTAAAGATTAATTTATAAACATTGAATATGGTGACAAAATGCTACATCAAAGGAATCTACTCATCTTTATGGATTAAAAATTAGTGTTGGAGGTAGATTTATAGCTGGCTTGGGCAGCCCGCAGAACAGTAAAGCAGACAGCTTTATCCTTTTCTAAAGAAGTACTTATATTGTCCCCAGGGGTATGCTATGATTTGAATATGGTTTTGCTTCCTCCAAAACTCCTGTTGAAATTTAATGCCCATTATGATATATTAAGCAACGGAACTGGGTATAAACTTTAAGAAGCCCTCATGCATTCATTAATCCATTCTACTGAGGATTAATGGGCTAACGGGTCATCCACTCTCACAGCAGGCTGGGAAGGTCTCTCTTGCTCTCTGTCTCCCACCACTTGGTGTTCTATGCTGCCCCAGGAGGCTACCAGCAAGAAGGCCACTGCCAAATGTGACCCGTCAGCTTTGAACCAGAATTACAGGCCCAAATAAATAGATTCTCTTTATCATTCTCCCATCTGTGATACTCAGACATTCATAACAGAAAATGGACCAAGGCTCCTGGGATCAGAGGAGGGCTGAAAAGCGACGGCTTCTGCAGGTGAAGGGAGCAGAGCCGCGAGCCTTTCTTTCAGTCTGTTCCTGGTGCTTTGCCTTTCACACCATCGACGGAGAGGAACTCTCCGGTTTCTAAAGCTGCCACTTCATCTGCTAATGAGATTTTGCCATGTGTCTTTCCATCCGAACTAAGTTCCAGCAAGCCAGAAAAGTCACGTTCAAGTTCAAATGGGAGTGGCGTGGCTTGCAGTTCGTACACTCCCCTGTGTTCATCTTCCCGGGCAGAAGAGCGCTCGGGTCTGGACTCTGCTGCTGGGAGGATGGGCCAAACATGTCATACAGGCGGGTCAGAATTAAGATGCTTGTGGGAATCTGGAAAGAAAAGGGAAAGTCTCTTGGAAAACTGCTCTTCAAAGCGAAGGAGGAGGGGATGGATGCTGGCTCTGCCGCATTTGTGTCTTTAAGCCACCGGAGACTGGAAGAAGAGTCTCTGCTGTGGCGGCGGTGTGGAAGGCAGCATCTGGCAGCAGCAGCCTTCTGCCGAGGACATGGGTGCAAATGCTTCTTGACAATTCTAATCAACGAGTCTTCTCGTTAGCATTCAAGATGGCTGGGATGATAAATTATATGAATAATTTTGGTTCTTTGTCAAGGCGTGGATGATATCTTCCCGCACACATCTGTAGCTATGCATACTTGATTCCTGCCCAAAGGAGCAGACAGGAGGTGGAGCCTCGCTCATCCCTGGTGCTGCAGAAGTGACACAGCATCCTAGGGGTTTGGACTGGGGAGAGAGACGAGAGGACAAATTCCTCAGTTGATCATGGACCTTGCAAGAGAGAGGGCTGGTCCTGTCCCTTCCAACCTGGGAACAAAAAGGAGGCTTTGAACTTGAGCAGGGTTTATTAAGGGGGTGGGGGGGAGGTCATTTGGATTGGGTCATTGGGACAATCACAGTCTGTTACCAGGCTTCTTTAGATGAACCCGTCATCACTAAATTCAAAGACTGTGCAGGACTGATGTTTTCATGCTCTGTAAGCCTTGCCCTGCAAACCCTTCCTAATTTAGTGTGGCCAGAGTGGCAACTGCAGGAACAAATAGGAAGAAAGCACTTGGACAACAATGTATGGAGAATTCACACGTGCTCTTAAAGCAGCTCACATTAGTTTAGGGGTATGGGTGTTATTGCCAGCTGATCATTTGTCATTTGAAGAACCATAACAGCAATGCTCTGGCCCTTGTACGGCTAGCCGTCATGAAACAACCCTTCTCATCTTAACCCTGTTCTGTCTCCATCTCCCTTCCTGCCACAGCAAAAAATTTCCTCCTCTCAAGTTCTTGCTCCATGGTGGCTATTTCAAAGCTTTGGCTAAAAACATAATGCAAACTTTAAATTTTATTTTATCACCGTTATGTGTATTGTTCGATGTGCCATGTGGTACGTGTCAGAGAACAACTTTGTGGGGTCTGTTCTTTTTGTATGCAGATTCGAGGGCTCAGACTGAAGTTGTAAGGCTTACACAGCAAGTGTTTTTATCTGTGGAGCTGTCTTGTTGCTCCTTTCATGATGCAAATATTTTAAAGAAAAAATGCAGGTGGCTGTAGTCATGTGAGCCTGTAACTCGGGAGACAGAGGCAGAAGGATTATAAGTTGAAGGCCTGCCTGAGGGCATAGTGAGGCCCTATCTCAAACCTAACCAGCCATGAAAGGAAGGGAAGAAGAAGGGTGAAAGGAAGGAAGGAAGAAAATTAAAAGCCAAAAGACACACATCATAGAGAAAATTTCCATTAAGTTAATGAAAGTGATAAATGGTGTGGGACCCTTGTTCAAATCACCAAAATCTGCAATTAAACTGGGAGCTGGCTGAGTTACACTGACAGGGCAGAAAAAAATTAAAGCAGATCTTAGCAGAAAAAGCACTTGGATAAAGAATGCTTTAAAGAGCTGGAAAGGAGGCTCAGCCATCAACTGCACTTGCTGTTCTTGCGGAAGACCTGAGTTTAGCTCCCAGCATCCACATGAAGGCTGCCAAGCATCTGTAACTCCAGCTTGCGGGGATCGAATGCCCTCTTCTCACTTCCACAGGTATTGCATATATGTGGCAGACATACATACGTGCAAAAAAGAGTTATTTGAAAGCCAAAGAATGGTGATAGACTCTTGGAGAAACTGGATAAAGTTAACAGTCTTTTTATACTGCTGAAACTAGCCAGCGGGGAAAGCAAAACTACTATTATATTTACCTTCAGTCAAGTGTCTCCTCTGATAACCAGAGGCTTTGTTGGTACCCGAAGGAACAGTCTGTGTCAGCCATGGGCAGCCCAGAAAGGAGCCCTTCATCCCACCTCCCTACTCCACAAAAGTTAATTTCAAGCCCTCTCTGAGTGTGTGTTCTATCGCTGTGAAGAGAAACATGCCAACTCTTAGAAAGCATTTATTCAGGGCTTGTTTTTAGTATTGGAGGTTCAGTCCATTGTCACCATGATGGAAAACACGGTGGCACATGGCACAATAGGCAGGAATGATGTTAGGAAAGTAGCTAAGAGCTGCACCCTGATCTGTTAGCCAAGAGAGAGACTCTGGGTTTGGTGTGGGTTTTTGAAACCTCACCGAGCATCCCGTGACACACTTCCTCTAACAAGGCTACACCTCCTAATCCTCTCAAATAGTGTCACACTCTGTGAGCTTATAGGGGGCATTTCTATTCAAATCACCATAAACACCTTGTGACTGGAACCTTAGAGAGGCCCATTTTGGGCTACACAACCAGCTTTAATCCTCGGAGAACAGAATCTGGAGGCAGAGAATGCCGTTTGTGTGGTTTAGTGAGTGGAGACCTGTGTTGTTTTGAAGAGGGAGCTTGTAACAGCCTATACTAGCAACTGCTGTTGCTGTTTACACCACTTGACACCATGGAGACATGTGTGTCACAGAGACAGAGCCCAAGAGACATCTCCCTAGGAGCTGACATGCTCTTCTTGCCTATTCACATAGATATTCACAGCTTCAATTTGTAAAACATATCAGTTTTGTGACAGCTTTCTACTTCTGAAGCAGTCAGCCGAGAGAATGCAGTCATGGTACCGAAGCCTGTTTCACACAGGTCAGTGGGAAGGTGAGAGAGATCCTTTCTGAGCATGTCCTATAAATAGCAACGATGAGGGAACAGACTGGGAGGGTGGCCATCTCACCTCTGACCTTTCTGGCATCAGTTTCTTTGATATTTTATGTGCCTGACTCTTTCACCTACATGTGTGTATATTCAGAACCTGTATGCACCTGGTACAGTGGAGCTCAGAAGTGGCCATCAGATCCTCTGGAATGGAAGTTACAGAGAGTTGTGAACCACCCTGTGGGTGCTGGGAGCTGAATCTGGGTCTTCTGCAAGAGCAGCAAGTGCTCTTAACCATGAAGCCAACTTTTCAGTTCCCAAGGCCACTCTTTCCTGTTTTCTGTAGGCTGTGCGTGGTTAAACACTCTGGGACTTGTGGCTAATTGGATTCCTTCACATGTGCACACATAACTGCTTTGAAAACATACGGTGCACATGCCTGTTATCTTGCATGTGTTCCCTTGACAGTCTGCCTACTGTTTACTCAGTGTCCACACTGCAAGCGATGGCTTGAGTTGTGCTACTGGGTGTGTGATGAGGATGTGAAGGCCTGTGATTTTGTTTCATATCAAGTGGAAGCATTCTTTTGGGAGCCCCCACAGAGATAGGTGCACCAGCTAGCTTTGTTTTTTGTTGACTTGACAAAATGTAGCGTCATCTGGGAAAAAAAAATTTAATTGATTGCCCCCTCAGACTTCCCTGTAGGCAAGACTATGTGGTATTGCCTTCATTAGTGATTAATGTGTAAAAGTGCAGCCCACACAAGGCATTGTCATCCCTTGGGCAGTGGTCCTGGGTTATTTACGAAAGCAGGTCAAGCAGGTTGTGGGAAACAAGTCAGAAACTAGTACTTCTCATGACCTCTGCATCAGCTCCTGCCTCCAGGTTCCTGTCTTGAATTCCTGCCTTGGCTTCTCTCAGTGATGGACTTTGATCTGTAAGATGAAATAAACCCTTTCCTCTCTGAGCTTCTTTTGTTTGTGGAGTTTATCACAGCAAACTAGGACATTGACTTTCATCCCTGTTTCTCCATGAAAAGGGCGTGATCAGTCTGTGAGGAACTACCCTAGGCCAGAGAAAGTTGACCCTGTACATATCAACAGGAGTGACCTTCCAGGTGTAATGTTGATGTATGCAAGTTCTGATTGAGTACTGATTAGGAGGAAGATCCCCCACCCTGCATGTGTGTGTGTGTGTGTGTGTGTGTGTGTGTATGCGTGTTGAAAGCAGGATGAAAATAGACACTGAGAGCCCTATGAATTGACAAAGATCTTTTCTTTAGCATGGGGAACATTTTCAGTTTAGAGGAAATGATTTTAGTAAATATGATCAGTAGCTATCCTGTGAATAGTCAATAAGGTAGGAGAAGCCATTGAGCAGAAGGGCTTTTAGACACGGGATCACTGAAGATGCAGACATCTGGTCAACTTCATTGGTGATCTACAATGAAGACAGCTTAGGTGTCCTACCTGAGTCACTTGTCAATCAGAATAGGTCAAATCAACCCTCTGGGTCTTACTATAAGCCCATGATACCCTGGTTAGAAACTTTTCATCTGAAACCCAGATCAAAGGGAAGAGAATAAATCTTTACTTGGGAAGTGTTAAGCGTTGAACATAGGGCGCAGAAGGCTCTTGGCATGTGTCTTTTGTTGGTGGCATTCAATTCACAACCCTAAAAAAATTAACTGGAGATGAAAATAATTCTGCACATGGAAGACCTTAAGTGTCTAACAAGCCCTTGGAGACTATGACACTTCAAGCCTGAAGGTATGTGGTGGAGATCACACAGTGCTCTGAACACATAGTGTCTTAGTGTTTCCTCTAATCATTTCTGACTCAGCAAGGACACAATGTGTCAGGATGGCTCAAGTTAAACAGGGGAAGCTTGTGAGTGCTTCTGATTTCTCCATGTGGACAGATAGGTCGTCTGTTGATCCCAAATGGCTCAGGAAAAGCTGGGTTCTAGTATACTTATGAAAGGAAGGGCAAGGAAATATCACAGAGAGCTTCATGATGTCAGCTGGCTGAGGGAGAAGAACCCTATGTTACTTAGATTTCTACCCATTTTAGTGGTTTTGGATGGGTGGTTTCAGCATTCTGAGCCTCAGCGTTACTAATATATGGATCGTGAACTTATAAGGCACATATCACACAAAGCCTGCTTAAATGATTATTATATGCTTATTGTAGACAGGTGTAGATTCCCTTAGCTTTATGTCATAAAAGTCTGTAACCTTCTCAATGCCACCAACTGGACACCAAGTGTTCAAATACAGAGTGGGGTATTTCTCATTCAGACTACTAGACTCTTTATGGGCACAGACCACTGTACTGGGAAGCTTTAACCTAAGAGGCTGTTCTATATTATCACAAAGATTCCTCTGACATTTCTGCATGTGAATATAGTCGTCACTGAAATGGGACACCATGAGAAATTTCATGCATGAATTCAACAGACTTTTAAAAAATGTATGTATATGTGTGTGTGTGTGTGTGTGTGTGTGTGTGTGGTCATGTTAGCCCAGCCTGCCTTTGAATTCCTGATCTCCCTAACAAGTCTCCTGATTGTTAGAATTATAGGTGTGCCCATGCTGGACAGGCACTCAGAATTCTTATGTGCTGGCTACTCTGAGTGGTGGTTTACATGCCAGTTTAGCCACACAGGAAGGTTGAGTGAACACATGCTCTTCTGATTGAGTTTTGTAAAAAGTGAAAAAGCAGGTCAAATATTACCCAACACTCTCCCTGCTGCTGAGGAACTACCTTTGCCTCTGCCAATGCAAGAAGGGTTAAATATATGATCACTGATATATCTTCTCTCCTCTCTCCCTTGCTTCCTTCCTCCCCCTTCCCGTGTGTGTTGGAAGCTTTAGTTCATTTCTTTATCTTATGGGTCATAAAAATGAAGACCTAGTGAGGAGTAGGGAGACTTCAAGGTCAGGGCCTGTTGCTCAAAGTACCAGGGAGCACCACGTGAAACACTCAGGTAAAATAGCTCTGTAGCTTAAATTTTGTAATTTATATAAAATGTTGTTTTATTGCTAGTGGGAAATGTTCTCTTATGCTCTTGGACATTAAAAAGGTCAAGTGGCTGCAAATGAAAGGGAAGCTTGAACTTTGGGTTAAAAACTCATGAAGGATAAAATGGACTGGGCAAATGGAGATGGCAAAGCTTGTCTAAGAGACCAAGTCCCTCTCGATGTTACTGGATCTTGTCATGAGAGGTTTAAGAACCATATAGAATATTCTATATGTTCTGTAGTTAGAATTGCCAAAGTCTGCATGTGAAATGTCCTGTCATCTATGGTACAAATGATCATTTGGTCCCCAGGTGGCAGCCCTATGTGGAGAGATTATGGTCAGCTGGACAGTGCCTTCAAGGCAGACTATACTTGGCTTTCCTATCTTGTTCTCAGTTTCCTGGCTGGCCAATAATGAACAGCTGTCTTCTGCTCCACATTCCCACAGTCATGATGCGCTACCCAAGCACATGGAGTCAAGCAGCTATAAGCTAAATCCATGGAAAACCTAAGCCAAAATAAACCCTTACTCTGGTAAATTATTTCTGAAAGATAATTTTGGTCAAAATGATGAAAAGGCAGCCAATGCAATGATGTATTTCATATTTCACTAAAGCATGGAACATATTTAGAATATACTGTAAATTTTACCATTATTCTCATTTTGTTCTAAAAGCTGAAAGTTCAGAATTTTACAGGGAAAATTCAGAATTTTACAGGGAATCCTTCATTGGTTCATTAGTGTGGGTGACACCGTGAGCTGAACAATTTATATTAGTAAAACCCCACCAACTGAAACATCTGGATTGACTCAGTGATTGGCTGGCAAGTAGCCTCCACTGGGGTAAGTGTAAGAAGGGGAGTGACTGTCACTGCAATCTCAGGTCTCTCTGCAGCAGGATTCTCCCAGCAGCGAGAAGATGGATGATGCTATATTCTTCCTATGTGATTGTCTTGTGCCATCAAGAGCTGACACTTTGCTCATTGATTTTAAAGGCAAAGTCTTCAATCATTTTGAAGAACTCAGCCTCAACATAGACTGGACACTCATGCTTCACTGTCTGCAGTAACAAAATATTGTGGAGGCCCTGACTCCAGTACTCTGGTATCCCTCCATGGCCCCATCACATGCAGGCTTTGATACAGTCCTGATGGTGTCTTAGACATAGGTGAGGCCAACCCCCAACAGGTGGATCCTGAGGCAGAACAGAGACAGCGTCCTATGCTCCTGCCTTTTTAGCTGCAGAGTTTGAAGTCTTAAGAATGTTTCCCCATAGTCTGTCTCTCATCAACATCTGCTGTGGCTTAAGTATGAAATGCCCTCAATAGGTGAACATTTGGTACATTTGGTACCTAGCTAGTGACTCTATTTGTGGAACCTGTAGGTGGCAGATACTTGATTAAGGGAGTGGGTCACTGACAACCTTGGGGTTTTATAGCCCCACCCCATTTCGTGTTTGCTTTCTACTTCCTGACTGTGGTTGTGCTATGACCACCCAGCCGACAGTTCCTGCTGCCATGCCTTCTCTGCTATGATACAGCATACCTCTTTGAACTACAATCCAGGGAAAACTCTTCCTTCTTTAGATTCCATCTTGACAGGTATTTTGCATGGCAACAAGAAAAGTGACTAATATAATATTCAAACCCCCCAACTCCCCCATTTTGTTCCTTATGCCCTGATGGTCAAGGAACTGGTCTTGGCAGCCAATTGCGCTGGTGTGAAAAAATGACCAGAAAACATGTCCTTTTAAAGTTGAAGCATGTGAAAGCAATGTGACAATTGTCTTTCTGAATCTGTCTTATTCTATTAAACATGATCTATTTCCATCCATTATTTTTATAAATGATATAATTGCCTTCTCTTTAGGGCTGAATAGTACTCCCTAGTACATAAACACATTTTCTTTATGCATTCAGCCAGTGATGGATTACCCAAGCTGATTCCATAGTTGGCTATAATAAACATTGGTGTACTGAGGATCTATAGTTAGGGGAGGAACTATTCATGGGGAGGCAGGCCTGCCAAAGGAGACATACCACATCCTACATGACTTGGGGCTCAGAACCCTAACTATGAGTGTTGGAAGACTGGATAAAAGACAGACACACAGAGAGGAAAACCTGGGTGTGTTTTCAGGTACCATTCTGATGGTATGTCACCTATGTCTCCCTCAACCAGGACCTCAGTGTAATGGTGTAATGACTATGTATAGCAAAGGAGAGGTATTGATCAATATGGGTAGGAAATGTCTTTAGGCAATAGTATCCAGCCACAAACATTTATAAGAGGAAGCTATAGTTTCTATTCTTTGTACACATTGGCCCATGATCCTTAAACATCCATATTTGACTCCTGAGCAAACTTTGCCTTTCCAAGCCTGACCCACATGGAAACCAGCTTTGCTACTTCCTCATGGGTCCAAAGCCTTGGAATCCTTGGCAGGGCTGTTCCCATGTCGACAATACACATTCTCTCAGGACTTCACTCACTCAGAGATTCCTCTGCTCTCTATAGAGACAGGAGACAAGGAAGGGTGATGGAGGGGTGAATTTAATCAAAAGACATTATGTCCATGAAATAAAAAGTCACAATAAAACATATCACTCTATATCATTAATAAAAATAAAATTAAAAAGGGGTATAGTTGATATACTGGTAAGGGGTACCATCAAATCTATTTCAACACAGATACACTGTGGCAGAAGATACCCAAAATTCTCCTTATGAACTTTCTAAATTAGTCCTCCCTCCACTTTTTATAGTCCCTTACAGTCACAAAAAGTAGAACCACAGAGCACATAGTTCACTTAACATGATTTGGGGGATTCATATGATATATTTAAGTGGTAATTTCCTTAAGCTTGCCAAGGTGGATCCCACTGTCCTTATTTACCATCCTGTCCAGAAAGGGGTGGGAGTCTTGCATGCCAGGGCCACTACCAAGGCTCATCCGGCAGAGGCAGGTGGGTCTTTATGAACCATTTTGGTCTATATCTCAAGTTCCAGGCAAGCCAGGGCTACATAGTGAGTCTCTGTCTAATACCAAAGCAATTAAATGTATGCTGATGTCCATCGATGGATGTCTGAAATCTTCCAAGTGAGTTGTCTCAGGGGACTTTTTATGAGTGTACATTTTCATCTCCTGGCAGGCACATGATGGGCAGTTAATGTGTTAGGGAGCTGCTTGGCAGTTTTCTGCATACCCATAGCATTCTAGATGCCCACGGCAATGTGCAAGGTGGCTTCGTCCGTGTACCCTCTCACATCTTCGCTTTGGGGATTTTGGTTGGTTTGTTTTAGTACTTGCATTTTGAAATGGAGTTTATGTTTTACAACAACTTTCCATTACAGCAGAATCAAGCAGAGGGCACTGGACGACTCCTTCACCCAGTGCCTCCGCTTACACAGCCTGCTTCATCATCAGAATCTTGCACCAGGTTTGTTACAATTCCCACACCTATATACTGACACATAACTGTCACCCCACGTTCTAGTGCAATACCCTCCTGATACTATATTTCCACAAATCTGGACAAATGTACCTTACCATTTAGTATAATGTAGAAGCAGTTTCCTTAAAAACCATCTATATGGAGTCTTAGCTGGGGTCATCCTTGTAGATACCTGGGAGTTTCCCTTGCATCAGGTTTTTAACTGACCCTGAAATGCCCCCTCTTCCACTCAGTTCTTTCAGTACTCTCTCCTCTACTCCACTCCCACTAGTTCCTTCATGTCCTTGTTCTCATCGCCACCCACCCTCAGTGCATACATGAAATCTTCTCTATTTCCCATTCCCAGGGATATCTGGGTGTCCCCCTGGGGCCCTCCTTGTTATCTAGCCTCTCTGGGTCTGTAGGTTGTAGCATGGTTATCCTTTACTTTACAGCTAATATCCTTATAAGTGAGTACATACTGATGTGGGATTCCCCTCGATATGCTATAAATACCTTGGTCAATAAAGAAACTGTCTTGGGCCTGCTCAGGGAATAGAGGTAGGCAGCAAAAACTAAACTGAATGCTGGGAGAAAGAAGGAAGAGTCAGGAGAAGCCATGGAGCTGCTGAAAGTTTGCTGGTAGGCTACAACCTCGTGGTAATGCACAGATTAAAAGTGATGGGTTAAATTAAGATGTAAGAGTTAGCAAATAAGAAGCTAGAGAAAATGGGCCAAGCAGTAATTTAAATAATATAGTTTCTGTGTGATTATTTTGGGTCTGAGCTGCTGGGCAGCTGGGAATCAAACTTGTGACCTCTCACAACAACATACCATGTTTCTCTTTCTGGATCTGGGTTTCCTCACTCAAGATGATTTTTTTTTTCTAGTTTCACCCATTTGCCTTTAAATTTCACGATGTCATTGTTTTTAACAGCTGGGTAATACTCCATTGTGTAAATGTAGTAGATTTTCTTTATCTGTTCTTCAGTTGAGGGACAGGAGGCAGAGGAGTCAATGACATCACAAGAAAGCCCATAGAAACAACTAACTTTGGGCTCATATTGGCTCACAGATACTGAACAACAACCAGGTAACCTGCATGGGACTGACATAGGCCCTCTGCATTTATATAGCTTGGTCTTCTTATAAACCTCCTAACAGTGGCACAGGGGCTGTCTCTGACACTTTTCACTGGCTTTTGGGACCCTATACCTCATACTAAGTGGTTGCCTTGCCCAGGCTTAGTACAAGGAAAGGTGCTCAGTCTTACTACAACTTGATAGGCCATGTTTTGTAGATATCAATAGGTGCCCTGTACTTTTCTGAATAGAAATAGAGAAGGAGTGAAGGAGGGGAGGTGACGATGGGATGTGTGAAGTTGCCTTGGGTCAGAGTATTTTATCATGGAGACAGAAAGCAAACTAATCCACATTCCCAACACCTTTTTCTTTATGACAATAGCTGTCCTATCAAGCATTATGTGATGTAATGTTGTGGTTTTAAGTTGCATTTTCCTGACAGTTAGATACAGGGACTATCTTCCATGCACCCAATCACCAGTTGTATGTCTTCATCTAGAAATTACATATTTAACATTTTCCCATTTTTAATTTTATTTTTTGTTTTCTTGATATAAAGTTGAATTCCATATATATTGGGTGGGGGTAACTAGAAAAAATCAGGGATAGCACGTGCTTGTGGAGATGAGGGGAAGGAGAATCATTCAAATACATTTTGTCAAAAACTGCCATATTAATGCCTAATGCTGTGTACGTTAATTTTAAAAAGACAGCATGTATGCCAAAACATACGTCAAAAAATCTAAGGTGCCATAAGTAATAAGATCATTTTGGAGATGTGGGAAGTGAAACGTTGTACACCCTAGAACACATGGAAAACAAAAATAGCAGTCAATTTTTCTGAATTGTCATACCATTAGAAAAAGACGTATGACTTCTAAATATGTCTCCCTTTCCAGAGGTTGTTTCAAATGCTCACTTCCTTTACTATGCAGGAGGCTCTGTCTTGATCTAATCTCACTTGTATCAGAGGACAACCCATGGCAGCCAGTTCTCTCCTTCATCGTGGGTTCAGTGGTCTGAACTCAGGTCACCAGGCTTGTAAGCAATCCCCGTCACTCACTATTGAGGGGCCCTGCTCAAAACAAATAAATGGCGTGGGACTTTGTCATGGAGCTTTCCCACTATGTTTTCCTTTGAACACTGACTGATACTCCATCGTGTGTGTGTATTTGCCATATTTTATTTCTCCATTTACATATTGAAAATCATATTGGTCGCCACTAAGTCTTGGCAGTTAGAAACATCTGTGCAAAGGTTTTTGTATCTATATAAATTTTTGCCTCATTTGAGTAAAAACTGAATACAATTGCTGGGTCACACACTAAACATAGTTTGGCAAGAAATCAAGGAAGAAAAAGTTAAAGAAAGGAAAAAGGGATGGAGGGAGACAAAGTGGCTATGCCCTTTTGCATTCCATCAACAATGACTGAATGTCTCTGTTGTCCCACTCCTCACACTAGATTTGCTGGTGGCTTTGTATGTTAGGGTTGTGTCGTTTTATCTTTTAGCCCTCTGTTGACATGCCATAGTAAGAATTTTATATACTTATTTCCAGTCTTTATATCTTCTTTAGATGAACTATCTGTTCAAGATGTTTATGAGTTAAATAATTCATTTTTTATCATTGAGTTTTAAGAATTTTTTGCGTCCTGGTTTATCAGTTACATTTTTTTTTCAAGTATTTCCTCCCAAGGAAAGTAAGCTGTAGCTATCCTCTCCCTCCCTTGGCAAACTTTCACAGAGAAGTACAGCATATCATTTCTTTCATAGAGTAGGTTTTTTTCTAAAAATCAGTCACTAAACCCAAGTTCATTGATGTCTATCACGTATAATCTTCCAGTTTTACAGTTCTGTACTTTACAATCAGGTCTATGGTCTCATTTTTCTGTAGGATGACAGTCTGTGTCTCAGTCCATTTTTCTTTTCATTCCCTTTGCCTGGAGATGTGTTCCAGCATTGTGTGTTGGAAACATTATCTTAGCTACATTTTGTTTTCCAAAGATCAGTTTATTATTTATGTGAATCTTTTTCTGGACCCTCCGTGGATTCAATATCTTGACGATATTGAATCTTCCTATCTATGCACATGGAGTATTTTTGCATTTCTCTTTCTCTGAGTTCTTCCACTAGTGTTTTAGTTTGCCTCTTATAGATCCTATACATATTTGCTTAGATTCAAAATTATTTAGTTGGGTTGCTAATGTTATTTTGGTTTCAAAAAGTATTAAAACCTTTTAAATTATGGGCAGTGTGTATGTGCACCTGAATGCAGTGCCTATGGTGACCAGAAGAGGGCACTTGATCTCCTGGAGCCACTCCACATGGGTGCTAGGGACAGAACTTGGGTCCTCTGCAAGAACAATACCTGGTCTTAACTCTTGAGCCATCTCTCTAGCCTCTATTAACATGCTAAATTTCAACTTCTAACATTTCCTTGTTAGCATATAAGAAAGCAGCTGTAGACTTGTATCTTGAAACTGTGATATGATTTCTTATACATTTCTTTTAAATTTTCTCCAGAGACAACAATCAATCTACAACCAGAAAATGATTTTATTCTTCCTCCCTATTCTGCAGGTTTCTTTTAAAAATCCAAGTTGTCGTGTAACTTAAATAATGGAATCTTCCAGTATTATGTCCAAAATGTGTGGCAAGGACATCCTGTTTTCCCTATTTTATTAGGAATTTTTCTTGTATCTCATTGGTTGTAGGTTCTTCACAAATGTTCTTTTTCCGGCTGAGGGCATTCCCCTCCACTCCCAGCTGGCTAAGAATTTCTAATAATGGATGCGCATTGAATATTGCCATTGCCTTCTGCACCTATGGATAAGATCACGTGCTTTTCTCTTAATAATCCTTTGAACATGCTGGATTAAGCTTCTAATTGTCAAATATTATAGTACACTAAAATTGAAATCTTACTTGGTCATGCACATAATTCTTTTCATGAAGTTTTTGGATCCAATTTGCTAATACTTTGTTGAAGATTTGTTTATTGCCATTCACGAGACATACTAGGCTGCAATTTCATCTCCTTTGTAAGATCTTTACCCAGATGACCTCGGAAGGTATGTTAAAAAGATGACCTAAAAGGATACGTTAAAACTGTTGGGGCTTTTTTTTTTCCTGCTTTGTATGCTGAAAAAAATTCTAAAAGTCTGTGTTTCCTTACAGATTTCCTTGAATTTGTCAAAAAAACATGATGACTTTGTACTTTCCGTTTCAGAAAATTAATTATGACCCCAATTTCTTTAATAGATTCAACATATTCAAATAGTCTATTTCTTCTTGGGTGACTTTGGGAGGATTTTGGCTTTCAAAGTATTGGTCCATTTTGTTTACATCATCAGAACTGTGGCCATGGCGCTGCTCACGGTGGGTAGCACTGTAATCATGTTCTGAGTCGGTAATGCTGTCCTCTCATCCCTGCCTGATGTGATCGATTTGTGTCTTACCTCTCTTTCTCAGTTAGCTGAGTTTGAAGTTTTTTCAATTTGCCTATGTTTAAAAAACAATCTAGCCTTTAGAGATGGCTCAGTGGCTAAGAATGCTTTCTGTTCTCGTAGAGGACCCAAGTTTATTTCCCAAACCTATGCTGAGTGGTTTAAATTGCTTGTAATTCCAGTTTAGGAGATCTATCACCCCCATCTGTCTTCAATGGACCCACACATGGACATGACACCCCCCCCACACACACACAAATAGAGTTGAAAAATAGAAGTAAATCTTAAAAACATCCGGTCTTTGGTAATGGATTGGTGGTGTGCAGCTGTGATCCCAGAACACCTCCAAAGACTGATTTACCTACATAGGGAGGTTGGAGTACCTCCTGGGCTTTTGCCTCAAACATCAAAACAACAAACCAAAAGTCAAAACATCAACAATGCTATCCATCAAACCAAACCTTAACAACAGCAGTAACAACAAAATTCTAGCATTGTTGTTTTTTTCTGCATTTCTTTTTATTTCCATTTTTATTGATTTCTGCTTCATTTTTAATTTCTTATTTTTTGCTTTCCATTTGCTTTTACCCCATTTTCTAGCTTCCTAAGGTGAAAAACTTAAATTATTGTATATAGATTTTTAATTTTTAAGTACCTATAGTCAATGGCATAAATTTCGTTTAAATGCCGCTTTTGCTACATCTCACAAATTTCCATCAAGTGTATTCTTATTTTTGTTTGGCCCAGAATACATTTAATTTCTCTTGAGATTTCTTCATTGACCCATACGTTGCTTGCAATGTGTTATTAGATTTCTAAGTATTGGGGGGATTTTCCAGCAATCTTTCTTTCATTGATTTCTAGTTTAATTATCTTGTGGTTCTAGAACAGAAATTGTGTGGTTTCTGGTTTTGTTAAGCTGTAGTTTATCTCGGATTTTATAATAAGGTATCATAATACTATAGATGGGAGAGGGCATGCTTCCTTTAAGCCTAAGGGTATATGCCTTGCTTTGCAATGAGGATGTTCCACTGTACTGCACATTTTAGACCTTCACAAGCTGTCACACACCCATCAGGCTGGAGAGGGTGGCTCTCTTGTTAGCTGAGGCATTTCTTTTCCTTTGTGGAAGATATTAAAGGGTTAAGAGTAGAGCATTTCTCTTTCCCTGTACAGGGCTTTTGGCCCCTCTCCCTTCCTTTCTCATCTTCCTTTCTCCTCCTTCCCTTTCTTCCTCATTTCTGACTTTTTTGAACGTGTTTATTGATATGTGTGAATGTTTTGCCTTTGCGTGTATAACTGTGTGTGCTTGGTACTTGCAGAAGCCAAAAGAAAGTGTTGAATCATTTGTAAATGAGTTCAAGATGGTTGTAATCCACCATGTTGGTGCTAGTACCCAAACCTAGATCCTCTGCAAGGCTAGCCAGGACCCTTATCCATTGAGCCACCTCGTTAAAACTGGTCTGCCTGAAAGAGCAGCCAGTGCCCTTAGCCTTTGAGCCACCTCATTAGAATTGGGTGTGGTTTTGTTTTCTACCCCAGGTTGGCCTTCACCTTGGGTTGCTCTTCCCTCTTCTTAAGTGTCAGGATTACAGGTATGTACTATCAAACCTACATTTTCCCAGGTTGATTCTGGGGGGGGGGGATCAATGGCCTTTCTGGTGTACTTGAAAACACGACCTTTCCCCTCTCACAGCCAGAAGCAGAAAGGAACTTGTCTCTGATATTAACTATGAAGACCTGGGGGAGTTTATGAGGATAAAGCTTAAATAAATTTCTGACCCTGAAAGTGTATTAACTTGTCTGTACTGGGCTACTAGCAATCAGTCACTGGCATTTCAGCCTCCTGCACCTGACACGGGCACCTCAGAGGTGTTCCTCCTTGAATTCTTCCCCAGCACCTTACAGCTCTCTCCATCTGCCCGCCTCCATCTCCAGGAGTCTAGGCAGCGGCATACCATGACCCTGATCTTCTGGCAGATGTCGGAAGGTCTCTTTTTCATCCATTCAGGTTTTTTCTTGTTGTCATTTTACAGCCTGGACCAGAATCAAGAGGACATATTTTAAACAATTTTATTAGTAACACTTTATGTTAAAATTATAATTCTAGAAACCTTTCCATCTGGGCAAAGTATAATCACTTAAGTCACAGTAATTGCTTGAATCAAAATGAGAGATAATAAAAAAAAAACTGACTTCTTAAAAGGAGCAAAAAGCTTTAAGTTTCTTTCTGTTTCTCCGTCTTCACTAGTCAGTCATTTCAACAATGAAATTCAACCTTGAAGGTAACGCAACATGATTTCCATAATGATAGGGTATAGTGTAAACTCCAGCATAACAGAGAAGAAAATGATACATAAAAACAGTCTTAGAAGCTGGGCCCTGTGGCAGAGCCTGTGATAATAACTACTTGGGAGACTGAGGTAGGAGGATCAGATGTTCAAGTTCAGTATGGGCTACAAAGAGAGTGCAAGGAAGTACTGAGCTACTTCATGAGACACTGTCTCAAAATCAACTATAAAGAAAGGACTAAGGGTATGGCTCAGTGGTAGAGCACCTGCTTAGA
Source organism: Alexandromys fortis (assembly GCF_014885135.2). Classification (NCBI taxonomy): domain Eukaryota; kingdom Metazoa; phylum Chordata; class Mammalia; order Rodentia; family Cricetidae; genus Alexandromys; species Alexandromys fortis. Next base: position 1,075,209 of record NW_026068154.1, on the reverse strand, counting down.
ATCCCCCAGTGAGGCGCAGGGAGTACGTTTCTGTGGTAGAGTCCCTGCCTAGAATCACCCAGGAGGGGGCTAGGACAAATCTCACTGGTAGAGCAACTACCTTGCATATGCAAGAACTTGACTTCCAGCCCCAGAAATAGAAAGATAGAAAGTTGGGTAAACAAAACCTTGGAGCAAAGATGACATGCGGTATTGTTCAGCCAAAGACCAAGTGGGAGGGCTCTAGTCTGCTTGGAGAAATCATTGTCTATGGCTTGTAATGTATAGTGTATGTATATGTGAAGTTTGTGTATAGTGTATGCATGTATATGTGTAGTGTGTGTTTATACATATAGTGTGTGTATATGTGTAGTGTGTGTGTATGTGCATGCTCATTTGTGGGGTAGCGTATTTTCTGTAGCTTCCTTCAGTTGTTCTTTTCTTTCTATGACTTGAGATGATGTTATTGATTTCACAAGCATGTTTTCTACAGTGTCTCTGATGGCAAATATATACATACACCTTCTTAGAACCCAATATCACAGAGTTGTTTTTGTCTTTTACAATATATTGCTAGATTCACTCTCTGAAATTGTGTTAATGATGTTTGCTTCTGTGCTCACAAGACATCTGTAGCTTCTCTCATTCGACGTGTTTTCTAATTCTGTTATCAGGGAAATGCTAGTTTCACAGAATGATCTGGAAAGTGCTCCCTTCTGTTCTGTTTTCCGAAGTGATCCTGAGAAATCGATATGATCAGCTTCTTACATAGTAACTGGAATTCACCACACAGCAGAAAAATCGTCAGTTTCTTTGTAGAAAGATTTTCAATTATTGAGTTAATTTTCATCTATCTTTTCATTCTGAAAAATTGGCTGTGAGAGCACTGGTACTTTATTTTCTTCCATTTAATATGCAGTAATGAATTGATATGAAGAGGTTAAAACAAACAAACAAACAAAAAACCCAACTACCTCCTACTTTCCTGAGGCAGAAATTCAACCTGACCTTTCTAGATAGGCAGGAGTCACCCTGTGGCTCCAGAGTACAAAACCTTTAGAAAACAGAGAATACAGTGGTGCTTTGCCCTCATAATAAACACCTTTTCTGTCATTTGAATAGACATTAACCTCAGCCAGCCATCACTGGAATAATCCAACAAAGTTCTGAGGAGAGTGTCTAGGGCAGTGCATTCTGGAAAGGATGTCTTTTTCTTGGAGAGTACAGACTGGGACGGAGAAGCCCTTGTGGATGCATCCATCACAGAACTAAATAGCAGTACTTAAAGGAACCACAAGTGATAATGACGAGGCAGGTACACTTACGTGTTTCAGTCATTGTAAAATACATGCTGTGGATGCATTACCGTTAGCATGGCATATTTAGGTAGATACTGTCTAACTTTACAGAGGAGGGCACTGAGACATTAAAAATAAAATGTGAGATCCTCCCACCCCAGCGTACTTCATTCCCCACCCCAGCTGACCTCACTCCCACCCCAGCATATCCCACTCCTAGGAGTCTGGACAGGAGAGAAAGGTCAGAGTGATTCTCATCTGTGTCCTCCACATTTCTACTCAATAGAGCAGTGGCCCATCTTTGCTTCCCACCCCTCAGATACTCTTTCCTTCCTTTGTCCCTTCACGTTTGGGATGACTAACATCTTTCCATGCTGGCTACCTCCTCCAAAAGCTGACTATCCCTGTTGTCCTCTTAGTTGCTCATATACCCCATCTCTGCAAGCATCCAAGGGACTGGAGTCTATTCAGCTAAGCCATTTTGGTTGGTGACTCGTTTCTTGCCAGATTCCTAAGTCATATAAAGCACACTGTATTTTAGAATAGTTGGTTGAATCCAACTGAGATAGACAGCTGGAGTCCAGAGGTAAATTTGGGTGGTGAGTACACCCCAGAGGGAGCAGAGAGATGAACCGGTAATGAGAGGAAGTGTTGGTAACTGTGGTGCTGCACCATGGCTGGCCTTGGTACTGAGCTTGGACTACAGGCAGAGAGCATCAAGAAGTAATGGCAAATCACTAACCTCAAGCTCTTCTTTCTCATAGGCTTTTAATACTTTCACTTCCAGGGTGGCTTTCTCCTATCTCAAGGGATATAAGAAATGCTCATGAGGACATGATTTTGAAAAGGAGACTGACATTCATAGTTTTCAGGGGTGGAAGCAGTAGGTCAGTAGGTGAACTGTTATTGTTTCCACTTTAGTCCTGATTTGAAAACTGGAGGAGAAAAGTTAGAAGAAATTTCTCTTTCTTGCGCCCTCAGGACTGCCCACTTCTCTGCCATGCTGGGTTGGGGAACAGGAAAGAATTGGCCTAAAGTAGCCTTGCACTGGCCCCACTTTAGGCTTGTTCACATCCTGCTGGGCAGAGTGGGGAGATTTCTCAGCTTTTAAAAGGTGGAGGAATTAAATCTGCAGTAGCGATGAGCTTACCTTTGCATTTTCATGATTTTTCTGAAATGTTAAAAAACTTTTGCCAGTGTTTGCATTTAATAGTCTGCCTTGGTGAAATTATCAAGCTTCCCAACTGTGACTTCGATGGTTCTTGGAGTAGTAGGGCGTACACAAATGGCTTTTAGAAATTAACAGCAAAGTATGAGAAGAAGGAAGTAACCAAACAGGCACCAGTGAGGGAAATGAAAGGGGAAGATGGAAAAGTATGCATGCATGATGGATAGGTAGGTGGATGGATGGCTGGGTGGAGATGAATGATGGATGGGTGGGGGGGTTAGATAAATGCATGGGTGGGTAGATGGATGGAAGGGCAGGTGGGTAGGTGAGTGAGTAGTTGGATAGATGGGTAGGTGGGTGAATAGATGGATAAAATGGTGGGTGGTTGGATGGATGGATATATGGATAGGAGGGTGAGTGGATAAATTGGTGGGTGGGCAGATGAATGTATGGATAGATAGGCTATGAGACTGGTAGTTAGAGAACCAAGATGCCTACATCCACCCTGAGAGATCAGAAGGACACCTTTGAGATCTTCCTCTTGAGAAGTCTCCAGGACATTTGGAACCAGAGTACAGAAAGGGCCTGGACCAGGCTTGGTGTAGAAAGTGAGCTACAGCCTTGGAGCTAGCCTAATAGGCCTTGGGTGGTTAGGGAACTCAAAGGGTGTCAGCCTTGAGAACGAAGACACTGATGTCTGAGAGAACACAGGGTTCTTGTGGATTCTTGGGATAGAGAGAAGCTTCCCAAGACATCACAGCCATTCTGCACCCCACCAAGAATAGGCAGTGACTGGTGCTTCTCTACCTTGCAGAAACCGCGTATTATATTTTTTGGTTTTGCTTTGGTTTTGAGCTGACAGAGAATACTACCAAGATTGCTTACCAGCCCATATGGGTGCATGTTCTGATCTAGGAAAGGGTTATAGAAATGAAACAAAAAAATATGCTGCATCTCAGCCCATAGTTGAACACTTTCCAAATTTTATTTTTGCCCCTACATACTTTGGAGATCTTTTTTTATAAAGCAGTAAGAGAAGATCTTAGGAGGGAGGTTGATAGGTTTGCCTGTTACTTTTTTGTCAGCTTGACATAAGCTAGAGTCACCCAGGAAGAAGTAACTTCAGCTGAAAAATTGCCTCCATCAGATTAGATTATTGGCATGTCACAGGGACATTTTCTTGATTAATGATTGATGTGGATGCTGGTCCTGGATTGTATAAGCTAGGCAAGCTGTGGAGAAGAAGCCAGTAAACAGTTCCTAGGAGCATCATTTCTCTATGTCCCCCATGTTACCTGTCCATATGAATGTGGGGAGCCCACAGTCCCAGCCCCAGATCTATCAGCCACTTTGTTTTACTTTTGTTGGACAGAGTGTTGCTATGTAGCTCAGGCTGGCTTAGACTTACCATGGTCCAGGCTGGCCTCTCACTTGCTGTCCCCCTGCCTTAGCCTCTTGAGTGCTGGGGACCACAGGCCTGAGCTACTGTGTCTGGTTCTAGTAGTATCCCTGAATGCTAGATGCTTTCCTTAGGTAAGTATAACTTTAAACACATGGAAATCACATCCATAAATGGCTTGATTGTTGTAGAGATATTGGGTACACAGAAATGCGCATGTCTGTGGCATCTAGTATCACATCCAACTATTCACCAAAGCAAAATTTAATGTCCCTGAGATCACAAAATGCTGGTTAAAGGATGTTGAAATAAGATTTATAATCCGGTTCTGTCAGGTCCCACGTCCATGTACTTTCCAGTTTGCTGGGAGCCACTGCCAGAGGCACACAAAGATGAGGCTGGGACTGGCTACTAATTTGTGGAGTCTGCAAAAACACAAATGTGAAGCCCGTATAGATCAAGTTGACAGTGACCCAGTGTGTTAATCCAAGTGTAAAGTCTCCACACACCAGTACTGAGACTACACAGGTCTCAGGCTCAAAGAGCTGCTCATGGGTGAAGTAGACTAAGTATTACAGTCACACTGGAAAACAAGCAAAGAACATACTGGAGGCCACACATTCTTCCTGGGCTTTGTAATGACTTTCAGTAAATTACCTTGGTCCATAACTGGGCAAAAGCCCCATAGCCCTGTGTGAACATAGTTCTCCCTACTGGAGAAGGTTTGTCAACCACTGAAATGCTGGATTCAAAGAATCAGAGCAGTCTGGGTGATCATTATCATTGCATGGGGGATAGTTGTTCCCAAGAACATCCTGTATTCAGAGAATTTTACAGGGTTATGAGGTAAATGTGTGTTAAGCCATAGCATTTTTGAGTTATCTACCTTCCTAGATGATCAGAATCTGTCTTAACTAATTATGACAGACCTTTCTGGCAAACCTGCATTAATGGGAAGTACTCAGAAACAAGGGTCAGAAGTTTGTCACAGTTGGTGATGGATTTACCAAACTGGCAAGACATTAATGTAAGCACGGTAGGACAGTTGAGGGCTTGGGAGGAAATTATCTTCAGGAATCCATTACATTAAAGGTGCCAGCTATATCTCCAAGTGTGAGAGGAGGAGCTTTGAATTTTGTGAGCAGACATCTACCTTTCCACTTGCATCCTGACCAAGTCCTCCCCGATAACTTCTTGAACACTTCTTGACCCTCTTCAATGCCCTGCACGTTCATCCCATATGACACTGGCACATTAAGAGAAGTAAATGTGACAGGTGGCCCTCATCCCCAATTAGCCCTTGTATGGACTATACAAGGGAGGCACTGGGTGCCTGTGTCTAGCAGTCATGGCACATCCAATCTGTGTTTAGGGACAAGTTGTCTTGCAGTTGGCCTCATGGAAATGGTACCATCAGAGATGATTTAGAAAAGGATCAAGTGCACTGTTTTTAAGCACTAATGGTGTTCACAGGGAGAGGGCTGGGGGGCAATTGGAATATACTGCTGTACCCATCAGGGATTTGTGTACTAATTGTCTTCATGAGGTGTTGGTACTTGCCAGGTACTCTCTACCATAAGAGTCATGTGAGCCCTAGCAACACCTAAGGCACTCTGCTAAGCAGTAGGCATGTCTTTTGTTGGGTTTCACAGGTCTCAAGATGATAATTTTTGAGAGTGATTGAGTAGGGGCTATCTCCAGCAAAGCCAGCAAGAGTGGGGAGTAGAGCTGAGGAGGAGGTAAGCGAGGATGCAGCCTCAAGTTAAGACCCTTAACTGGTGACTGTGAAGAGTGTGTGAGATGGCAGAGCTGCTCAAATCAAAGTGAGGCCCTTGTGCTCCCACCTATCTCTATGCCCAGTTCACACTGGCGGACACTGAGGGTCAGAACGGTGCATGGGGGAAGGATCTGGGGCTCTTCTTCTTCCAAAGGAACACACTATAGGATCTAGAAGTCAGAAGTTCCTTTCCAATATAAAGACACAGGTCCTGGCCTGGGAGGAGGGAGACAGAGAAATATTAAGGAGATTGAAAGGAATTTGGGTGGAATCTAATGACATCTGCTACATCATTGTATTTAAAACCACTCCAGGGGCTGCAAAGATGGCTCAGCAGTTAATAGGACTCTTGCTGAGGACAGGGGCTAACTCCCTAGCACCCGCATTAGGTGTCTCACAATGGCCCACAACTACAGTTCCAGGGTGTCTGACAACTTCTGACTTTCAAAGACATCTGTATGCATGTGGTATATAAAAATTCTCACAGGTGCACATATGTGCACACAAATAAAATATAATTATAGTATTCAGTGAACACATGAGGATATTGAGGCTTAGACAGATCAAGTAAATACACTGCATGATTACTAACTAGAATTTAAACCTAGATTCTCCAACTCTTGATTCTCCCCATTTATAAGAACCTGACCTTGGATGAGTGATGGCCCATTGGCCTTGGCTTGTCTGATGAGCAATGGTGGTATCAGGCTTCCTTGGACCACCAGCCCCCAAATCATGACGTGGAGATGTCTTGTTAGTTATGTATGCTCAGCCTTGGTTTAGGTCACCCCACTAGCTCTTGTAACTTATAATAACCTGTTTCTCTTCATCTACATTTTGCCTCAGGTCTTTTTACCTTTAATTCTGTATGTCCTACTTTCCTGCTTCCTCCACATCTGGCTGTCCAGTCCCAGATGTTTCCCTATTTTTTTCCCTAGTTCTCTTTTCCCTAGGTTCTTTCTCCTACTTACTCTCTGCCTGTTTGTCCCTCCTATTCCTCTATTGCTTAGCTATTGCCATTCGGCTTTTTATTAGACCCATCAGGTGCCTTAGGGAGGCAAGGTGAAACAAATGCAACACATCTTTACATAATTAAACGAACGCAACACAAACAAATGTGACACATCTTTGCCTAGTTAAACAAATGCAGTATAAACAAATGTAACATATCTTTACTTACCTAAACAAATATTCCATTCTGCAACAAATGGTCATGTTTCCAAGAAAGGCATAAGAGTTATTGCAGCAGAGGAATCCCAGGATGCAGTGCAGTTCCAACTCCAGGGCCTGCATACAAAGTTTCTGCCCCATTGCTATTGCTCTTCCTAGACAGGCCAGTGGAGGTAGGGCCAGTGTTAGAGAGAGGTTCTGACTTGCACGGAAGGCCCAGCTTCAGAATTTAGAGTCTTGAGCATCTGCTTTGTAGTGGAAAGCCTAGCTAAACTGGGAGAGAAGTCTCTCTCTTTCTCTCTCTCTCTCTCTCTCTCTCTCTCTCTCTCTCTCTCTCTCTCTCTCTGTGGGTAGGTGAGTATGTTTTCTGAGTGTTTCTGTATGTATGTATACACATTATATATACATGCATATACATTTGTGATTTCACAAGTGTGAAAACAATCCAACATTTGCCTTTCTCAATATAGTTTATTTTGCTTAGCATGATGATGTCTAGTTTCTTCCACACTACTGCAAATGGCATAATTTGGTTATGTTATTAGAACTGAATAATATTCCACCATATATGTGCCACATTCCCCTTGTCCTTTCAATGCTGGCAGACATCTAGCCCTATTCCATATCTTGGCAATTGTGCACAATGTTGCATGGAACTATTGTGCAGGACAACTGCAGAATGCTCACTCAGAATCCTCAGGGTCACATAGCCGGGTCTTGTGGTAAGTTCTAGATTAAGGTCTTTGAGGCTCCTTCACATCTATTCACATTAGCTGTGCTAATTTATATTTCTACCACAAGTTAATACGTGCCCCCTAAATTGATAAGGTTTGCTTTTCTTTGTTTTCTTCATATCCATCCTGACTTGGGAGCGATGGCATCTCAAGGCAATTTTGATGTGCGTTTCTATAAGGGACTCTTGAACCATTTACAGAGTCCTGGGCCATATGCTTTGATGACGCTGTACTGAGCACAAACCACAAATGACCCGCCACTATAAATAGGACAACAGAGACCAAGGAAAGGAAAGGCACTCCACTGAGGTCATACCATCATTGGGACTCGCTCAGGAATAATTGGTAATTAGTTTAACTAAAATTAATGATTTCGACTCATTAGATTATGATGATATCATAATTACCAAGGATGTCCTCCTCGCTCCGGGCCCATTTAACTTGGAGGTTACTAATGCTGAACTTTATCAGGTATCTGGTTCTTACCTCAAGGCCATACAATGGTTCATCGTCCATACGTTCCCCTTAAATAAGACATAAATTCCAGCTATATAACACAGCTATATAAAAAATAGAAGATTGTCTTCCTGGGGGTCTTTTCAGGGTATCAGTCTGTCAGAGGAAGGTTGTCCAATTGTCTCTGACAAAACTCATCTCTGGGTATCCTAAGGAGTTCCCACATGACTAGAGACTCAGCTCAGGCCCAAACGGTGTACTTAGATGTGGTAGGCATTCTACTGCAGTACTAGACTTCATTTTCTTCTGTCACTGCCTCAGGAGCTTGTCTAATCAGTTTGTTGTTAGATTGCCTCACTGTCATGGGGTTAGGGACTACAGGTTAATCAACTCGGATGGTGTAAATACTATCTTTTCAAGAATTCTAGTAAAAGTCCCCAGGCCAAGGGTCATAGGTTTGCCTTAAATCATATGCCTGTCTCAGAACAATCTCTTCTCTCTGATTGACAGGTTCTGTGTCAAGGGGCTAAGTTGGAATATTAGGGGATAGTGTGTGTGTGTGTGTGTGTGTATGTGTGTGTGTGTGTGTGTGTGTGTGTGTAATAAAGTCTTCAGGTGAAGAGGACAATTTGATTCCACCGAGGAAGCACTGGGGGATGAGCATAGGCCTGGTAGGAAGTCTATCATGAGAGGCTTCGAAAATAAGGGGAGCCTAGGCCTTCCATTTCCATGTAGCTCCTTATTTTAAGGGGCTCTAGCTAAACATGAGAGGGTTCATCGTGCCACCCAGTCTTCAGGGAAGTGTTTCAGGGGACCTAGAAAGGGAGAGAAAGGGACAGGGAGAAGGCAGCACAGGGTGAGAGCTGCAGTGGAGCCCTGTGGAGCCCTGTGGAGCCCTGTGGTGCCCTGTGGCTGCCTTTGCCCAGCTGGTCTCTAATCCCTCCCTAGTACCTGATAGCTGCTAGGGATTCAGCTCTCTGGAGCATTGCCCTGGGCTGACAGTTTTCACCTTCTGGGGATTGGCTCATAGGCAAGAAAGGACTGACTGAATGGGAGTATGAAAGGCAATTAAGGGTGCTCTTTGCTTCCACAGAGGGCCCTGGATGATCAGCCTGAAGCCAGGCTTCAGACTCTGGCAGAAGCTACACATTTGCCTGGCTTCCCAACTTTCCTATGCAAAAGGATTACATAAGAAACAGCTTTTTGGCCTCCACCTTTCATGGACCTGGCTTTGGGCTGGGATTTCAGGGTAGGGCTTCTAGATTTCTTTTGCTGCTGTGCTGCGCAGTGGTGTCACACAGTTTATCCCATCTCTGGGCCAAGGAGCTTTGCCTATTTATGGTAGCCACTCACCCAGAAGAGAAAATAGGTACTCCTAGCTGTCTGGGCAACAGTCCTGACCACTGTTGCAGAGGAGGCTAGGAAGTAGGAGACAGCCCACTGAAATGCTACAGATATTGAGGGGTCACTAGCTCTGTCTGCAAGGGAAGAGAAACCAAACCACAGAGAACTCTGTGGATCTCTGAACAGCTCCCTGCTTAACTGTTAGCAGCCACGGAAGTGCTGTAATTAGCTGACAACAGGTTGCTGTTTATCAGTTTGTTACTCCTTATGCAACCAGAAGTGCGGGATCCAGTGCCTGCAAAAACCCTTGTAATGAAATATTTCTCCTCTATGGAGGCTGTGTTTGTGTAGATGAACATTAATTTAAGCTTTCTGACCTCATCTGCATTCTAAAATTAAGGCACTGTAATTTCCGTCTCCCCAATGCGCTCACTCTTAATTAATCTTAACCACTCTCGAGCTTTTCTGGTTTCTATTATCACCATTTAAAGTTGCGAAGACTGTTTAATGGATTTAAATCGCGTATTCAAATTAGTTTCTTTTCCCGAAGTTATAATGACTTAAAATTTTTTATTTGATTTGGGCCCTAAAGTATTACCTGAAAAACCATTTGATTGTTTTACAATTTAAGTCATCTGTGTGGAATAAAATTCATTAACCTTATTTACATGTGTGTGAAAATTATGACATGTTAACCAATTAACAGTTCACGTTGTGCAGGGTCGCAGCCTGCCGTTCTGGCTCAAGCTGCGCTGTCGTTCTGACTTCCGATGGCCCCGTTGTAGAAATCTGTCTTAGGTCTTTCTTTGTAGTTTAGGCTGGAACTGTAAACATGTCTGTTTAGACCGTGGCAGTGTCTGTTGAAACTTTTTCCTTCAGGTCCTGGGGAGAAGAGGTTCTCTGTGGCTCAGCTCTTGTATAGTGGAGGGGCCCTGGCTGGGCCTCTGGTGCTATAGATTGGGAATGTGTAGGGAATGGAGGAAGCCCACAGCTAGGGGAGTCTTGAGTGGAGGTGCATTGTGGACATGGGCCCACTGGACACTTGGCAAAGCCGATCCACTCCCCAAGTGCCATGTCTAACAAACACGTTGAGGTTTCAGGTTGCAGAGGGCATGTTTGTCTTTTCCTCATTCCCTGGCCATCCCTAGTTAGGATGGAAAGGTTGCCTTGTGGGAGCGAGTCCTGCCTGTTAGAGCCCCACTCTGCAGAAACAGAAGCATACCCTTCTCTTCGTGGATACACATCTTGAAAGCCTTTTGTTAGCACGCGTTTGGGGGTAGAGATGGTAGTCTCAGTGTGGTATGGAAATGGCAGCCACAATGCCTAGCAGTAGCTGTGGGTTCCGCTCAGCACTTGCCATTAACTCCATCTTGAGATACTCCAGTTTTCTGTCACCTGGGCCATTGACGTAGCCTCCTTCCAGGTCCTCTGGACTCATTCCGACCCCTCTCTGTAATTTCAAGTTGATTATGTGGGACCACGACTCTCATGTACCCTAGCTGCTTTCTTTATTGTTGTGATTTTTCTCCCCAGAAGCACCTTGGGGAGAAAAGGGTTAATTTTAGGTTATAGTTTGCAGTTCATCCCAAAGAGAAGCCAGCCAAGGAACTCAAGGCAGGAACTCATGCAGCGACTATGCACAAACATGCTTACTTACTGCTTTGCTCTTTGTGGCTCCTTCAGCCTGCCTTCTTTTCCAACCCAGAACCACCAGAATAGGGAGCACCATCCACAGTGTGCTGGGCCCTCCAACATCAAACATCAATCAGGAAAACACCTCCGAGACTTGCCTATGGGCCAGTGTGATGGAGGCATTTTCTTAACGGAGGGTCCCTCTTCCCAGATGATTTCTAGCTTGTGTCAAGATGACAGAAAAAAAAAATCTAACCAGCACACTACTGTCGGGCAATCTACCTTGTCCCTGGCTTCCCAGACTGCTCGCCTGCACCAACGTGGCCGGCCGGCCTTCCCGCCCTTGCTTTCCTGCCTCAGGACCTTCACAGATCTCTGCACTTCCCCTAGTAAACTTGCTTTTAGGCTCGAAGCCCTGATCCTGAACATGGGAAGTCCTCCCGTCTCTTCTTTATCAAGCCATCTCTCACATCCTTCTGGCCTCCTGAGGACTATTTGACCTTCCTAAGTGGTCAGATGGCTCGTGCAGTTCGTGTAAGATTCCTGCAGAAGATGCCACCTACCTCCTGCTCCACATCTCTGACCTGTCTAGCTTTGAATTTGCTGTTGTTATGTGCCACAACTCTCTTCCTCAGAGGAAGGTAAGCACCAAGGGCTCTTTGCTTTTTCTTGTAAACGCACCACGTGACTCAGTGCTTGGCTCTGTACTAGTGGTGTTGAATTAGTGGCGAGCAAGCTTGACAGGAAGCCCTCTTTTCTGCCTTGTTTTTTTTTGGGCTTCATAGTCATCAAGAAAATACACCGAGGCAGCCAGAAGAGGCCCCGTTCCCCTAGCTACCTACCTCTCGCCACCCTTGGAGATCTGTGGCCTGAAGGAGTGGAAGCTAGGAATGATGGTGGCAGTCTTGCTGTATAAACCAGGTTAGCCTGGAAATCACAATCCTCGTGCCTCGACTTTCCGAGTTCTGGGATTACAAGCATGCTCCTCTGTTGCAGGAGGTCCTTCAGCTCCTCCAGCCAATAGCCGCTGAGAGACCACGCCCCAATAAGCTGGCTATTGGCTGGAGGAGCTGAAGGTCCTCCTGCAACATTCCTCTATGCTCCTCTCCAGCACATACTCGGTCACAGATAACAGATAAGAAACTATACTACAATAAGCAATTCATATCTTGGTTTCTAGTTTTCCGTTTTTAGCTCTCTGGAAAGTGTCAAGAATAAACAGAATGGATGGATCACTGTTCTTGGGAGCTTGGTCTTAAATGCCAGTCTCCTCTTGAGGTCTCAGTATATACTTGTAATAAGAAGGCTAGATGGGAGTCTCTCTCAACACAGGCGCTCCTCTGAACAACCTCAGCCTCGCCGACTCACCAGTGGAACTGGACTTTAGTAGATTTGAAGCTCTAGATTACACTTGGTTCTCTAATTGCGGTAAGTAGAAGTTTCTTTCTCTTTCTCCAGGAAAAATCACACCCCACCTTTCCAATGGAATAGTGCCAAGCTCCTTTCAACATAGTCTCGTTGATGATGAACCATCACTGAAGCCGACAAAGACTTAGGAAACTGCTATCGCCTAGACACTTTCTACAACTATTCAGGCCTTGCTTTCCTTCAGAGGGTGCACAGCAGCCTGGGGGTGGGGACAATGTGGTTTCCATTGCTCCAGAGGGCACTGGCCCAGTCCTGGCTCTGCCTAGGCTAACTAGCTAGTCTTCACTCATTCCTGTCTCTTGTATCTTTTTCTTCCTTTTGTGAGATGCGCATGTCTTTACTAGGTGACGGCAAATGGCGTGCGGTAGCTGACAGCCCGTTTTCACTCCTCCGGGTCTCAGATCACTGTTGAGTCCATCGTGGTCTGAGAAGGTCTGGCTGGTGCCCTCCCTAATCCACTGTCGGAGAGCATGAGCGAAGGCTGAGGGCTTTTTAGATTCAGCCTCGAGGCATAATGACTTTAATTCTGCTGCAGTGTAGACTCCCTATCTTTGTTGCTAGTGAACTCAGAGAAGCTCTATTTCTCGAGCCCTCCCCCACCCCCGTTCCCCACCGTCCCCCTTTGCTCTGTAGCCAAAAGCAGGCAGACAGTCTCATGTTGTTCTGCTCCATAGCCAGCGTATGGGAATCCACGCTGGCTCATTGATACCGACGCTCAGCAGTGACCCTTCCGCACCTCCTTTGCCATTGCCTCTCTGCTGATGCCTCGAGGCCCGTTTCCTTCTGCAGTTTGCTTTTCTCATGTGTGATGGAGCAGAAATTATGATTCCATACGCTCACTGGCATTTCCAGGTCTTCGTTAGTCTTAAAAACACACCCATTTGACACACATTACAAGCGGAGCTGGATTGTTGAACAGTGAAGATTCCGACTTCACAGGCCAGTGCAAGGACCTCAGATGCTTGCAAAGCTCACCCCTGAGTGATTTAAACATCTGCAGAGCGCTCCGGCAGCATCCTGGAAAGAGTTACCCATGTTTGTGAATTTGAACAGTTGTCCCCCCCCCCCCGATTATTTCTGTCCACTGAGAACCCACAAATGTAACTCAGTTGTTAAATAGGGTTTTTGAAGGTGTGGTGAAGTGAATGTGAGGTCACAGAGGGAGGGCTTAGGGTGGAGCCAAGTTCAATGGTGTCGCATTGTGTGAAAACAGACCCAGAGACTACAGATATATCGCTGCTTCACAAAAAATCCTTGAGTATCTTAGAAGGGCAAAGAGGTGGGGCATATTCTTCCTATGAATGGAGCAAACCCCCTGCAGACTGAGAACAGTGGGCTGCTTTAAGACACCGGTCTGTGGTAATTTGTCATGGCTGCCGGAGGATGTTAGCACACACATGCCAACCCCTTATTGATCTTGAATGGATCTCCTTGAGGTGGGGAGCCGCATGCCATCTCTGTTGGTAGAGCACTCCTTCTTCCTTGCTCTGCTGAGGAGTTATTTGATTGCATGGGAAGGCCCGAGAGCCTATATTAGCTTAATCAATATATTTTTCTAGGGGAGGCAGGACATTTAAACAGGGTGTTGTTACGTGTCCCAGGCTGACGGTAAATTCACCATCCTTTTGCCCAGCTATAACTTCCCTTTATCTTATGAGAACGAATACAAACACAAGATATTCAAAGGGCTTCTCACAGCTCAGAGGCCCCTAGGTTTATTGCTGGTATTCTCCACAGTGGTGAACAAACAGTTGTGCCAGATCTCACTTCCACGTCCTCATACTGGTGTATATTCATACGCAGGAGACTCCTATCTTCCTTTCATAAAGTGCCTAGCGCTTTCTTTAGAACCCCTGGTCAGAGTGGGGACATATATTCTTGCTTTCATGGGTAGGAAGACATGTAAATTGATTCATAGCTATAGCTGTTCTTGTGGGAGGTAGGTTGTTTAAGAGGAAAGGGAAAGAGGCTGTGGTCTCATGGCCACCAGGCCATTTGGAAGTTGCCATGCTTCCTCTGGGAATTCTCTCCAAAGACAAGGTAGCCCCATACTTCGTGAAGACCAATTTTAAGCTATGTTCCCAAAGAACAAGACAGAATTGCTTAATAATACTCAGAGACAAAGTCATGATGCCTCTCTAAATAAAGGTTCCCAAAGAAACCCACAGCTTTAGCTCCAGAAACTGACATGCATTCTCTCACAGGGAAAAAGTATATCTGCAGACATGACTGAGTCTTGAGACAGGGGATTATCTGTTGAGGCCAATAATCAAAAGGTTCCTTGACGGAGACAGAGGCAGAGATGAGAAGAGGGACAAAAAGACCAGAGCTGGTTTCACCATCTGCTTCCAGAAGCAGGAAATGTAGGCAGTCCCTAGAATGTAGACAAGACAAGAGACCAGTTTGGGTCCAAAATCTTCAATGGGCAAGTCTACTGGTCACTTGATTTTCACTCCTGGGAACCGTTTTGAACTTCCAGCCTTTAGAACTATGCAAGATAAATGCATGTTGCGTCAATCCATTAAACGTGTAGCGATCTGCTATAGTTTCAGAAACAGCTGAAAACTAACGCGGGCCTGGAGTCATGTCCTATGTGTCCCAGGGTCTCAAAAAAGGCCAGGAAATCCATACTTTACTGCAAGGCTCTCTTTGGAGCTCTCTGTGTGCCCATGACTGAAACACAGGTAGGTCTGGCCAGCTCACATGCTTGCCACTCACTCACTACTTAGATCAAAAAACATACCAGATCCCTGTTCATATACTACTGGCTTCCTGGTGGACTGCAGGATTCTGTGATTTTGCCCTAATGTGGTCACTCAGGCCCAAGTCTCTACTGAGAATCTGGCTCCCTCTCCTTTCTTCTCCACAATAAGAACTGTTAATTAGCTACTTCCTCCAATTGGAACATTCCATCCTTGAGGGAGAAAAGGGAAGGGAGGCCCCAGTAACTCAGAAAGCTACAAGACTTACAAAGCTCAAGGTTTGATATAAGAGGCTAACCGTTTCTGGGGAAGGGCAGACTCTTCAGTGAAGCTGACAACAAGTTGGACAGAGAGCTCTAGGGTCGTAGCTTTCATGAGCTATCACCAAAGCTGAGATGTGTCACCTCTACTATATAGCTGCCTTTGAGTCACCCATGTTTCTGCTTAAGTAAATCCAGTCAGCTTATTAACTCACCATACTAGACGTGAGTGGTATTGACTTTTAGATTCCTTGCTGGTGCCCTGGATGTGGTGAGCAGACATTTGTCATCCCTTCTTAGGCAAAGTCATGCAACTCCAGCAGAAGGTTCCTGTGACTACAGAGCCTCTGAAGCATGCTCTCCAGTGACTGGACAGTGACAGGCGGCACAACCAGGCACATAGGCCTTGTCTTCTCAGTAAGGAGTAATGTGAGGCAGGAAAAAGACTTCTGTTGAGCTAGGCTGAAACCAAAGCACAAGGCAAGAGAGGAATGCCTTCTTTTTCCTCTTTCCCAGAGCTTGTTCCACCCCAGAAGATCAAATTTCTGTTACATTGAGTCTAAAGATAGTGGTGGGCTTCCTAGGCCTACAGGAGGTACTGGCTTCCTGGTCAGAGCAGGAGACAGGGATATACAGTAGGGAAACAGTGTGGGTCTGGTTATTGTGAGTGTGGCTAGAACTACTTGGGGGGATTACAACCACAAATAGTTGGGACTTTTCAGTTTGGAAAAAAAGCTGTTGCTCCCCCATCCTGGCTGCCTCAAGAAAGAGCCAGTTCTTTAGAGAACTGTGTCTTCTAGCCTTCTCCCACTATGTACTGTACTGGCTAGTTTCATGTCCACTTGACACCAACTAGAGTTACCTGAAAGGAGAGAAGCTCAATTGAGAAAATGCCTCCATGAGATCTTAAGGACATTTTTTAAAATTAGTGATTGATGAGGAAGGGCCAGTCCATTGTAGGTGGGGCCATCTCTAGGCTAGTGATCCTGGGTTCTATAAGAAGCAGGCTGAGAAAAGCCACATGGAGCAAGTCAGTAAGCAGCATCCTTCATGGCCTCTGCATCAGTTCCTGCCTCCAGGTTCCAGCCCTGCTTGAGTTCCTGTCCTGACTTCCTTCAGTGATAGGCTATGTTATGGAAGTATAAGCCACATAAATCTTTTCCTCCCCAACTTGTTTTTGGTCATAGTGTTCCATCACAGAAATAGCAGCTCTAACTAAGACAGGTATCCAAACTCTCTCTTTTCTTCTTTTTTGACCCCCATTCTTTCTGACAAGAGTCAATTTTTACACTGCCATGTGGAGCCTCTGCTTTCTTGTAGGTCAGAGTGATGGTGAGCCCTGGGTGTATCCCATGTAGATCATAATTTCCCAGCTTCATGTCCCACAGTCAAGTGCTACAGCCTGCCACGACCCAAGCTGGTAGCAGAGAGGAACTTGTCTGAGATCTCTTGCCTGCAAGGCCTGTGTTCCCCACCCACCCAATAGCTCCTTTCCAGGAGATCACATACATGGCACTGCTGGTGGATGGAGTTTGAGTTCTGAGAGTGAGTTTTTCTCAGAGCTGTTATTCCTGGCACATATCCAATGCTAAGTGTGTCCACTAACGGTCTGATAGGAATGAGAGTGAAATATGAGGTTAATGAGTGATTCTCACTCAGGCTAACTGGAGGATGGGGAGATTGCTTGTGTAGCTGTTAGGTACATTCAAAATATAATATTTAAAAGGAGCATGGGCAGTGCAATGGTTGTCATTAGAACAGCCACCCTCCCTTTCTTAGCTACTGACATTCTCTCTCCATTTCTCCTCAAAAGTTCACCCTTCCGTAAGGTGTAGTTTGTCTTTAAATAATGTTTAGCTAAGACTTGGGTGTGGTCATTAATAGAGAACACTCCTGACATGCTTTGTCAGTGGCCTAGGGAAGATGAAAAGTCACTATGATATTCATCCTCTAACCCCTCCCAGCATCAAAGAACTTATTCCCGAACTACTGAAAGAAGAATCAAAAGATCACGTCCCTTCACTGTTCTCTGAGAATCATCTTGGTTGAAGAAGTCTTACTGGTTTGACCTACTGTCCCAGAATAGCTCTATCCCACAGAGGGTAATAGTCCCAGACATTTACAGCAGTATAGAGCTTCTGTGACATCTGCAAGACTGACCGAGATCTCTGGCTGTCTGTATCCAAGCCCAAACCTTCTTCTGCCTAAGCCTGCTCAGCCCCACTTAAGAAATGTTGACCCCAGGAGCACCATCTAGTAAACATCCTCCCTGCCCTTCTCCACCTCTCAGTTTCTCCTGAGGAGCTTTAGATTGTGATAAAGTTTCTCCACGATGTATGCTGAGATTTGGCATCTGAATTTCACTTCTGTATTCAATAGAAGACAATGATATTCCAAAGTTTCTTGGCAAGGAAAGGTCTACAGACTTGACTCCTGAGTTGCTCTCACTGTCTGGTTCATTTCAGAATGCCCTCAGGAAGCTGGCTTGGGCAAGGCGTTGTGAGAAGTCCTGTCTACTTACTCATGTCCTACTGGCTGGAGAACACCTTGTTATTTGGGGGAGAAACAGTCTCGTACCATGATTCCAACACCATTGATGACCAAATGCAATGGTGAGAGAGGAGCCAGTCTGGTTCCTCTAGAACTATGGGGGCTCTGCTCTCTCCCACAGAATCATGTGAGGCCAAAATGGTGACCTTCCAGATGACTAACTAGTTCAAGTCTTTGAGACAGACAGATGTAAAATCACACACTCAGAACACAAGGAACTAGGCTCTTGCAGGTGAGCTGTAAGGGACATAGGTGGTTTTTTGGGGGAAGAATCTTGACCTCTCTGATGGGTACAAAGAATTAAATGTATTCCTATTTGCCCTATGGTTCTCACTTTCCAAACCAAAAGAAGGGGAGAGAAGAGAAAAGAGGACATACAAGAAAAATGAGGGAAGTAAAGGAAGATAGAATGAAAAGAAGGAAGGAAGGAAGGAAGGAAGGAAGGAAGGCAGGAAGAAAAGATAATAAAGATCCAACAAGAATCCCATTCATTCTGCATAATTTACAAAATTGAGCTAAGGGCCACCAAGGGTCCTTGTTATTTTTATGTGATGCCAATAAACCACTTGGCATTCCTTCTTGTGTCATCCTGCAAGCTCAAAGCCACTCATATTTTTTGCCTAGAGAAGCACCTTTCCTGAACCTCATTCCTTTATAATAAACACAAGTCTCAAAACTACTCCCAGCAGGCCCTGTCTTTAACCCACTGCCTGTGCCTTCTCCTGGCTACCAAAGCATCTTTGTCTCTTTTGTCTGTTGAGCCATTGGAGAATACTGTCTTAGATCTGAATGTTAACTGACTGGATTCTCAGTGGTTTTGTTTGTTTGTTTTAATAAGCTCTCACACAAGATAAGCTCAGCAGCACACTGTGAAATTTGGAGACAGGATTATTGGAACATAGGAATCTTTGTGAAAAGAAGCACCCTGAAAGCTGTCGTGAACCTTGGGGGCACTGCATCCTGGGATGTCCTGGGGTGTGTCTTGAAAACAGAACCAAGAGGAAAGACACTGAGATAGAGGAAACAGAATCAGGGGCCGAAGATGGAGATAGGTGGAAACAGAGGAGACAGAGTTAGAAATAGAGGAGATGAGGAAGGACAGAGACAGAGGAGATGGAGGAAAAGAGAGGAGGTAAAGATAGAGTGAGAGATGTTCTGTGATGCTGGAAGTTGAGAAATTCAAAATCCATACTGAGCAAATGCAAGACCCAAGAGAGTCTTGAACTAGCTGTCATAAACTGTCACCAATGATGGAGTGGACTTAGGTGATGTGAGTTCCCTAGTTCTGTAGCTAATCCCTCACCCACATTCCTATAACTAGATCCAGTGAACCCATTGGTTCCCCAAATTGGACCTTTGTGGTATCATTGCTTTGGTCTGTTATCAGTTCCCTATATGGGGTGAGTAGGGTTTTGTGTCAGGTCTCCCCAGAAATAGTGGCACACAATGATTTAATCCATAGCATACTCAGACTAATATGTGCAGCATGACGTTTAACTGGTTACCTTGGGGCCTCATAATTTGCTCAAACTTATATATGAGATTAGTCATTGTAGAAAAGGGCAACAATAACCACAGAACACACATCAAAGAAAGTAAATCCTTTGTCTGGACTTTGGGATTAGAAAGTCTCAGGGATCCTTGCTATTTAGTGGCTATAGATGATAGGGAAAGGAACCTTGTCAGGCTTTAAGAAACAGAAAGTACCCCATACTTCAAGCTTGAGCCTCCCTCCAGGTCTAGTTGTAAAGGCAGCTCCTCTGGCTGAGGGTCCTTGTCCAGTTAATGGTCCTGGCCGGGATGTGATTTGTTCATTCACTCTTGAAGAGGACATGTTACAGAGGGGGGTAACTTAAAGGAAACTTAAAGCTGGGTTTAAGTCTAACACAGAAAGAAATAAAGATGCTCATCTGAGAGAAAGACTTCTAATAAAGAAGGTGGGTGTAGATAGATTCCTTGTTGATAATTGATGTATTATTAATGGCTCTGCACAGTCAGTTTGAAAATGTGGCAGAAGAAAACTATGATTTTTCTTTTTTATAAAGAGATCACAAGGTAGCTCCATGTATTAGGGATTTGGTCTCTTTCTCTCACAGCTCTGCCAGTCTCTAGGAAAGAGCACTTCCGTCCATGATTCTGAGATTAGCCTATGTAATGCAGCCTGTCTATATGGCCCACAGAAGAGAGAAAAGAGGGAAAGGGGCAGTGGGATATGGACATGAATGGGGAGAAAGTAAGTGTGTGTGTGTGTGTGTGTGTGAGAGAGAGAGAGAGAGNGAGAGAGAGAGAGAGAGAGAGAGAGAGAGAGAGAGAGAGAGAGAGAGTCTGTATCTGCATCCTTCTTTAGAGGTCTCATTTCTTTGCTCTTCCCTGCACACCGAAGGATGGAGACCTGAAGACTGCTTTTTTGTTGTTGTTCAGTCTACTATCTTATCTAGCCATAGCCATTTCTAGCGCTGATGGACATTGCTACAGGCAAGGATGAAAGAGGGCAGGGTGTCTCTGCCTGTCTCTCTGCCCAGGGCAGCTTCTATGGCAGTGACTGACCTTCTTTTCTGTACCCCTGCTCTAGAAATGAGGTTCTGAAGTTTGAGTCCCAAGGGGTGACCTTAATGACAAGACAAACTCTACCTTCTGGTGGTCTTCATTAGTCTAGACAAAGCAGTGACTGCTCTTGCCGGTTTCTGGGTAGAGTCAAGTAAGCACTCAGCTTCATTGAACTGAAAACACTAGCTATGCTTCTGGTGAGCTGTGATTCCTGGAGGTTCATCTCCTCTTCTCCCGACACACACACACACACACACACACACACACGCATGAAAACTCAGTCTACCATGAAGTTCTGTCAAACTACTTGTAATAGATAGAGTATACATGAGAAAGATTGATTGCTAATAAACCAAAACTGAAAACTGTTCTTTATCCTAGATTTTGGGTTAATCTGTTCCAATAAAGAGAAAAATACATTATAGGTTATTGCTTCAGTCAGGGCTACAATGCAGCTGCATTTTTTGATAGCTGTGTTAATTTCCTAAAGTCACAGCAATGAAGTAAAACGTATTTGATGACTTTAAAAAAAACATGCATGTGTTTTCTTATGACTTTAGAGACTAGTAGTCTAATTCACTGGTGTTCATACAAAAAAAATACACAGCTCTCAACTCAAAGGGAATAAAACAGTTTAATCTGGGGCCAAATACATAAGTGAGCATGGCCCAGAAACATAGATTTAGGTCACCTCTAATTCTATGTTCCAGTGATGTGGAAGCAATTTCATGATGTTAACAGAACTGAGAAAAGTCATAAATAAGGGGTTTTTCAAATACACTGGTGGAAGCACTAGGTAGGAAGTTACGGTGCAGCAGAGAAATCTCAGTTATAGCCTTCAGATGTTATTTGATTATTCTTAGCCCTTTGATTGGTGGGCAATAGGGATCCGTTAATACATTCCAAGGTTTTTTAATTTGTTTATCAGAATGTCAGATTTAGCTTTATCTACTGGCACAGGATGTCAGGTCTGACACAGAGGAAAGTAGTCAAGGAAAGACTCTTTAGGGGACTAAATATAGCCCAGGACAAACTGTAATAAGTCTCTGGGCCTGGCATATTCTACCCTCTCTGTAACAATGCGGTCTAACCAGTCCGCCAGCCTTTGCAGACACAGCTTCTTTCCTGGAATTGTCAGCCACACTGGGTAATAGTCCCCTTGGGCTCCCTGTCCCTCCCTAAGGTACAGAAAAGAGTAAGTCTCTGTTCCTTCTCCAGTTTTTGGAGATGCATACCTTGGGTTATAGCCTCTTCTTCCACAATGTCGGCCTCACCATCACGGTCTTTGTAGTCTGTTCTGTTTCTGCTGCCCTCTCACCAGGACACATGTGGACTCCTGCACTCAAACAATTTTTCTGCCTGAGCCTCCAGGCCACTAATTTATTTTTAAGAATCTCTTCTGTTGAGTTAATCCAATATCATTAAACAGATAAATAATTGAACTAGTACATGTGTAACCATTGCTGGTTTGGGTTTGTGGGAAGAGTCTGATCTTTCTTGGTCTGTTTGGCGTGTAAATGGACAGCTCTTCTTCTCTTAGTTATCCTGGGTAGAAGGAGAAGAAAGTCAAGAAGTGACAGCTTTCAACGGGACTTTCCAGGCTGTCCTGTTTAAAAACATCCTGATGTTCTTCATTTTGCTGCAGGGAAGCTTTGTTTTGGCTCACTTACTGGAAATGTTCTGCATGTCCTTAAGCAAATGTGTGGAGAAGCCCTGCTAAGACATCCCACTGCCTGCTTATGCATTATGGGACCAATAAGGGAAGGAAAAGAGGCAGTGTTGATTGACACATAGCTGGAGACCCACAGAACCCCAGTGTTTTTGATCCCAATTTAGTGCAAGAAGAGCTGCTAGATGCTCAGTTGTTAGACTTCCCCTTTTGAGATCCTGGGTCACCTCATTCCCATCACCTTGGGTGACCACGCCCTAGCATCAGTCACCTCCTGGTGGAGCTAAGACATCATCTATGCCTTAAAGACCAAGACCTACATACCTAGGTGTGGTCACTAAGCACTCTCCCCTGAAGTGGCACCATTTTATACACCTTCTAAAAGGTAAAGGATTGGTTGTGTTGTCCTTGGTAACAAGTGTACATGGAAGTAGTGAGACCAGGGAGGATTGTCAATGAGTGGCTAAGTGGGGGATGACACACCAGGGCCCTCCCAGGCTGTGGACTGTAAAGTTAGAACCAGGCACAGCTGTGCTGCAAGTGGCTATGGATATGGCAAACTGCACTCCACTGCCCCACCCCCAGGTCACGAGGTATTTGTTCCATCTTCTCACATCTTCATCTGGTCCCCATCTGTTCTTATTCTGTCTTAGCCTAGTCTGGCAGGCATGGCCAAATCTGCAAGAGGGAGACCTCCTGTGACCATACAAGGCAACTGAGGCAACTGGCTAGCTAAGGAAGATGAAGCAGACATGCAGCCTCCACTAAGAGCCCAGGCAGGTGACGAAGCTGCAGCAGCATCTCCCGAGAGGCAGTTGCATGCTGTGAACTCTCAATGCTTCTGTTGATGGGACTCAACTGCTCAGTTACCCAACTACTGGATTTAAATGAATGTCAAGGCTCAACAATTACAAGGTTTAGCCCAGGGAGACTGTACTATGAGACAACTCTAACTATAGGTCATTTGTGTCCCAGAATCTCAGTGACTATAACTGTCACCCCCTCCAAGTTATAGTTGACTAGCTTCTATTGTCTACATGGAAACCTTGTCAGAGCTCTGGCTGAGTCCTCAAGAGAGTGGAGTGGAGTGTCAGGATAGATGGGGAAGCTGGATTATGAGATTCTAGTAGGCATCTGTCTCTCATCGGATCAGTCAAACCAGAAGACCTGCCATAGCCATTACTGAGTCCACTGTTAAATGTGCAGGGTAAAAGGGTACATCCTTGCTCTAAACCAATTGACGCCTTATAGGTAGACCAACCTGCTAGTCTAGTTACACCTGCTTGTGATGACCTACATCCTTTGTGTTTCATTTCCCTCAAGAACAGATGAGAAAAGATGCTTGAATCTTGGGTGTGCTGGTGTGCTGCCTGCACTTTGGGTTGAATGGCAGTCATCAAGTGGTGGATGCCTGTCTGGAATATATGGCTAGAATAGAGCTAACACACTCCTGCTAAAGCAGGTCCTCTTCCCTTGCCTGCACCAACTCTGGAGTATCAGGAGAACACAGCATCCTGAGAGGATGCCTGTTTTGCAAGCAGGACTACTCCCAAAGAAGCGAAAGACACAAAACACAGTCTTTCTGTTCAATGAGAATCAATGATCTTAGCACTGCATATTTTATAACATTGTTGTTAAACTACATTAGAGTCCAGCAATCATTCTGATAAATTCCTTATGTGTTCCTGGCTAGTTATGAGACAAGTAAAGAAATTATCACCAAGTCCAGCTTATAGATGAGGACACTGAGACTTAAGTTTGTGTCCAATAGAAGTGGAACCAAAGCCAAGAAACGCCGACTCCCAGCTCTGACTCCCAGCTCTGTCCAGAGGTGAATTGGCCCTATAGGGACACTGATGCTGCTATACTATCAAGCAGCAGCCTGGGAGAGAATTCAGAAGGCATGCTTTGAGAAAGACAGGATGACATTTGTGGACTATCGTGGTTTAAATAAGATATCCCCACAGGCATGGTTGTTTGAACATTTGGTCCCCAGTTGGCACTGTTTAGGAAAGTTTAGGAGGCGTGGCCTTGCCAGAGACAGTAAGTCACTGGAGGGGGTTTTGAGTGCATATAGTTTCATCCCACCTCCAGTTTACTCTCTCTACATCACCCTTGCAGTTAGGTGTGTGAGCTCTCAGCTTCCTGCTCTGGCCACCATGCCTGCTGGTTGCTGCCATCCATCCTCGCCTCAAGAAGAACAAATAAACCAAATAAACTTCTCCTTCTTCAAGTTTCCTTGGTCGTGGTATCTTATCACACAAACAGAAAAGTAACCACTATGCACTCACATCGTGGTGGCTTGGGGGCAGGGCTTAAACAGTTTCAGCAACCCCCACCTTGGATGCCAGAAACACACTGAGATTGTAGCTCCCTAAATTTCACTTACAAGAAACCACTTGTCAAGCGATGGCCATTATAAAAACACAAAGGCAGCGAGATGACTTGAAAGAGAATGTTTGTTATTAGATCTTATGCTTGAATACTTGGTTATCAGATGGTAAAACTGTTTGGGAAGAGTTAAGAGGCTAGCTCTTGGTGGAGGCAGTGTGAACTGAGTCAGGGCTTTAAAGTTTGAAAACCCCATGCCATTCCCAGTTAATTGTCTCTACCTCATGCTTGTCTATCATATATGATCTCTCAGCTCCTGCTCCTGCTCCAGCACCACACCTGCATGCCTGCTGCCATTGACCACAATTGTCACAGTCTCTAGCCCTTCAGAACTGTGATCCCCAAATCAAACTCTTTCTCTTATAAGTTGCCTTGGTTATGGTGTCTTAACCCAGCAATAGGTTAGTGACAGGTTAGTGACTAAGACAGGCTCAATAAACCTTGACAGCTTATAGGTAACTACTTTGTTTTGAGCATACATAGGTCCACAATGTTGTACAGGACATACTTATTAAAATGGTGAATCAGGACCTTACTTTGGTTCCCAGTACCCAGTTCATATGGCTCACAATTGCCTGTAACTCTGTCAGTTTTAGAAGCAAGTTATGACATTCAAACAACTGATTTCTTCTAATTATCTAGCCCCCCTACCTACTACCACATATTCTATATCCTCCTCTCTAGGGCCAGGCAGACTGTCTCCCCACCCATCCACATATTGAGTCCTGCGTGGCAAGGTGGTTGGTATGAACCTCTCAGATTGTATATATTGTGGCAATATGATCTCAAGTCAAGATTACAAAGAGGTGAGGCTTTTGGTAAGGATTCAGGGAATGTTATCCAGGTCCACATGGCTTGGCAAATCCAAGTTTACACCTAAGATGGATCAAAAGCCCTTTTGGTTTCTGCATGATGAGTGCTAGGCTCACTAGGCAAAGAGTGTCAGACAGGAGCAGTTCAGGGGTACCGACCTCTTCATATTTCCTGTTATCTATCAGTGTTCAAACTGTCTGGCTTCTGGGACTGGAGAGATTGCTCGGCAATTAAGAACATTCACTGTTCTTACAAAGGATCTAAGTTCAACATTCATTCCCCGACCACACAACCCCCAGCTCCCGCCTGGGGACTCATAGTTGTATATATATCCAGCATTAAGGGATCTGATGCCTTCTTTCTGAAGAGTGTATCTATGCACATTTTTTCTCTCTTCTCTCTCTCTCTGGCACACTTGCACACTCGCATGTATGTGCACATGGACACGCACACACACAAATTAAAACTGTCAAAAACGTATCTAGAATACCTCTCCCCAGACTCTGATATGGCCCAAATGCAGAACAGGCACATACTCTCTAACACCCTGCTCACCCAGAGCACTCACTCCCACCTGTGCATTGGGCAGGATACTGAATGAGGTTGGTTTCTTGTCACAAGACACCCTTATCCCATTTGCAGATTTAATTTAGATTAGCATGAGAAAAAACATACTCTACTTTTCTATAGGCTGAATGAATATTGCTTAATTTCTAGGGAAGATAAGGTTCTGTTTCTTCGCCCCTCCCGCTGTGTGTGTGTGTGTGTGTGTGTGTGTATCTTTTTTTTTTTTTCTACAGAGTCTAAGAAAAGGAAAAAGTTGAATGAGATCCTGGGGAAATTTCTTGGGGATGATCCTGGAGACCACGGGATCCTGGAATTAGGAATTTTCTGTGTGAGATAAGGCTTTATGGCTGACAGAGCTCAGGGTGAGCTGCCTGCTTTCAAAGTCTTGACACTACTCTGGCATTCTCAGCCTTGACAGCAAGACCATCCTCGCTGCCCAGGAGCCAAAGTATCATCCCTGGTCTGGCTGGAGAGTGGGTGCTGCCCCTCTGAGGGATGCTGTCATGGAACTCTGTCTTCAGGGCGTGACAAGACCATCATCATTTAGAATCTGAACAGCTGTGATCGTGAGATTGGCCTATTAACATCCCCACACAGAAGGAGGGTGGGAGGTCACGACCCTCAGATGAGGGTCCAGTTCTGCGCTCCCCTTTTTCCCCAGCTGCATGTAATTCTGTCTGAGCTACATGTGATCCTGGGTGTGCATAAGAGGTGGGAGGCTGACACGGATAGACCATGCTGGGGTGCAGCTTTTGGTAGTGCAGCTACCTGGGAATCACTCTTATTCCTCTAAATAACCCCAAAAAACCTATTGGTTCACAGATCTGGAACAGGATTGATATGTTCCTTTGGTCTCTTGGTGTGTTGTCTGGGATGAGTGGGCTTTTCCTTCCCTTGTGCCTGCCCAGGCAAAGTAACTCAGTAAATTCCTCTGCTCCTAAGAGGACTAGGCTTCTAGACAACAGAAAGGCAGGAATCTGAGTGTCCCTTCCATCCCTCCTTTGACTGCCCTTGGCTAAAGTCTTAGGTTTCAGCATTATAAAGTCATCTCTACTCTGTCATCCCTGGAAAGGGGCTAAATTAAAGTGAACCATGCTATATAGTATGACACTGGCCATCTTTCTAGAAGCCTCTGCCATCATTTCCATTCTGATCAGAGCAACTGAAATGCAGCTGGCTTTTCATGTCTGTCCTGCAATCTTTCTCTGCCTAGATTCAATTTAGATTAAAAAAGAACAAAGGGAGGGCCTGTTTGCCCTCCACTCAATCAGAAGTGCCTGGGGTTCAGCTGTCATCTGAGCTGCTCCAGGTTCCTTGGCCATCTAGCTCAGCAAGGAGTCTCTCCCAGAACAGCTGGCCAGGGGCTGGCTGATCCACCCATCCTAGTGACCTGACTCGTATTCCTATCCCCATTATTGTCCCTTGTAGTTGGTGTCCTGCTCTGGGGCTGGAGATTGCTAATGAGAAGGGACTTCTAGGCATTTACCTGGGCACCCTGAATTCAGCACACTTGGTCCCTCCACTTGACTTCCCAGTGATGCTACATAAACTACCAATCAAAGTCCTGTCTGGTAAGGAAATCTCAGCCCCCTCCCACCATGTCTTCTGCTCTGGTTAGTGTCTTTGGCAACCTGAGACAAAGTAGGGTCGTCTGGAAAGAGGGAACCTCAACTGAGAATATGCACCATAAGACAAGTCTGTAGGCAAGTTGGTGGGACCAGTTTCTCGATTAATGGTTGATATGAGAAACCACAGCCTACTACTGGCAATGCTATTCCCCCTAGGTAAATGGCCTGAGTATGTAAGAAAGCAGGTTGAGCAAGCCATGGAGAGCAAGCCAGGAAGCAGCGTTCTAAAACAAATTGTCTTTATCTCCAGATTCCTGCTCGAAATTTTGCCCTGACTTCCTTTGTTGTGGGACTTTCCCATGTGAGATGTAGCAAATCCTTTCTTTCCCGAGTCACTTTCAGTCAGTGTTGACTCCCAGCAACAGAAACCAAATGAGGATACCTTCTCAATCGTCTCCAAGGCTTCTTCCACCTCGAAAAGCTAGCCTTTTTGTCTTATCTTCCCAGACCTCCACCATTGTTGTTTGCTGTGCTCTGACTCACTCCTGGCCACTCCTTGTGTTCTCAGGCATGCCCTGTACGCTGACTGTGTGGCAGGCTCCAGGCATGGCCTGTGTGAATCTTCCAGTTCCATATGTAACGTTTGTGGAATATTCCCTTACACCAGGTAGAGATATGTTCCTGTGATTGGTTTAATAAAAAGCTAAATGGCCAATAGCTAGGCAAGATTTTGGAGGCAGAGAGAAGTCTGGGAAGAAGAAAGGTAGAGTCATCATCCAGATGTGGAAGAAGCAGAAAAGCAACCTGCCCAGTAGTACAGAGTAAAAGTTACAAAGTCACAAGTCAGAAATTAAATTAATAGAAATGGATAGAGACGGGTTAATTTAAGGTATAAGAGTGAGTTAAACAAACGTAAGCTATCAGCTGCCTGGTAGTACAGAAGAATCCGCCTACATTTAACCCTGTATAGATTTATACACATGCCACTTTTCTCTCTGGACTTTCTTTACTCATTAATAGAGTAAGAATCTGAAGAGATGCACTGGGGTTCCCTGCCTCTTTGAAATACTAATATTTCGGTCCAAGTTACCTCTAAGTGTTTCCCTTCCTCACTACCAGCGTTGAGAACAAAGCTTCACATGGAACGTTCTATCCTCAAGAACATGAAACTAAAGCTTGGGTAACGCACCAGATGAGTCTTGTTCACCAGTTATGTAAGAGAAAATCTGGGTTTCATACTCTGTGGTCAGCACCTGCTCGTGGGATTAAACCCAGCTGCTGTGAGCACCGAGAGAAATGTTCGTATTCAAACTGGAAACAGCTGCTCGGAGTGACAGGGCTCTGCTGGACCACACTGCAATGAGTCAAGGCTTCAGGTTTGTAGGATGTGAGACTCACAATAGATTAATGGCCATGGCTGTTCTGAAGGCAATGAAATTATTAATAATCTGTCCCTAATAGAGGTAGGCCTTTCTTCCTTCTCCCAGCCCGCCCCTGGCTGTGGAAGCTGGCAGAGGCCCCATTAATCAACCAGCTCTGCTGTCCGTGTCTGCTCAACAGTCGCAGACACGAACATACTGCTCAGAAAACATATGAGGGACCATTACAGCAAAGACACTGTGGAGGCGTTATTTCCCCTGTCAGGTGACTTAATGGCTTCATAATTTTAATAAAAGAAGTGGGCTTCAGACTCGGAGGAGTGATTAATAAAGGAATCCATATTTGGAAGGTGGCAGGCAAAGTGGCCTCTTGATGAGCAGCTGGGTTCTCAAGGAGTCTGGACTGAGTTTTCTCTCTAAGGACTCATGCTGGGAACTCAACCTTTAAACCTGGCATCTCACCTAAATGCACAGCACTTCCAGCTGAGGTCAAGTAAAAAGATATCTTTAGTCTTTAAGAAGAAAGGAACCTAGACCAAAGGACTTTTAGATATTTTATTTTATTTAAAAAAAAACAGATCTACTTATTTTATGTGCTTGAGTATTTTGCCTATATGTATGGGTACCGACCGTGTTTATGACTAGTGCCTGAAGATGTCAGAGGACATCAGATCCCCTGATGCTGTACTTACAGATGGTTGTGAGCCACCATGTGAGTGCTGGGAACCAAGCCCAAGTCCTCTGCAAGAGCACTCTGCAGGTGCTCTTAACTGCTGAGTCATGCCTCCAGCTCCTTATTTCATTTTTAATCTTGGGTCTGTGGTGTGTGTTTGTGTGTGCATTTCACATGGAGGCTGGAAAAGAGTGCTGGATGCTCTGGAGCTGGAGTTACAGACAATTGTGGGGTGCTTAGAATAAAACTAGGGTCCTTCGCAAGAACAACGCCCTTTCTTAATAGCAGAGCCTCCTTTCCAGCCCTGACAAATATTTTGACTCCCCATCCTGACTTTCATTATCTGATATTTGTGATAAAAACTTGGGCTTAAGAAAAGCGAGGGAAACTGGGAGGTTGTCTTAAAGAACTACACACAGCAGGAAGAAGCCCCCTCAGGCCTGGTAGGGTCTGTAGTCTCAAACAAAGTCCTTAGGACCCACATCCCTTTCTTCTGCCCTTTGCTCCAGCAGCTTTGGTGTCTGTTACATTCTTGTCCTCTGCCTGCACTTTCGGTGATGCCCCGGCATGCTCTTCTGCATGGCAGTGATTCTTCCCGTGAGTGCGCACTGGGGCCCTTCCCATGCTCTGCTCTGCTTCGATTTTCTCCTTAACCCTGGTCACCTCTGTCCATTGTGCTCTCCTTCCCTCAACGAGAGCAGTGGCCTTTGATGCATTCATTGATTTATATCCTGAGCGTGTCTGCCCGGTAAAGCAGCACTCAAATATTTGCTTGTTGAGTAAATAAACAGGCCTTGGGAGGTAAGTTTGTTTATTGTCTTTCTTCTTCTATGTGTGTGTGTGGGGGGGTGAGGTCGAGCAGAATAAACTCCCCGTGGTCCATGGGCTCACAGGGGAGAGATCTGAGGCTTGAGCCAGATCATTCTACCTCAGCCCTCTGGTTGTGAGTTCTGCTTGGGGATGATGTCTGAAGATTATTCTTTTCCTGACCACCAAATGACAGGTAAAGAAAGGAGCAGAAGCAAGGTCAAGTCTGTGATGCCCAGGTTCCTGCCTCTGCCCTGGATTGAACGGGGTTCTGAATTCATTTGGCTACCTCGGCACCTTGCTGCGGCACTCTGAAAGAAGATTTTCCTGAATTTACACTCAAGAATGGGCAGAGCACACATTGCCTCATGAGCTGGGTAGAAGAGAGAGAGAGAGAAGTCACGAGAGGTGTGTGGGGAGAAGATGGAATCTCCGCAGTTCTGGTGAGGGAGCTTGGTTCTCCTGTCTCCCTTACACAGCTACAGTGGCGCCTCAGAGTTGGGGAAACTGAAAAAGCCTATTGGAAGCATCAAAAGCAAAACAAAACAAAAATAGAAAACGACAAAAACAAAACACATCAGCACAGTTGAATTACAGCGCAAAGTCATTCCCATGAGTCCTGCTTTAAGGTCTTGACTCATATCTGCTGTAAGAGTCTGCAATCAGGTACCCTCCCTCCAGGGGCCGGTGGGCAGCTCTGAGATTGCCAATGCACAAATTCCTGCTGCTGTACCCAGCACATTGTTTTACAAGGATGGAAGTTCAGGGAACTCAGCTGCTTAGGTCTACTACTCATTGACTGTAGCCACGATAGTTAAGCTATCTGTTTTTCACTCTTCCTCTGCAGGGCTGTTAGGAAATAAATGAGGTATGGGAGAATTCACACACCCTGCCCAGCAAATTAAAGCCTCCCCCGGGGCCATGGAGTTCTTCTCAGTGGGCCATCGGGTTTTCTATGATTCAAGGAGTGAAGAAATATGCTTGGGGAGGCATCAGATACCCAAGGCTTCCACCAGTCGCTGACACTCAGAATATGACTCTTGATTGCAAAGGGGATAGAATATAGACCCAAAGTTCATTAGCCCTCCCTCCCTGCTCTAACGCAGCCGCTGACCAGGCGATATCATTAAGTAGCCATTAGATGCACATAAAAGGGGCTGCTATGAAACCCATTAGTTAATTATAAAGTAATCACAAACATACCGAAAGGAACATCTGTTTGATTTATTCCAATTACTTAAACATCCTTCCGTTCTCCTTACTGGGATTTAAGCCACAGGAGAAGGGCAGGGGCAGCCTGATTTTCAGCTGGGATGGGGTCCTAAGACTTAGAGAACTACATGGTGAGGCAGACAAGGACCTAGCCTGTGTGAAGCTCCCACAGAGCCCTAGGGGACTCATAGACTGAATCTTCCTTCTGGTATGTCACTCCTGATAGGTTGCTTGTCAGGTGCCCAGGATGGCAGGGTGCCAAGGGTGGAAGCAAAAATGCCAGGGAGACATCTGCCTATGTTCTGCAACAGCATAGCCAATGCCTCTGTCCCTGTCAGGTCATCCCAACGCCAGATACACTTT
Organism: Alexandromys fortis; assembly: GCF_014885135.2. Classification (NCBI taxonomy): domain Eukaryota; kingdom Metazoa; phylum Chordata; class Mammalia; order Rodentia; family Cricetidae; genus Alexandromys; species Alexandromys fortis. The sequence continues at coordinate 1,043,323 of NW_026068154.1, read as the reverse complement.
CCTGTACACCTCTGTGGTCGTTTCCTCGCAGCGCTGCGACAAGCTTCGGAGTGCTAGGTGTCTTAAAGAAACCAACAATGGACTGTTTTCTCTTGGGGTTCTGGTGGGTCAGTTAACCCTCCTTAGGAAGGTTTTAAGCAAGCCACTCTTTCTCTGGATTCCCTTCCAACTTCAGGGGTCCGAGACATTTTTGTGTTATGACACCAAAACTCTAACTTCTTCCTCCTTCCTTCCGCCATTCTCTTACCTCTTTCTGTCTTCCCCTGACACCATTCCTCCAAGGACACTTGGTCATATGGGAGTGAGGGCCCATCCTCCTCTGCTCTGATACCATCTGCATAATAATCTTCTTTGCAAATGAGCTCAAGCTCTGAGGTGCTAGGTGTTGGGACTTAGTTATCTTTTTTATGAAAATGATCCCATCCATAGCAGTCTTACAACTGTCCTATGTCCACAGAACAAGCATTACTGCACACTTTTTGTGGCACAACAGGAAAGGAAATGAATGCTCTTTTAAGTGTTGGCTCGTGCTCAGGATATGCTAAAAGAGCTGTTCTTGGTACCCTGTCCCATGATCTCATCTGCAATGCAGAGGGATTAAGGTCAAAACTTCATGATAGTCCTTGACCCACTTTCCCAGTGCCAGGATGTTTGGATCAGCCCAAAGCATAGGTCTGTTGAGTGGTCCTTTCTATCTGTGGAACACCACATCAGCTGAGCTCTCCAACTCTATCCCCACCTGACTTTGTCCAGTCCCCTGGGAGGTTCCTGTATCTACTTCCTCATCATTTCCAGAGGAATCATTGTGGGGCTGGGGCTGGGGACAACAGTACAACTTTGAAGTTGCGATGGTGTCCCCTCCAAGTCTCTGTCCTCCTCAGTTGGATCCAGCCAGACGGAACTCTGGAGACTCTCTGACCAGCAATGGTCCAGACAATGGTCTGATGCAGTTGCCAAACCAATGATGTGAACTCAAAGGGCAAATTTCCAGCATTTTATTTTATTTTCTAGAAAGTGGGACTTCAATTAAAATATCCCACTTCCTTTTTTTGCCTTTTTTTTTTTTTGCACACCACCTGTCTACGGAGTGATGTTGCAGAGCGGAATGAGGGTGTTTCTGCTCCTGAGAAATTAGGTGCAAACTGCCCTGCATCTTCTCAATGACTCTCATTACCAAATCAGAGCTGTGTCTTCAGGCTGCCTATTAGGCTCACAGATGCCTCATTCTACCTTCTCCTCCCTGTGCTCCCCCAGCCTTTTATGGTACCCATTGCTCTACTGAGGCAGCCTTTAACCACACCCTCCATTTTCTGCCAGTTGCCTAGGTCCCTTCTCCTACTCTGGTCTTCCATCTGGCCTTTTATCTGTCACCCCAGTGACTGAAATCCCACACATGCAGGGCAAAGGGCAGACTCACCAGACTAGTGTCTGTGTGTGGCTCTCTTCTCCCAAGATGTTAGAGCTTTTCACCGTGATAGGTGTGCCCTGGGGAACATGCCTCTTGCAGGGAATGGATTTTCCGAAGACTCTGCCTCCAACCCTCTGACTTTTGATTAGATCTTTCTTTCATCCTTCATAAAGCCTTTGTTGACCCTAATGACAAGGGCAACTCTTCACTTGATGAATTTCTGTCTCCTCGGTGTGACCTTGGCCCACAGGTGGTGGGGACAAGATAGACTTGTGCAATGCTCCTCTCTGTCTTTGAATGGGCATGACAACCTTTCTTTTCCATTCCTCAAGTAGCAGCTCTGTGAAGGGAGCAGCAGGTTGATAGGCTGAGTAGAGGAGGGGGTGTGGCCAGTAGTCCTTAAAGCAAAAAGTAGAGTGCAATGCATTCCCAAGAAGAAAGTGGCTTTAAGAACAGGAGCCAAGCCTTGGCCCTACCACATTTACCCCTAGAGCAGTCTGTTCTCTGTGGTGGTGAGATAAGAATCACCAGATTTCCGTATGAAAGGAAATATTGAGGTGGGGTATGGCTCAGTGGTAGAGCACTTGTATAGCTTCTGCAAGGTCATGGGTCTGATCTACAGTGCTGAAAGAAGCAGGGCCCTGTCAGAAAATTCTGGAAATGGAGCAACCAGTGACCGATAACATTTTCAGGTAATTCTTGCAGCATAGTAAAGCCTGAGACGCACCAATCTAGAACATTATAGAAAGATTAAAACTTCTAGTTCTGAGTAATGGCTTGTCATCCTCTTTCCTTACTAACCTGGATCCCATCTGTCACCAATGCTATATACCCCACCCTATGAAAACTTCATAGTGTGCCCTTTAGCTTGGCTCTCCTAGAGCTCAGGGGCCTCCTCCTGGAGAAGGGACAAAAAGAATTTGTCAGATTTCAGTTACTGTGGGCAGGGCTGCTCCTTTATCTTCTGCTGTGGAGTCTCCATGAACAACGGCAGCAGAGTTTGCTCTCTGTGCTAACCAAGATGATGCCCCCTGCATGCCTCCAAAGTCACAGACCTGGGACCTGTCTGGCAGTCTGTAAGGATGGTGATGTAGGTCAAGCTTCTGCAGTCCTGTGGATAGATGGAAGAGCTGCCCAGGAGCCTTGCCTGGCAAGTCCTTGTGCCAGACAGAGTTCTCAGGTTACTCCTAGGAGACTGAAAGCAGGCCCTCTAATGGCGGATTTGAACAAGAGGATTCCCTGAGAACCTTCACACACATTCCCTGGCCCTGGCCTGGCTGTTCTATATGTCACAGGTGTCTATGTGGTTTGGGGGTTCAGAAGCAAAAAGCTGACAGGATTCCTGTCTATTGCCTTTCCTGTGCCCGTATCTCTGTGGACTATCTGTTGAATGGCAGGTGGTGTTGTTGGTTGGAGGGTTGGAAAAGAGCAAGCTTGTGCCCAAGGAGAACAAAAGGCAAGGACAGCAGGTGTAGCAGGATTCCCAGGTAGCCCCAAATGCTCAGCTGTGAAGTTCCTCCCTTGCTGTGCTGATTAGGGATTTTGTTTTCCCCCCTCTCCACTTGACACCCCTAGAATTATTTGGGAAGAGGAACCTCGATTGGGAAAATGCCTCCATCAGATGGGCTCGTAGGCAAGTCTGTGGGGGCATTTTCTCTATTGAAGACTGATGTGGGAGGGTCCAGGTCACTGTGGGCAGAGCCCTCCCTGAGCAAGTGGCCTAAGAACATGGATTGAGCCAGCCATGGGAACAAGCCAGGAAGCAGCATTTCTCTACGGTCTCTGCTTCAATTCCTGCTTCCAGGTTCCTGTTTTGAGCTTGCCTCAGTGAAGGAAGATATACACTGCATGATAATAAATTCTTTCCTCCCCAACTTGGCTAGTGTCTTATCACCACAATAGAAAGCAATCTAGACAACAGAGCTCAATGGTTTGGCCCATGCAGCACTTAGTTTTGGCTTGGAGGTTGCCAGAAAGGCAAGTTTTTTTTTTTTTTCAAAGAAAGGGTTTCAAAGAAGCAGTGGACTATGGACTGAGGACTCTGAATTGTTCAGAAAGGCTGTCAGTCCTGAGGGTCAGAAAAAAAAAAGGCAAGAAAGGGTAAGTATGAGGCAGATGGCTAGCAGGGCGAACAGAGCAGCTAAGCTGAGAACGGAAGATGTGTCATTCCTCTGCAAAGAGCATCCTCAGAGAAGGCAGCCCTCAGAGAAGGGAGCTGGCATCTGCTCTCCTCTGTAACCGGGAGAGCCTTGCTTCTGAGGCTGCGCATCGCCGCGGTTTTATGGACTGTTGCTTCAGGTGGAAGTGTGGAGTAATTATTTTCTTATGACTGTTTGTAGATATAATTGTGCCTTGCTACTCGGGAATTTATGTTGAGAAAATAATTACAATTGGATTAACGGCATCGACAATCTTTTAATTCCACTATTAACACCGTTTGTATTTAAGCCTAGCTTCTTCCCTGCCAATCTGATGTGTCTGTTACAATAAGCATTTCAACTCAATTATTGTCTCAGTAACAATCAAATTATCTTTAATATGATGTAATTACTTTTTTTTTTATTAGGCTAAACTGGGTATCCTGAGCTGTGAATGTCTAGCGTAGCTTCGAGAAGTGATTAAAACAAACCCGCAGGCCGTTCTAAGATATGAGTATGTTTTCCAAAAGTCATTTAAAACCCAGATCATTCGCTAGGAGCTCAAAACCATCTCGCTGGTGCCAAGTTCACTCCCTGTGGGAAACCCGCCCTCAGGTTCTTGCGTCCTTGCTGTGTGGCTTCGCTCTGAAGCCTCCAACCTTTATGTCTACAAAGGATTGTGGCCCTTCCCTCCAGCTGTTTGGCTTCATGGCTTCTTCAACCCAGCATGAATGGGGTGGGGGTGGGGAGGCTTTGTGGTGGCTGGATCATGGGACATGCAACAGCAAATCAAGGGCTTTGAACCCTGAGTTGTGGGTCAGATTGTGTGTCTCCCTACCGTGTACACATGCTGAAGTCTTTCTACACACCAGTCCCCCTCAGACCGTTACCCTGTTTGGAGACTAGGTCCTCAGGGGTTAAATGCTAACCTAGAGATTGGTAGCATGAGGTTCTGGCTGTTGGCTGTCATAGGACTAGTGTTCTTACATAAAGGGGAGAGTTACACAAAGCACTGAGGGGACATGACACCAAGATTCCCCAGAGAAGACCGGTGAAGATGACCAGCGCTCTGTCAGCCAAGGAGAGAGATCTACGGCAGGCCTTTCCCACATATCCTACGGCCTATCCTATACTTGTCCTAGCCTTGGCCTCAGACTTCTGGCCAACAGAGTTACCTTCCTGTCATGTCTCTATCTGAGGTGACTGCCACAAGGGTCGAGAATGTGGCTCTAGAATCAGAGCTGTCTGCTTGAGTCTGAATCTGAGCCTCCCTTATCAGTGAGCATCTTATTTAGTGAGCATCTAAATTCTGTCAAATTTTCCCATTCTGAAAAATGGGTCTGGCAGTAACATCTGCCTTACAATGTTTTGTGGTGCACGTAAAGAGGTCAGCACAGAAGACTGTCAGGCATTTCCAACATTGTTAAATTGTACACTACATCAGACACAGTGTTCAGCTCCTCACAGGCCCAGATAATCTTCACCCAATCTTTTGAAGGACAGGCTTCCAATTTTCTGTGAAGAAACTAAAACAGAGGCAGGCCTGGCCCAGTGTCTATGGTCATAACTAAAAAGTCTCTGGTTGGGTCATCTTAGTCATTGCTCTATTGCTCTGACAAAGACCAAGAAAACTTACAAAAAAAGTTTCATTGTGCTTCCAATTTCAGAGGGTTCCAGCCCATTGTGGCCAAGGGAAGGCAGACCAACAGGAACAGTAAAAAGCACACGTCTTGATGAAGGCAGGAGGCAGAGAAGGAGCACCCTGGAAATGGTAGGAATCCTTTGAAAACTCAATGCCTGCCCAGTGACATACCTCCTACATCAAGGCCACACCTCTTAGTCCCTTCCACCAATTAAGCACCAAGTATTCCCTCACATTAGTCGATGGGGGGGCATTCTTATTCAAACCACCACACCACCACACTGGTGTTCAAGGGGCACAGTGAAGCAGATTGTCCTTGGGCTCAGAGGTATATTAGAGGAGTTATTAACACCGTGGTCACACACAGAGAGACAGCACCATGGCGGGTATTATTCTTTCTGTCCCTGCCCTAGCCACGCCCACTCCCATAACCTCTGACCTGCCCGTAGCCATCTTGGGACCCTTCCTCTTTCTGCTTCCTTGGCGTGTGCACGCGTTTTCTTTGTCTCTCTCTTCTTTTATCTCTCCTCTCTCCTTTTATCTCTCCTTTCTTTCTTTCTTTCTTTCTTTCTTTCTTTCTTTCTTTCTTTCTTTCTTTCTCCCTCTTTCTTAATAAATACTTATGGCTATTTCCTGTGTTTACATGTCTGTTACCTGCCGCCACCGTGGGCGGGGCACGTGCCTTCCTGTAGCCGCTTTCTCATGGCGGGCTCTGCCAGCCCGCCCGGGGATCATTTTTTAAGAATAACAGCGGGGACTCTGAGGAACGTTCATGCCTGCAGGGGAGAGTTGGATATCTGAGGATGGGGAGGTTTTATGTAGACAGACTAACTCTGCTTTCCCAGAGGGCAGTGTGAGGAAGGGAGAGTCTTGGATTGCCAGAAAACAATGTGCAACTTTGAGTCAATGTGGAGGCACATTTAGATGAGGACTACTCCCTATACACACAGGTAGTGGGGCTGCGTCTTCACTGGTAGTGCCCTAGTATCATAAAATCTAAGCCTAAAAACTTCAAGGAATTGAAAGTGGCATCTGGAGTCTTGGGCACCTAGGGGCATTATTACCTCAGCTCTCTGGTTGCTTCAAGGTTCTTCCCCCTCTGGCCTTCTTTTCTATTTTTCTATGGCAGATTGGAAATGGCCCTATCTGGTTCTGAGCCGTACATGACTGCTAGGTCCACTCTTAGGCTGGGTCATTCCATAAGGCCTTCTTGGAAGTTTCCTTTGGGTCGATGTGGTTTGTTCTATGTAAGTCACACTTTCAGAGTTTGAACAAACCAACCTACTTGCTGAAATATGAATTTGGTGTGTATAAATGTGTGTCTGCATGAGTTTATGTGAGCCACAGTTGTGCAGGTGCCTGCAGAGGCCGGAGGGTGCCAGATCTTCCTGGAACCTGAGTTGCAGGCAGCTGTAAGCTACCTGCTGTGAGTGATGGGAACAGAACCAAGTGCACTGTAAATGCTCTTAATTACTGGACCACCTCTACAGCCCTTTTCAGGTCATTTTTTTTAACTTGCCAAAATATTAAAGATAATCCCTTAGTCACAGCCTCACTGTGCGACAGAAGCTACCACCAGAAATTTCCAATTAGGTAGCATGACTCACGATAGCCAGAAAACCCTAGGAAGGAGAGGATGGGTTTTCTACTGTTCCCCAACCATGCGAGAGATAAGGAAGCACTACAACTAGCTCTTCATTCCGTCCCACATCTTAGCAGGCTTTCCCTCTAGGTCAGTCATATGCTGCTGTGTTCACTGGCATCTGGAAGGGTCAAAGACAGAGCCATGCATGCATGCGGATGCGGAAGACATCCTGCCTAGTGGAGCGCCTGAATCTGGTGGAGAGTACTGAGGAGGGGGCCTCAGTGTTACCTGCTGAGAAAGCCACAGGCTGGCATTGAGAAAGCCTCACACAGGCAGGAAATAGGAGCTGAGAATGGAGCTTCATTTCAAAAGGCTAAGAGAAAGTGGCGACACCGGAGATCAGGGTCTCCTCTTGGGATCTCTCATCTCAGTGATACAGGAATTTAAGAGGAGAATAAAACGGAAGCACAAGGACAGTTTTATTAGAGTTTTTAAAGTAAAACCAAAAACCCAGGGCCAGAGGAGTTGTAAATCTCATCAGCTGTTGGGAAGAGTGGGGGAGAGAAAGACAGTTAAGCTACGCCATGGAGGTTGGACACTAGGCAGACAAGCAGCCGTGTCTGGAAAAGGAGGCTTCAGAGAAAGAGTAAAGAAACCCCAAATGATGGGGAAACCCAAGATGTTAAGTAAAGACGTGTTTGGGAAAGAGGTAAAAAGAAGAAAAGGGGCAACATTCCGTGTTCCAGTAATCTACTGAGCTCTGGACAGGCATTCTGGGGGGAAAGAGCACAGTATTTCATTAAAAGACTAATTTCATCTCTTTAGCATGGCTTAAATGAGTCCCCCTTCCCATATGTAGGTGCTCTCTTGGCCGGGTCATTGATCTGAGCCATCTGGAGTGTCAGGTCTCCATCAAAGTTGGAGACTATTCTCTTGACCAGACATTTTCTCTACTCTAACAGAAAAGGCAGAAGGATTCCTTGTGACTAGGCCTGGAGCTACAGATCTATAATCCCAGAGCCTTGGGAGCTGAGATAGGAGATCAGGACCTGCATAAACAACTTAACTAGGCCCTGGGGTGGGGGAGAGTGAGAGCGAGGCAGAGAGAGAGGGAGAGAGGAAATTTGGGAATGAAGCTCATGGTAGAGCACCTGCTTAGAATTCATCAGTGAGGGGCTAGAACTCAGGGGGAGAGTTTGCCTAACATGTGTTAATTCCTCAGTACTTAAAAAGAGAAATTATCTGTGGATAAATTGTGAAACAGCGAACAGCTTTAAAGATGGAAAGAGCTACCCTTAACAAATGAAATTCAGTATGTATGTGTGTGTTGGGTATGTATGTGTATATACATGTATATATGCTTAATGTAGGTGCATGTGGGTGCATGTGTGAGAAAAGAAGGAACAGGGAATGAATGGAGGAATCATATTATTTAGCAATCTGAAAGACTTTCCACAGAGAGCCCCACCTGGCCTCCCAGTTATGGAAAGCCATTAGCCAGAAAATAACTGATGTTTTCAGGAAAACACATCACTAATTACCATGACACCCACGTTTGTGAAGCATTTAGCACCTCTGAGAAGCGCTGGGCAAACTGTAAGGTACTGATCCGCACGACAGTACTGCCAGGCAGGTGTCAATATCTCATTGTGTGATCCTAGGTCCACCAGGGTATCCCATGATCTAGGAGACCACATCCAGGAAATGTCAGAGGCAGATCTCCATGAGGGCTGAGTTTCAGCCCCTACCTGAGTTCAGACCTGGTTCAGTGCGTGGACTATGGGAAGGGAGGGTAGTCCCATTCTGGATCTGCGAGGAAATTGTCTCCTCACCCATCTGAGCCCTCAGCATTGGGTGTGCAGGAACAACCCTGAAAGGGTGTTATTGACAGCTTCACCTATGGTTTTGAGGGTTGACCCTGAGTCTGGGTATCTGTATTTTAAAGCGAAGCTTTAGTGAGCCTAAAGAGCTTGCCCTTAACATTCTGGAGAGGAACACTGTGGAGTTTCTACTGCATCGATGTCCACCTGGGTTTATTGCAAAGAATGCACAGGACCTGCCTGGCTGCTGGGTCCAGAATATACTCGAGTCACAACAGGATGCAGATGGCACACCTGGGAGACCGGTGCAATAACCCATTTGAGAGTCTCATCAACGGAAGTGGCTGAGAGCAGAAATCTTGGCATGTTGTCGGTGGAATAGCAGACTGAAGTCAAGGCTGGCTCCAGGATTTAGTGTGACTGTTGGGTAGAAATGCTAACCCAGGGGTAGGATATACCAGATTAGGGGTTTGGGGTGATAGGGCAGAATAAATTGTGCATATGTGAGTGTGTGCAATGAGATTATGATGAAACCAGCCTGATATCAGTGAAGACATACAGGGATGGAGAACAGTTGAAAAACTGAGTAGCAGTTGGGTTAAAAAGAAGTAACAAATAACCCAAAGAGAGGGTGGGGTGGGAGGTACCCTAGGATGAGATGAAGTAAAGTGATTGGCAGAGATTTAAACCCACTGTTGTGTAATGAAAGGAACCTGAACCAGCAAGGTCTTGGGTAGAGTCTCGGCTCATTCTTTATGTAGCTGTCAAGGGTCGGGGTTTCCGCAGTTGAACAGCTAAACTAATGTCCCTGCCAGGCTTCTGGCAGAATTACCGTTAGAAGTGAAGCAAAAACTTGCGTGGAAGGGTTGGGAAAATAGCTCATTCGGTAGGGCACAGTGCTTGTCCTATAAGCAAAGGGATCTGAGTTCAATCCTCAGAACCCGCATTCAAAACAAACAGGGCATGGTGTGTGCTTGTATTTGTAATCCCATTGCTGGGTAGATAGAGACTGGCAGATCTGTGGGGCTTTCTAGACAGCCAGCCTAGACTACTTGACAAGTTCCAGGCCAATGAGAGACCCTGTCTTACACAAAAAACAAGGTGAATGTGTATGAAGAACAGCACCTAAGGTTGACCTCTGGGGCATGTGTGTGTCGCACACAGAAAGCTACCAAGAACGTGTGTTGCTATAAGCAGACCTTTTCTGTGTGCTGATATAAGGTCTGTACTATCAATGCCATTAATTACCTCTGAGTGTGAAACTTTAAACTCTTTGGGGATACCAGGGATCTTTAGTCCCATGGGAACAATGGGGACAGCAAAAATCATGTGGCCTCTGAATTTGAAACGGTGTTCTCAGAGTCCAGCTTCTCCTCCTTGACTGTTGTTTGTGGAATGAGAAAATCCTTACTGAGTTGGTCTTCACTAGATACTCTGGGTGAAAGAAATAGAAATCTACTTTGACTCACTGGAATGAAAGATTTATTAAAAGAAATGGGTACACCTCATGGACGCCATGATAAAAGAATGGGGGATTGCTGAATAGCTAGAATTATTTAAGTGTCTGCTGTATGAACACATATGATAAATAAAATAAATATGGTTGAATCAATGCACCAATGGGGAAGCGGGTTCTCGGGCAGCTCAGTTGTTAAGAGCAGGGAGATGGGGGAGAGCACCCCACAACCTGCATTGGTATCATCTCTTTTTCTTCTACCTATAAAACAGAAAGCTGGTGTTTGCAAATGTGCCTGCAGGCCTGCACAGCCCAGACTCTGGGTCTCCCTGGTCTCATGTTTTTCTGAACTTAGTTGTATGTCACTCTGGGAGAGAATCCAAGTGACCTGTTGAGTCCGACCCAAGTATCCAGTCAGGGATGAGTACAGAAAAACACTTAGCAGTGACAGCTGGACACCCGGTTAGGAAATGAGATATGAGAGACCCACAGGTTACCTGATGTGTGCATTTGAGCGAAGGACCACTTGGGAAGTGGCTCGGAGCTGTTGTGACTCATAGTAGGCACTTACGAGATGTAGGCAACCCTCCCGTACATGTCTCTCAGCATTTGGTTATTCGATCTTCTTTTCTTTGTACACCTGCCCTGATGGAAATGAATAGGGAGCAGGAGCAGAAAGGGAAGAGAGGAGCCCCAGGAGTCAAACATACGGGACAGTTCTCCATGACTTCAGTAGCCCCTACTCTACTGCAGCTGTGGGTCTTGTGGGGTCTCAAGGCAAATAACTTCATCTAAGTCTCTTCTCTTAGTGAGCAACATGTCTAACCATGCTGTTTATCACAGCTTGGAGTCATATTCCTGACCAGTCCTGATTCAAGAAGATTCACAGTCAGAAGCAGGGGTACAGCAAGCTGCTCACTGCAGCCTCCTTCCCTGGCATTCTCTCCTTTTCTAGGACCATGAGCCCACCAGGGCATTTGACTCTTAAAAGAACAGATTTTATTAAGTTTTCCAACTATATAAACTAATTCCATATTTCTCTGTGATGATTTATTCATATTATAGTACACATTTTTGTATGATATAGTACATGTTTTTGGTTAAATCCTTCCTCTATCCAAGGAATAATCATACTGCATTGAATGAGATGGGTAAGGGTGGGGCTGGCCAATACTGACATTCATTCTTGTGGAATATACCTGTTAAATGAGAGAATTAATAAGAAGTACAGAACACATGTTGTCATTGCAACCAGTGCATTTATGAGAATTCTACCTTGAGGGTAGGAGAAAGAAGAAAACGAGAGAGAGAGAGAGAGAGAGAGAGAGAGAGAGAGAGAGAGAGAGAAAGAAAGAAAAAGAGAGAGAGAGGGAGAGAGAGAACAAGACAAGAGTAGGTGAGTGTGTAGGGCTCTAAGTCCCTTAGATACTTTGCTCAGGAGGAGACTTGCTTCTTGTGACTGATCTTTCTCTAGTCTGGGGTCCAGCATACCTTTCATGACAAGAGGACAGCACTTTCACCTGGAAACATGGAGACGGATCCTGAGCCCTTACTCAGGCTAGGCACTTGCTCTCCCAAGGTCTAATGGCATACCTAGCACAAATATTTCTTCTAAACTATTTATTTTTATTTTGAGTGCACAAGCATTTACCTATGTGTATGTATGTGCACCATGTGAACATAGTGACCAAAGAGGGCATCAGATTCCCTGGAAGTTACTTACAGATTGCTGTCAACTGCTATGTGGATACTGGAAACCGAACCTGGGTCCTCTGCAAGAAAAGGCAATATTCTTAACTGTTGAGACATCTCCAGTCCCTCAGAACAAAGCTTCTAAGGTGCTGCATTTTCATGCAGTCCCTGCAAAGTGTGGCAGCTGGGGTGTCTAATGGCAATGGGTTTTTGATCCTCTGTACCTATTGGTTTCGTGGGAGCCTAGGCAGTTTGGATGCTCACCTTACTAGACCTGGATGGAGGTGGGTGGTCCTTGGACTTCCCACAGGGCAGGGAACCCTGATTGCTCTTTGAGCTCAC
>NW_026068154.1:939524-1026805 GCF_014885135.2 Alexandromys fortis | reverse complement strand
CTGGTAAGCCAGCTCATGGGCTACACAGAATATTAGAAATGGGTTAGAACAATATGTAAGAGCTAGCCAATAAGAAACTGGACCTAGCCAGGCCAGGCAGTGTTTGAAAGAATACAGTTTCCGTGTAATTATTTCTGGGTATTTCTAGCCATGCGGGCGGCCGGGTGCCGGGGACGCAGCCCTGCCGCTCCTATTTCAACAAGGTGTGAGGATGTTTTTGCTGTAAACAAAGTTTGTGGCTTTATTTGAGATTCTCAGGCGCGTCTGGGGAAAGAGTGAAGTCCTGCTCAAGGTCACAGGCATTGTGACCTTAAATCTGGGTCATTGCTACTCTCATGTAAAATATCTATGCATGAAAGGAATAGCAATTCGAAGCCAATGACCTTTGCATCTAGTGTTGGTTTTGCTCTAATTTGGCTTTCTTGTTTATCAGTTGTGGTGAGATTGGACACCCAAACGATGGATTTCTTTTCCTTTGAATGTTCACATAATTTCCCTGTGTTTTCTTACTTCCTCAACAAGTTGTTGGTAGATTTTTCTTAAAATACAGGAGGTAGGGGTTGGAGAGTTGGCTGGGGGTTTAGGAGAACATTCTGCTCCTACAAAGGACTAGAGTTCCGTTTCCAGCTCAGCCACCTGTAACTCCTGTTCCAGGGCACTGGATGCCCCCTTCTGGTATTCTTGAGTCCTGGCACTCATGCACCTGTGCCCATACACAGACATACATATGAACGTAAGAAAAAAAGGATAAAAAGAAATCTTTAAAAAATATTTTTGGCAAATGAGAAAAGAATCACAGAAAATGAACTCTTTTATCATAGTCTCTACTTTTGAGAATATTCAGAATTTCCCTAATGGGAAATCTATATCGAGCCCCCACTGGTGCTAAGAAACAGCTCATGTTCAGAACAGAGGGGGCTGGAATAGCAATTTTCCAAGCTTTCTTAATCCAATCAGCTCACTATGCACTTTCTGATTCCTAGCAGGATACACCCAAATCGAAGTGCTAGGCCAGGAGAAATATTTCCTAAAGGGTGAGATAGAACTTGGTGTTCTATTACTTCTGCTTTGGGTGCCTGTGCTGGAGGTGTTAATAATGCCACTAACAATGATACAGAGAGTGGCTCACATAGTCTAAACACCTGCTATGAATTTCTGTCTGTCCTCGTGGCAACCTTGCAAGGTGGCCACTGCCACCAAGGCTTAAAGAGCAGAGAATGTGGCTTAGAGAAACCAAGATGTGCTCCTTGACGGTATTCAAAGCTCATTTTCTCCAGTTCGTCTTGGCTAATGACTTGTCCCAAGTTTCCCAAGTGTCTCTAATGTGAGCAGAAAATTTAGGCTTTGCATTCACTGCTGTGATATATCCAAGCTAAGCCATCTCCAGGAGTGTCTGCAGGCTTCACGTTCCTCTTCCTGAAGAGTATGGCCTTTGGGACTAGAAATGTTTCTAGAGAGGAGTCCACACATGCCAGAACCTCTAAGCTTCCATCTTTGGAAGTTCTCCCACCTATTTTGGGACTCAGTCTAAATTCTTGTTTATGACCTACAAGCTCCCACTTTTGGTCTATCTTTTGACTACCTCTGTGACTCAAATTTTCCTCCAACTGATGGAGGAAGGTCATTGGTTAATTATAATAAAGAAACTGCTTGGCCCTCATAGGTTGAAACATAGGTGGGAGGAGTAAACAGAACAGAATGCTGGGAGGAAGAGGAAGTGAGCTCAGATGCTATGCTTCCCCTCTCTGGGCAGACGCCATGAAGCAAGCCACCAGGTCAGACATGCTGAATCTTCCCGGTAAGCGCACCTTAGGGTGCTACACACATTATTAGACATGGGCTAGTCCAGGTGTGAGAGTTAGCTGAGAAGAGGCTAGATATAATGGGCCAAGCAGTGTTTAAAAGAATACAATTTGTGTGTTGTTATTTCGGGTAAAGCTAGCCAGTGGAGGGAGCTGGGTGGTGGAATGCAACCCGCAGCTCCTACAACACCCAACCTTTTCCTTCAGTCTAAGGGCCAGTCTTTAGGCTGGTGGGTCCATTGGAGTCATTGCTGGGTTCCTCAGGGCAAAAACTCTTTGATGATCCTCGAGGAGGCTGTAGGTAAGGTTACTGGTAATATCTCTGAGTATGGCTTCCTCGCTCCTCCAGTTCTTGGGAGACCTGAATCTTCTGTTGCATCTTCCTGGAGTTTGGTGTTCAGAGAACCCACTTCTGAACATCATTTACAGATGGGTCTTGGGTGTGTATGCAAGAGTATCCTGGCTCTGGGTACCAGTTCTGAATGCCTTCAGGCAGATAATGGGTCAGCTCTAACATTACAGTTCATCGCATCCAACCTGACTCGGCAAAAGCCATAAAAATCTCTTTACTGTCACCAGCCTTGGCCACATTCTGATCACCTGCTATGACAAGCACTAATACTACTCATTTTATATTCCAAAAGTGCACACAGGGAAGGTCACCAGCTTCTCCTCTGTCTGATTACAAGTACCCCGCCCAAGAAGAGAAGTCTGCCAAATGTATTGAGGAAGGAGGCCTAATGACTTTAAGTTCTAATTCTGACATTCCGTGGCTATGAAATCTTGGCTCCTCACTGTCCCCAAGAGAATAGCTACTCTTCACACATCCAGCAGGATTGTTGAGAAGAACATTGGCATAACTTGGGAGCAGTAATGAACTGAAGGCTGTGTAGTATTTTAGGTTAAACCTCAGAAGTGCTGCATCTCGTCCTTGGGAACAGATAGTGCAGAGCCGGGAATCAAGACGTAAACAGGTGACAGTTTCTATTAATTGTAAGGGATTTATATTTCAAGGTAGAATAAGCCATCGACCCAAGAGTAATGGACCTCATGAGCCAAGGCTTAAATTACATGGAAGCTAGGGTTATAATTACTGTGACCTTATAATTTATCATTCACATGAAGACACTTTGGGGAGTGGAAGAGAGTACTCACAGAAATCAATACCACAGGAACGGATGCAAGCAGGAACTGACCTGGGAATCTGGGGAACAGGAATCTGTCACTTCATTTATGATGTGCACATGTACATGTTTAACACATCTCAGGAAGGATCTGCCATTCCCAGCCATGTGTCTTTGTTGGACCATACAGGATTTGGGGAGCTAAATTTTCACAGAGGATCCTGCTTATATACATCAGGATTTCAGAACATGCATTCCAGAAGTTGTTTTCACCTTACTTGGGAGGATTCTACATTCTTGATTGTGACCAATGAATTGCTATCCCTGTCTGTCTTCTGACTACTCCTCTGCCTCAAGAGCTCTCTATTTCCCTCCCACTAGACTCCAGTCAGTAAGATCCCACCTCCAGCCACTCGGCTTTGCTTTTCTCCTGCTTAGAAAGCATCTTCTGGGATCTTCAGCCAATATCTGGGACCATTGATTCATATTTTAATGTCCTTGTCTGTCCTAGTTTGCTTTCTTTTGCTGGGACAAAACACCATGAACAAAAACAACTTGGGGAGAAAGGGTCTATTTGGCTTACACTTCCCCATCACAGTCCATCACTAAGGGAAGTTGGAGCCGGACCTCAAGGTAGGAACCTGGAGACAGGACTGAAGTATAAGCCATGGGGGAACACTGCTTACTGGCTTGCTCCCAATGGCCTGCTTTCTTTTCTTTTCTTTTCTTTTCTTTTCTTTTCTTTTCTCTTCTCTTCTCTTCTCTTTTCTTTTTCTTCTTTTTTGTTTATTTTTCTGAGAAGGCATCTTTCTATGTAGCCCTGGCTATTCTGAACATCTTTATGTAGACAAGGCCAGCCTCAAACTTAGAGATCCACCCCTTTCTGCCTTCTAAGTACTAGGACTGAAAGCATGAATTACCATGCTCGACCTCTTTCTTTTTAGATTTGAATTACCTCTCTCTCTCTCTCTCTCTCTCTCTGTGTGTGTGTGTGTGTGTGTGTGTGTGAGAGAGAGAGAGAGAGAGAGAGAGAGAGAGAGAGAGAGAGAGAGAATGCATGTATGTGCAGAGGGTATTGCATTCCCTCGAGCTAGAGTTACAGTTAGTTGTGAGCCAACTAATTTGAGAACTTAACTCAGGTCCTCTGGAAGAGTCATGTGTGCTTTTAACTGCTGAGTTATCTCTCCAGCTCCATCCCTGACAGACTTGCCAGTTTCCTGGAGATAGTTCCCCAATTGAGGGTCCCTCTTCCTAGATGATTCCAGTTTATTTCAAGTTAACAATAACTAATGAGCACTAAGTAATTCATTCACCCTAATCAACCTCATGTGGGTTTGTATTTCTGTCCTCAGAGCACTTTGCACCAGATAGTATACTTTTTCAACTTTCTTTTCAAGGTCGCTTGGAACTACTTTGCTTAATGGGATTAAACACAGGACAGAACCTCACCAGGCATTGCTCCCCTGAAGCATCTTCACTTCTGAAAGAGGCCTGGGTCATTGGAAGCCTGGCAAGTGATGCAGCAAAATGCAGAACAGCCTGTTAAAGCAGAATATGGGGGCTGTTTCACCGCTCACACTGGTGAGCCAAGAAAACAGGGCCTGGGAAGGAAAGGAAGAACTAAGGCAGCGCCGTGCAAGTGGAAAGGGCTTCTGGGAAGGGCACAGCATTGGGAATACAGTGATATGGGGGTCTCTGCAGTGACTCCATCTGCTCTGGAACTCCTGGCAGCCTCCCCTGCCATTGCGTTTTAAAAAGAACATGCAGGAGTTATCCTGGAGCAGGGGTCTGTAAACTTTTCCTGCCAAGGGCCAGACTCTAAAAGTCTCAGCTTTTCTGAGCCATATATTCTCTGTGACAAGGACTAAGCTCTGGTGTCTCAGTGCAAAAACAGCTCCAGGCAGCCCATAAACTAATGGACATTACTGTGTTCCAATCAAAGTTTATTTATGCCAAGAGGCAGCGGGTCACATTTGGCCTGTGGGTCTTCATTGCCAAACCTTATTGT
Organism: Alexandromys fortis; assembly: GCF_014885135.2. Taxonomy (NCBI): domain Eukaryota; kingdom Metazoa; phylum Chordata; class Mammalia; order Rodentia; family Cricetidae; genus Alexandromys; species Alexandromys fortis. The sequence goes on along the minus strand of NW_026068154.1, from coordinate 1,021,871 downwards.
AGAATAGCTGTTCCCAAAGTGTCCCCTTTGAAGAGAGTTCAAGTCAAATTGGGAAACACTGAACTCAAATAGATGACTTTGTCCCAAGAGTTCTGAGAACTCTGGCTTTGCTAATGAACTCTGACTGTTCAGAAAAGGATGTACACTGGGGGCTCTTCTGGCCACACGCATACTGTTTGAGAGTATATTGCGCTGAAATAAGGTTTTCAAGATGGAGACCAAGTTCTCCTGAGAAATGAAACCAGAGGAGAAGAGAGTCTGGGGTGATAAAGTCAGTTTGGAAGACAGGCCACAGGAAAATGGAGGCTGAAGTTCTTTGCCCCAAGCAGGAGGCTTAGGAAAGCATTGTTGAGGTTCTAATCCAACACCTTGGAAACAGGGGTCTCCATGGTAGATGACTCAGTTCTAGCTAAAAGCTGAAGGCCTATGAGTTCTTTTGTACAAAAAGAGGGGTGGGGGAGATGATGGCTTACCTCGGTAACACTTCAAATTTCCCCTTTTCTGTTTTGTCTCATTGGGATCATAAATAGATAGGATGATGACCACCACATTGACAGTGACAAATTACTCTCCCCTCCTTAATTCAAATGCTAACTCTAGAAATGACTTGAAAGAATGCCCAGGAATGACATTCTCAGTAACTGAGAGTCTTAGCTCCATTGAAGGCATCCATACACAGTCAAGCTGACTTAACAAAATTGACCCCCAAAGTCCATCCCTTTCCAGTTTAGCACACAGTTCCTCCTTCTCCACCTCTTCCTTCTTCTTTAAAGATTGTTTTATTTTTATTTTATGTGTATGGGTGCCTTGCCTCCACTTAGTGCAGGGGATGCCAGGAGAGACTGTTGCATCTCCTGGAACTGGAATTAGGGGCAGTTGTTAGTCTCCATGTGGTACTGGGAACGGATCCCAGGTCCTCTAGAAGAACAGCCAGGGCTTTCAATTGTTATTTTATTCATAATCTGGGTCAATCATCCCAATCAACACTTAAGTCTCTCCTTTCCAGCAGAGTCAGACCATCAAGGAGTCCCAAAGTGGTCAGGTGGCAATTATAAATTCCAGTTCAAAGGAATTGTGATGTCTCCTGATAGAAGCCTTTTTTCCTCAAGAGCTCAGCCTGCTTGGCTCACAGATGTCATATTCTGCATGTTGTGTGTGTATATTTTATAGATCCCTTGTAGATCAAGTCTGAGTCTTCTCTTACTCTGTTCGCTGGTAGTAAGGATACTTCCATGAGTCCACAGGTGCAGACTGGGAACTAGAAGACAATTCAGTAAGATCAGGAACTTTAGGTACACAAACCACCTCTCCCTGTGACTTATTGTGCCTTTAGGGCCCACTTGGACCCAATCATACCACTGTGATTTGAAGATTAAATATTGCTGCATATGCTCAACTGTATGGTTTAGTGGATTAATAACAGTTGTGAAGGATGGCTCAAGTCACAAGGCAACTGGTTGGTGATGGCAGGGTGTTCCATCTCTAAGGCCCATTAGCAGGTCAAAGGCTTCTCTTCATAGAGGGAGCAGTTGCTTATGAATGAGAGCAAGGTCTTGTCTAAACCCTAAAGACCCTAACTGAAATCGACACAGAAGGGCTTATCAATGTCTCCACATAGTTCACATGTATCACCAACATAGGTTCAACCATCATGCGATCTGCTGGACTATATGGACCAGATTAACGAGCAGTTTGCTAAGCAGTCTGGGTCTGCTGTGGAGCATTCTCTTTTTCTGAATCTAACTTCCATCAATTTCTGAATGTAGCAGTTAAGTTTGGCATGGCGAAGCATGCCTATAATCTTAGCCACTAAGGGTTGGGACAGAAGAAAAGAAAGTTCATGACCTGTCTGGATTGCAGAGTGAGTTCAAAGCTGGTCAGCATTTAGCAAAACCATATCTCAAAAGAGAACAGAAGTCCTGATGTAGCTCATTGGTAGAGCGCTGACTCAGCAAATGCAAGGCCCAGAGTTTATGCTCTGGGCCTCAGATAGGAAACCTATCCAACCAAATCAAAATACATTATTCAGAACAACACACAAATGATAGATATGTTCCCTCTAAAACCCAAAGATATCCACTTGGTATGTCAGTTTTTGTTTGCAGGATGAACCAGATACAGTTTTTGCCTTAGAATGAATATTTCAAAATACCACAGTCAGACATGGTAGCACACACCTTTCATCCTAGCACTTAAGAGGCAGAGGAAAGCAGATGTCTGTGAGTTTATGGCCAAGCTGGTTTAAAAAATGAGTTCTAGGCTATAACTAGGGCTACATAGTAAGACCTTGTCTAAAACAAAAAATATCACACCTCTGAATCCTTAGACATTTCACTGAAGGAGAAAGCCCTTCAATTTTACTGAATTATTTCCTATCCTTTAATATGCAAATGTACTACCAGTAAATCTAGAGTAGCTGTCACTATGCACCCACTGAGTGTGATTGACCTGAGATCATCAATGTCCTGGCCCAGGGGGAGGCAATCAAGATTCTCAAGACCGAATCATGTTGTGGGGTTGGAGAGTTAATGTGCCCTGGAAGGGTACAGTGGAGGTGGGTTACTGGTCTTTCTAGCTGAATGGGCCTTATAGCCAAGGATGAAGCAAAGACAATTTACTAAATCAATGGCTGGGTTCTAGGAGACATGTTTATTAGCTCCAGGAATGAAACCATATCTGATATAGCAGCTACTACCAAAGTCACTGCTTGGTTAAGCTTATGATAATCCACTGTTATTTGGTGAGATTCATCTGGCTTCTGTAGAGGTCAGATAAAATTGTTGAATGGGCACATGGTGGGAATCAACACTCTTGCATCTTTCAAATCCTTGCTGGTGGCACTAATCTCTGTAATCCCTTCAAGAATGCAGTGATACTTCTAATTTACTATTCACCTAGGCAGAAATAATTCAAATGGCTTTTTCTCTCCCTTTCCCACTATAGTCTCCACAGATCAGAGAACACATGGAAGGATTCTGCCAGCTCTTGAGTGGTCATCTTCTAATTATACATTCTGAAATTCAGGAAATAACAGCACAACACAGTTAAGGGGACACCCTGGGTCAAATGTAAGATGGAACAGAGCCTCTATTGTTGACCAGACTTCTATAAGACCCTCCTCTAAGAAGAAGGCAAGAGGGAGGTTTCCAATCTGCCAGAATCAAATTCAGTTCAGAGTCCATGTCTAGTGTGCTAGGAATGATCTTTTTTTCTGATTTTTTTATTGCTTTTCAAACATTTCTCTTTAGTGCATGTGTGCATGTGTGTGCATGTGTGTGTGTGTGTGTGTGTGTGTGTGTATGGATGTGGGTATACAGGTGCCCATGGAAGTCAGAAGCTGCTGGATCCTTCTGGAACTGGAATTACAGGTGATTATAAGCTGCCTTACATGGGTGCTGGGCACCAAACTCAGATCCTCTGAAAGAGCTGTATGTTCTTTTTATTTTTGAGCTATCTCTCCAATCTCTCCCCCTTAAAACATCATTATTTATTGTTTCTTTTGTTTCCTTATATATATTTTATTTTCATTTTCTCTATTAACCTGCAGATACGTTTAAGGAAGGAAGGAAGGGAGAAAGGAAGAAAAGGAAGGGAGAAAGTGATCTTCTGTACAGATATCAGGGTCCCTCATTGAGAAAACACAGTCTTCCCTTCATTCTGGGACTTCAGAGGCTATGTACTGGCTCAGATCTGGGGATGAGGAGCAGTGGTTCCATTTTTATGATTTATATTAAATATCTGTGCACTTGATACAGATGGTCAAGAACAGGCTTCTAATGTAGCTCACTTCTAGGAACATCATGGTGAATTAGTCAGTGTATAAGGTCTGTTCACTTGTCATGGACCACTCTACTGCCATTCTTCTGGGGGTAGAGAGTCCACTTTCACTGAGCTTTCAGGCACTCTTCCACTAGCAAAGATGACTTGTCAGAATGTGGAGACTGAATGTTCCCAGATTTATTAGGGTCTTTCCACATGTTTCTATCTTAATTTATAGGAGCTCATCAATGCCCTTGCCTTGCCCCTGTATACCTGAGGGTTTAATTTCCTGTGTAATTCAGATCATGAGGGGAAAAAAATTCTCTTTTGGCTTCCAGCAATGTCTGTCTTACAGTTGGATGTTCTTAAAGTCAGTCCCACCTAGACTTAGATGCTTGACTTCAAAATTCAAATCCCCTGAGTGCTTCATTTTCTTCCCTAATGTTGCTCCAGTAGCATGGGGAGCCACTAACAATTGATGCCCTTATACTGTGTCATTTCTAAAAATGCTCAAGAGTGTCACGTAGAGAGTCATTTAGCGCTTTGCTTTTTATAAGCAGTTGATGAGGAGGATCCGATGAAGAAGCTTTGCTTGCAACTATAAATAGTCATGCCGTGGACTCAGGCACTAGCTTTACTGCTGGAAATAGACCCACTAGATCTTTTAATCCAAGCATATGAGCCAGCAAATTCAAGAACTCCTAAAAGAGTTTCAAGAAACTCACCCTTCGAATCTGTTCCTCTAGAGTCATTCTGGTACAAAACTCAGTATTAGCCAGCATTCTCCGAATAAACAGAAGTATCAGAATACTAGAAAGTTCCGATTAGCTTTACATCACTATGAAAATCTGTGTGAGGTGAGTGGCTCATAGTTTGGGTCTACAGTAATTTTCCCCTACTACTTTTGAATGCACAGAGAGGCCAAAACATCATGACAGGAATGTGTGGGAGGGAAAATTTGTTTGCCTCACGGGGAGAGTCAAGAAGGGTCTGCTATCCTCATCTAGCCTTCAAAGGTACATTTTCAAGGGCCTTTCTTCCATTGGTTAATAAAGGAGCTTATTTGTCATATAGCAGGGCAGAATATAGCTAGGCAGGAAAACTAAACTAAATGCAGGGAGAAAGAAGGCAGAGTCATGCAGATGTCATATAGCTCCCCAAGAAGCAAAATGTGAGGTAACAAACCACGAGCCTCATGATAAAATATAAAATACTAGAAATGGGTTAATTAAGGATGTGAGAACTAACTAGGAATATGCCTGAGCCATTGGTCAAGCAGTGTAGTAATTAACATAGTGTTTATGTGATTGTTTGGGTCTGGGTGGCCAGAAAAGAAAGCACAGTCTCCATTTACACAAGTGAGTGCCAGAATCAAACCCAAGTCTTCTAGGAGAGCAGCCAGTACACTTAAACACTGAGCTATCTCTCAAACCCTAAGCTCTCTTATTATTCATGCATGGTAAGGTCAGGAGATCAGGAGAGACTTGTCAGTGTTCCCCAGAGGAGGAGCGCTGCCATGCAAAGCCACACAGGTGATAAAGGAAACAGAAATAAGATTCGTTGCTGCAGTCTCCAAGGGAATGGCAAGTCATGCAGGTGTCACATCGGCTCAATGTATGATTTCCGTGGTTTTTGTACACCTGGCTCCGTATGTAGAGAAGAGGTGAGCAGGCAAGCATGTAGAATGTACCCCCATCCCTGTTAGTGCCCGATGAATGGAGGTACTGAGGGAGAAGGTTTTAGATTAGTCAGAATGTTCAGGAAAGGCTCTTTACCTACTATGCCTAGAAATTGCTCTTTCCATGAGTAAACCCAGGTTCTGTAGATACCCCTGGCTTCACGGTTCCAGAAATGTCCCCTGACCATCAACAGCTATGAACTCTTTCCTGCCACATACCCACAAGACCTGCCCCCTTCCTCCTTTTGGGTAGTATACACATGGCTCTTCTGGAATGGACCAGCTGCTGTTGTTGTCTGTTCTATTCCTACAGGTAGAGATGACTGGACTAGAAGGAAAGATCATGTGCTTCCTTCCTAAACCATATGGCATAGGCAGATGGCTGGCCAGTTTTTCACAATGATGACTCTGTGTCCTGCTGATGAGAGGCCCTCAGAGGTCACTGCTCGCCAGGTGTCAGAGCTTTCTGATGCTACTCATGGTGTGACCTGGCATTTTCCAGCCCCGCTGGGCTATGGGTCATGTGTTTTGTATCCTGAAAACCTCAGAGGAGGCCAGCTTAAACCCAGTAATTTTTCTACTGTTAGGAAGCTTGGTGGTCATTGTCATTCAGGCAGGATCTTGGAGGTGTGTAGAAGCAGAACTCTGGGCCAACACCTCTCTACTTTCTGCTATGTTTACAGAGAGAGAGAGAGAGAGAGAGAGAGAGAGAGAGAGAGAGAGAGAGAGAGAGAGGCTGGAGCTGTGGGTCTACTCTCTTATCTCACACAAAATTCATGGAATGGCAAATATAAATGACCCTGTTTATATTACTTTTCTCTCCTGCCCTCTTTTTAAATTTTTTGACAGTTAATATTTTTTAATATTGAGATAATTTTGAAGTTACTGAAGAGTTTCAAAAAGGCTAAAGAAAGCCAGTTCATACCATTCACCCAGTTTCCTCAATCTCAACATTTCGCATAACCAAAGAGCATTCATCAAAACAAAGACATTAACCTTGAAACAGAACTATAAACATAAAGTATAAAATCTGTACAGATTTCATCATTTTTTTCCAGTGATCTCTTTCTATTCTGAGATCTAATCCAGGTGACCACAATTCATTTAGTCATTCTGTCTCCTTCATCTCCTCCCTTTCCCAACCAGTGACACTTCCTTATTCTTTTCTTTGTCTTTGTCTCTGCAGATGATTCTTTTCTTTCCTCCCAATTCCCACTTCAGGGCATTCCTCTCTTATCAGCCAGTGAGTTAGGTATTTCTTCTTCTTATGATAAAGTATCTGAGAAAACAGCTTAAAGGAACAAATGATGGATACCACTCGTTGTTTCAAAATTCCAATTCATTGTGGTGAGGGTGTCGGCGCTGGAACAGAAGGGACCCTGGGTTTCCAAGGATGTACCCCAGAGACCCACCTTCTTCAAATAGCCCCCACTTTTCATAGTTCTACCACCTCTCAATAGTCTAAGTTTTGTAAATAGTTTATTTTTATTATTTTAGTTGTGTGTGTGTGTGTTTTTGTGTTTGTACACATGTATACCTGTAGAAACCAGAGGTGTCAGATCTCACCTAGAGCTAGAGTTATAGGCAGTTGGGTGCTGGAAAATGAATTCTGGTCCTCTGCAAAAGCAGTATTCACTCTCACCCACTGAGCTATCTCTCTAGCCCTGACTCTATTTAGATTTTAAATTCATCCATGAATTAAACCTCATATCTAATTATCTCTGAAATTTCTTCACAGACATACCCAGAGTTATACTTCAATAAACCCTAAGTGTCTCGCAATCCCATTGAGTTGAAAAGCATACTTAGCCAGCAAAGTCAGGTCAATTTTTTTTTTCAGTATTAGCACCATAGCCTCCTTCTACCTCTCTTCTTATTTGCAGTCTCTCTGAAGAACACACTACCCCTTACCACACCATTCCTCACCTGTAGGTTTATCTGTGTACTTGGGTAATGTTGTCTTCCACCAAAGTAAGAGGAGATGAGGCAAGGGTCCCCATTTTAAGGAGTCAATTACACTGGGGAGACACCCAAAAGCCACCCACTCATCTAAACAAGTGGTTCAGCCTGGACTGCCAACCAGTATCCTCAGCATCACCTAGTTGAAGGTCTGAGAAGCAGAGAAAATCCAACAGCCTGCTCTAAGAAGTCAGAATCTATTTTGACGAGATCCCGGTGACTTAGAGGTGCTGAGTCTTCATCCTTCAATGACCTTGAGCCGACAGTCTGCTAGTCATGGTGCTGCATGTGCTCTGTCAGGCCACATCCCCCTAGGTTCAGTCTTCAAGAACCGGGGAAATTTCTGCATCTCATTTCAACACTGCAGAAGGGATGGTACGTGCACATGCCTGTAAAGGGTCAGACCTCCGTCTACCTGTGAAAGGCCTTTGTGTTGTTTCCGGGGGGCTGCCATGAGCTGCTGCCTTGGAACATAATGAGGGGGTTTCCCACATACATGGCTGCATCCTAAATAGATATTCAGACAGGGTGTGGAGTCCCCTCTCATGGAACTACTACAGGGGTCCAGCCTGTAGAGGGTGTAACTAATGGGTAGAGGGATTGGTTGCGTTATATTTTTTTTAAATCAATTTTGCATTCTCTGTTTTCCTTTCTCAACTTTATGCACAGCTCTGGTTGACATTAACATTCTTTCTACCCTTCATGCTGTTTGGGGGTGCCTGCCAGGCCCCTTTAGATGGGGTGGAAGCTCCTGAAGCATTTCTGTGATGGCGCTTCCCACTGTGTGAAGACTGTATTGTCTTTCTGTCTTGCCTGTGAGTTATCGGAGGGCTTTTTGTGCCCCATTTGAAGATGGTGGACCTGTCTGTAACAGTGGTGAGAGGAACTGCTCATTGGCCTAAGTTTCCTTGGTCCCAGATGTCCTCTCCATTTGTCCTCATGAAGAACTTACTTGTCCTCTAAGGCTCCATGCAAATACAGTCTCCCCTAGAGTTTATCTCCCTCATTTCTTCTGCATGGTGAGACCCCAGCCACTGTGAATATCGTGTTGTATCTCCTCCTGAATTTGGATACCGTGCTCATTAGTTTTTGTCAAACCTGACACAAGCTAGGGAAACTCAACTGTGAGAATGCGTCCATCAGATGGCCCGTAGGCATGTTTCTGTGGCATTAGTTAGTGATTGATGTGGGTTGTGCCACCTGTGGGCAGGTGACCTCTGGTTGCAAAAGAAAGCAGGCTGAGCAATCCTTGTTCCATGGTTCCTGCCTGGGCTTCTGCTGGGGTTCCTACCCTGACTTCCCTTGTTGATGAATTGTAACCAAATAAACCCTTTCCTCCATGAATTGCTTTGGCTCATAATGTTTGTCACAGCATCAGGAAGGGAACCAGGACAAGGACTCTTCTCCCTTGTCTTCAGACTTGAGGTATCCCCACAGTCTCATTTACAGACAGTATAGAAAGAAGCCACCTGGAGGCCACTGCCAGTATGACCAGGATTTATCCTTAGTGCTTTAACTGGCTTTTTGGAGCTCATTTTTTTTTTGGAGGGTTGCCTTACTCAGTCTTACTCAGGGAAGGGGGGAGGTGCCTCAAAGTAGTGTGCCATGCTTTGGTGACTTCCCAGGGGAGGCCTTACCCTCTTTGAGGACTGGATGCGGGTGGGGTGAGGGGAAGGTAGATCACCATATTTGGTTCCACCAGGGATTCTGTGACGGAGATATTCTTAGCCTCTTTTTCAGAGAAGGTAAACTGAGACTTGAGACTTGGACGCAAATTGTCCTCAATAGCAGTTCTAAAGTTCCCACTTAGGTCCCTGGGGCTTTGGCTCAGAGCAGGTACATGTGTGTGTTTGCCTTATGCCCACGTTGGCACATAAAGAACCTCAAACTGTAGATGGCTCTCCTCCAGCCATTTTCTTCAGAAAGGCAGCTTTGCCTTTCCACTTCCCAGCCCTCTCTGTGGAGGAGAGCTCTCGTGCTCAGCACGGTTCAGCTGCATAGCCAGCCATCTGTCTCAGACCCCTTCAAAAGCAGGAAGAAACCGGGCTGCTTGCTCCCAGCAACCTCCATCTATACAGCCCTTCAAAGGAAGCGACTGCCTATTCAGTGTGAGAACTCACCAGCAGGTCTGAGTTCTGCCCAGCGTCCCCTGCAGACTTCAGAGCACGGGCCACTGAGTGTTAGTGTCAGCTGGGTTCTGCTGTGTGAGCACACCTCACCTTCTTTGCGTAATGCTCGGCTACCCATATTTCTCCTTCATATGGGCTGTGGTGGCTGTTTGAGGGTCAAGTTACATGGTGGTATTGTCATGGTCACCTGGTCACGTGGTCTCCTGGGAAACGAGTAGTAAGTTTGGATGACTTTTGGAATGTTCTGTGCTCAGTCCACCACTCTTGACTTAGTTCTTTGCATTGCCAGAATAATTTTTCTTATAAAACAACTAACCTGTCTAGCTGCCACGCCTTCACTGTCACACAGAAAGGAAAAAAATACATCTCTCCTAAAGGGTCTAGACACCAACGGGGCAGGGTATGATACAGTCAGAAGCAAAGTCCCTTGTCTGGCTCCTTACCACTGCTCTGAGTTCCAGTGATGAGGAGGTCTCCTTCCTCAGAGTTTCTGAATACCCTATGAACCTTGCGTCTTCTGTGAGCTGTCTGAGGCTCGTGGTGTGGGAGTCACATTCCCTGGTGGCCCCGTGAGGAGGCTGTAGGATCCTGGCCTCTCTCACTTCTGAGCTCTTATTTGACAAAGGTAGGTGAGAAGCCCTGTGAGTCAGGCCAGCACGAGAAGACATCACAGGGACCCAGGAAGTACCTTTAACTTTCCAGAACCTTCCTGCAGGGGGACAGGTGGGGGGGGTTGTTAATGAGCTTTGCTCCCAAAGCCTGCTCTGCTCCAGTAACCTTTGGAGCAATTGTCTCCAGAGAAAGGACATTATGCATATTCATGAACCCTGCCTTTTGGAACAGACTATTGGGTGGCCCATGTTTCTGTCAAACAGTGTTTTATCAAAGAGCTAGTTCAGCTGTTTGGGTTCTTTCCAAAGACCAAGCTGGTATGGCATTTGGGGATAATGCCCAGAGTGCCCCTCCATATCTTTTTATTTCTTTTCTTTTCTTTTCTTTTTTTTTTAGATATGGTCTCACTATGTAGCTGGCCTAGAAGTCACTATGTAGATCAGACTGGCCTTGAACTCACCAAGCTATTATTTCCTCTGCTTCTGGAGTGGTAGAATGGAAAGTGTGTGCTATGAGGTACAGCTTATTCTTCCAGGACTTGAGTTTCTGTGGGATTGTGGAAGCAGAGGTTGTAGCATGCTTTGGAGAAAAAAGAAAAATCCTTCCCTTGGAGCCTGGAGACACGGCTTGGTGGTTAAGATCGCTGCCTGCTCTTCTACCTGGATTCAACTCACAGTACCCAGAGATGGCTCACGGCTGTCTGTACCTTCAGTTCCAGGTCATCTGGAGTCTTTTCCTGAACTCCTCAGACAACAAGCATAAAGTGGTGCAATACATACATGCGGGCAAAAAACTTATAGACATAAATAAAATAAAAATTATTTTAACTGAGGAGTTAATTAAAAACAAAACCTTTCTTCCCTACCCAAATTGTAACTGCTCATTCTGCCTTTAGGAGTGACCTTGCCCTCCTGCGGCCCTTCTGACTCTGGGAAACAAGCTGGATCTATGCGGGCTCTGCGTGTCCCTGGCAGGGGCCTTGGCTCTTTGTTACTCAATGCTCTCCAAGGGAACAGAACCAATAGAATATATGATTACAAAGGAATTTATTAGACTGGCTTACATCGGCATCTATTTGTATGCTGGCGAGACAGAGAATGCAGCAGCTGTTAGGTCTAAGAAACTGAAAACTGCAGAATGGACCAATGATACAGCCGCAGCCTGAGGCTGAGGGCCTGGAAGCTCCCTGGGGAGGTGCTGGTGTGAGCCTATAGCTAGTGGAAGGCTAATGAAGCTGGGGGTCTGACTTCCACAGGCCGTGGCAGCAGCGATAGATACACTCGATCAGGAGGGGTGGAGCTTGTGTGCTGTATGGCTTCTTCTTTTTCTACTTTTACTCCATGTGGAACCATTACATGGTTCCGTAGGCACCTGTGAGCTCTCCCCCTCAGTTGCAGCCCCATATGTCAATCATCTCTCTGCCTCAGTTGCAGCCCCACAGGTCAATCATCTCTGGAAAGCGCTCCATTAAAATCTCCTAAGTGTGTCTCAACCTAGTTGGTCATCTCGTCTCCGTCTGGACCCAAGGCTTCTGGGTTCAGGTTGACTTTATGCTGGCTCTACCCCACACAGCTCCTCCCCACCTTTTTCATCCTCTATACCCTCAGAACTCATTAGAAAGATAGGGTTCGAGAACACACTTTTGGGGGTCACATAATCTCCCTGGGTAAGGCTGGGAGTGGTTGGGATGTACACGATTGTGAAACCCTCCCCCATTCTCAGTTTCTCTCTGACAGTTGAGGGAGGTCCGTGGGTGTTCTGTACTGTGGTAGTTTGGTGAGCTCTCTCTCTCTCTCTCTCTCTCTCTCTCTCTCTCTCTCTCTCTCTCTCTCTCCCCTTCCATCTATTCCTTCTCTTTTTCCTTCTTATTTTCTGCCTTCTTCCCACTGTGCTCTTGGAAAGAGTTTACCAAAAGACAAATTCACAGGTTTATTAAGCCACCTTTGGGTTTTATAGAGACTCACGGATCAGAGCAGCCATTATTCTCTAAGAGAGAACGAGAACTCCCACAGGGAAGAGGCGGAGCAGTGAGTTTTATAAGGCAGGAACATGAAACTGGAACGACGGGGTGGAGGACAAGCTAATTGGTTAATATGAAGTTGCTCCACACTCTTATTTTTGTAAGAGTTAAAGCTGAGAGGACTTCCTCTACTCTGGCTCATGTAGGCTAGAAACTCCTTTTTTCTTTCTTAAACTTTCTCTTTATCTATTCTTTGTGTCTTTCACATCATGGATCTTGACCCCATTCATTTCCCATGCCTTAGTATCTACCCCCTTCAAAAAAATTAAGAGGAAATGAAAAGCAAAGGGGGAAAAAAGCTTGTCTTGGTAACTATAGTGTGACCCAGTGAGTCACACAGTAAACACTTTTATCCATATATCTTTACTTGCAAGTGTTTATTGCAGAGAGTCATTGATCTGGTTTAAGGCTTCTGGTTTCTGGGCCCTCACTGGGACTCCTCTTGGCTAGCCTGCTGTTACCCTGTTTCAGGGAAATTCTGCAGCTTTGGATCTGCAGAACCAGTCACTTCAGGTGCTCCAGCAGATCACAGATGGGGTGGATGTTGCTGTGGACCAACTTTTAACCCTGGTTCTGGGCCTGGGTTGTTTCAGGGTTGGTCAGCTTGCCAGGTCTCCCTTGTCCTCACCACCAGTGTGAGCTCCCCAGCACTGCCCTGGTGAGTTCACCCCTTGCGGGGATAAGCAAGGGTTGGGGCCAGTTCTTCTGCTTTCATGTACTCAGGGTCATACTGTACTGTAGGTCCCACGCCTACACATTCAGGACCAGCTCTACTGTGTTGCCTTGGAAGCTATAGTGTGACACAGTAAACCCAGTGAGTGGCATAGGAGCCAATATCCCGAGTGTTGCAGCCAGCAGATGAGGAGCAGAACTAGCTCTCCTGCTTTTATGGCCTCAGGGCCAGCTCTCCCTCCTGCTTCAGGCTTTGACGGGGAGGCTCATCTCTCTCTCCCATCCATGCTGCCACATGACAGAGAAACTCCTTTTTTTCATAAAAGATTATTTTATGTGTATGGTGTTTTGCCTGCACGTATATTTTTAATACACCATGTGCTTGCAGTGCCTGAGGAGTCCAGGATGGAGTATATGGCCCTCTGAAACTGGTGTTATAAACCTTTGTTAGCTGCCACTTTAGTGCCTGGAAATGAACACTGGTTCTCTACAAAAGCAGCAAGTACTCTTAGCTGTAGAGACATCTCTCCAGCCTGTAGGTTGGAAATTCTTACATTTAGAAAAACTAGCTTCTTTTCAGATCCACCTGCTACCTTGAAGCTTCAGGTTGCCTGTGGTGTTCAGTGAGAATGACTCCTTTGGTTCTCCTTTGGTTTCATGCAGCAGCTCCGCCAGGACATGGACTCCCATGTCTATTTAGTGAGATGCCTAAACTACATGGCCACCTCTGCCCACACTTGGGTTACTTGAAACTCACTTGGGCCTCGTGGAAATACCCTGATCTTATTCAACAGGTCTGGAGTTTTCCCTGCATCTCTCTAGAGCACAATTCCTTTGCTTATAACATTGTCAACCGCTAGAAGAATTATTTTGGCTTATTCAGCAACAACATTGGTCCAGCTTTTAGGATTCTGTGTCTCTGTGGTCCAGGGTTCCAAGAACAAACTCCCATCCTCAAACCTCTTCCCTCTCTGCCCCTTCCCATTCCCTTCTTTTCCATACTCCTCTATTCCCAATCCTTTTAACCTTTTTGTCCACCTTTCCCCTCTTCCTCCTCTCTTTTTCATCCTTTCTTACTTCTCATTTCTTTCCTTCTCCCTCCTCATTTTCTTCCTTCTCTTTTCTACTTCTTTTTTCTTCTAAAGACATCCACCTAACCTAGCATAGAAAGCCTCACAGTTTCCAGGTTGAGAGTCATGAAGATTTTTAACTAAAGAGATTTTCAAAAGCTCTGGTACCTGCTCCCTGGTGTGTAGAGCAGATGAAACAATGGTGCACAAATGCTTACTATAAACAGCCTTAGGTCACAGGCTCAAATGGGAGAAAGCACACAGGCTTGCCCATGCTGTCTGTGCATTCTGAATGGCCCCTGATTGCCACCAGAGTAACAACAATTTTCACTCTCCCATTTAAATATTTGATATGGTTTGCATCCATGGTTGCAGTGACATGAAGATGCAATCGAGTCTGAAGATCTGGGGTCTCTAATGGGAAGACTGAATGGCCTCCTCCTGCCAGAGCCAAGTCAGAGGCTGACCCTTTTTTACCACCCTCCATCTCTTATCAAATCTTGACTACTTCAATCCTCCACCCTCAAAGTGATGCTTTCTCCCACTTCGCTTCCTGCTAGCGATTAGGAAAAAATTCTCTTTTTTAATTCATACCAATATATGTGTGTACAAATAAATATTCATATCTGTGGTGGTTTCAAAAAGAATGACCCCCAAAGGGAGTGGCATTTTTGAGAGGTATGGCCTTATGAGAGTAGATACAGCCTTTTTGGAGGAAGTATGTCACTGGGGAGGTGGGCTTTGAGGTATCATGTATGCTCAAGCTTCCTTCAATGTGACACTCAGTCCACTTGCTGTTGTCTGTAAGATGTAGGACTCTCAGTTACTTCTCCAGCACCATATTTGCCTGCATGCCACCAATCTACCATGATGATAATGTACTGAACTGTAAGTGAGCCAAATCATTTAAATGTTTATAAGAGTTGCTGTGTTTTTCTTTGGGTTCACCTTCTTATTTAGCTTCTCTAGGATCACGAATTATAGGCTCAATGTCCTTTATTTATGGCTAGAAACCAATTATGAGTGAGTACATCCCATGTTCCTCTTTTTGGGTCTGGCTTACCTCACTCAGGATAGTGTTTTCTATTTCCATCCATTTGCATGCAAAATTCAAGAAGTCATTGTTTTTACTGCTGAGTAGTAATCTAATATGTATATATTCCTTACTTTCTTCATCCATTCTTCAATTGAAGGGCATCTAGGTTGTTTTCAGGTTCTGGCTATTACAAACAATGCTGCTATGAACATAGTTGAGCATATACTTTTGTTGTATGATAGGGCATCTCTTGGGTATATTCCCAAGAGTGGTATTGCTGGGTCCAGGGGTAGGTTGATCCCGAATTCCCTGAGAAACCACCACACTGCTTTCCAAAGTGGTTGCACAAGTTTGCATTCCCACCAGCATTGGATGAGGGTACCCCTTATTCCACAACCTCTCCAGCAAAGGCTATCATTGGTGTTTTTGATTTTAGCCATTCTGACAGGTGTAAGATGGTATCTTAAAGTTGTCTTGATTTGCATTTCCCTGATCGCTAAGGAAGTTGAGCATGACCTTAAGTGTCTTTTGGCCATTTGAACTTCTTCTGTATAGTCATTCTCCTGGATATGAACCTTCATCAGGAGATGAAAGGAGACAGAGACAGAGTTCCACATTGAAGCACAGGACTGAAACCCCAAAGTCCAAATCAGGAGCAGAAGGAGAAAGAGCACGAGCAAGGAACTCAGGACCACGAGGGTTGCACCCACACTCTGAGACAATGGCAATGTTCTATCAGGAACTCACCAAGGCCAGCTGGCCTGGGTCCAAAAAAGCATGGGATAAAACTGGACTCGCTGAACATAGCAGACAATGAGGACTGTTGAGAAGTCAAGAACAATGGCACTGGGTTTTGATCCTACTGCACGTACTGGCTTTGTGGGAGCCTAGGCTGTTTGGATGTTCACCTTACTTTACCTGGATGGAGGTGGGTGGTCCTTGGACTCCCCACAAGGCAGGGAACCCTGACTGCTCTTTGGGCTGATGAGATAGGGGGAGTTGATTGGGGGAGGGGGAGGGAAATGGGAGGCAGTGGCAGGGAGGAGACAGAAGACTTTAATAAATAAATAATAAAAAGAAAGATATATAAAAAAACAAGAGTTGCTGTGATCATGATGTCTCTTCACTATATAATAGGATTATTGCTTCAACATTAGAAACCCTAACTAAGACAATATGTATATATGCATGATTGTTAATTTGAATATATTTACCTGCACATATTTGTATAATGTTAGAATAAATTTCTTTCAATTTCAATAAAACTTTCATAGTTTTAACATATAAATAAAAATAGCAAGAAGTCACTTGCTATTTCATTACACAATACAACTATTTTTACCATTTTCATATATTTTAAAAGTTTTTAATGCTGAGCAGGATAATTTTTCAGAATTTGATTCTCCAAACCATGTCATTTTGTATTTTCTTTTTCACTAGATTATTTGTATAATAGTGAAAAATTTCCTCTTCTTCAAGCTTTTTCCTCCGAAAAGTATGATTTTAGAGGTTCATTGTGATTTTGCTGTAATTTGAAGAGATAATTGCACTATTTTGGTATGAGGGTAGTTTTCATTTTCTAATTCCTATTGCTGTCTATTCTATGTCAGACAGGTGGAACCAAGGAGTGAGGGCGGTGGGAATTGGTATGATCTTGTCCTTGGAGGGCCCAGACAAACAATAAGGAAGAAGTGCATCAAATGTATAATCGTAGGCTGTGGTGAGCATTACAAATAATAATAACATGGATCAAGGAGCTGGAAGACAAGTGTATTAGGGGTATTAGAGGTGAGTGGGTAATTTGGACCAGGAATGCCCTCTCAGAGCAGGTGGAACCTTGGGGAATCTAAAAGGATTATGCTGGGCAGGGAGGATGGACTAAGGTGGGAGTGATGGGCAGTGGGAAGCTGCAGAGTCAGAGGGAGGCCCGGAGGAAGATATCTGCTCCAGGTAATAGTCCCATACTTGGGCCTACATGAAATCTTGTGACTCAATATAAAGGTATTAGATTTTTAGTGTGTTGGAAGCTTGATTTGTGTGTTTTTGAGAAGCTCAACAGTTGCAGACAGGTAGCAACATGGTCAATTATAGGAGTCTTGGTGTAGAAGAAGTTGAGAAGTAGGGAGAGAAAAAGAGGAAAGGAAGGGAGATGGGAGTTAGAGAATGCTTCAGGCTTAAGTCAATGTCTTCAGTGCCGGCAGTTACAGAAAATTTGGGAATGGATACTTGTACTTAGAATCTGCCTTTAAAGGGAGCAGAATGGGTTTTCTTGTGGTTGGAGATGAATTATAAGGGCAAAAAGCACCCTTTTTGCAAAAAGGCATTACCTGGCTTGACTACTTTTGCTTTGCTCATGTGTTTCTCTGTGTGAACCTGTGATTATTCTTTTCCAATAAGACTGAGCTTGTGAAAGTGCGCTCTGGGCCTCTGACTTAGAAGAAAGACTGAACGATGTGCAAGAGAGCAGGTATTTTCCATCCACCTTTGATCATTTCTTTAGAACGGATTCCTACTCGTGGAACTACCAGGTCAAAGGTGTTCCTCACACACTGAAAAACCTCTCTAAATATGACACATCACTTCCACAAATCATCCCCTCAATTTCATTTTCCATTATCATATCCACACACAGTTCTGCCCATGGCGGAGAATCCATCACGTTTTAGCTAACTTAATAAGCAAAATGTATACCATACAGACTTTAACTTGCAATTTTTTTCCCTCGTGGTGAGCTTGGAAAATTTTCTATCTTCCATGCTCATTTACTTTTTGTGTTTCTAACAGAATTATCTCTTAATGTCCCTTTTCTATTATGGCTATGCAGTATTTTTACAATTATTGGAACATTTTAAATGTGTTATGAAATTGGTCCTATCGGTATTTTTTTAATTAATTTATTTATTTATTAAAGATTTCTGTCTCTTCCCCACCGCCGCCTCCCCTTTTCCCCTCTCCCCCAATCAAGTCCCCCTCCCTCGTCAGCCCAAAAAGCAATCAGGGTTCTCTGCCCTGTGGGAAGTCCAAGGACCACCCACCTCCATCCAGGTCTAGTAAGGTGAGCATCCACGAAACTGCCTAGGCTCCCACGAAACCAATAGGTCCAGTAGGATCAAAAACCCTTTGCCATTGTTCTTGAGGTCTCACTTCATCAGGCGATGAAAGGAGACAGAGACAGAGACCCACATTGGAGCACCGGACTGAAATCTCAAGGTCCAAATCAGGAGCAGAAGGAGAGAGAGCATA
Organism: Alexandromys fortis; assembly: GCF_014885135.2. Lineage (NCBI taxonomy): Eukaryota > Metazoa > Chordata > Mammalia > Rodentia > Cricetidae > Alexandromys > Alexandromys fortis. The sequence goes on along the minus strand of NW_026068154.1, from coordinate 1,003,693 downwards.
AGCAAGGAACTCAGGACCTCGAGGGGTGCACCCATACACTGAGACAATGGGGATGTTCTATCAGGAACTCACCAAGGCCAGCTGGCCTGGGTCTGAAAAAGCCTGGGTCAAAACCGGTCTCGCTGAACATAGTGGACAAGGAGGACTATCAGTATTTCTTACAAAGGCTTTTGCTTACGATTCCTTTCTAACTCCTCTACTGTGCTTTCTGACTTCAGTATTCACAGTGAAGCATAACTATTCAAATTCATATTGTTGTTCCCAATGACTTATTTACTTTATATGTATGAATGCTTGCCTGCATGTGTGCATGTTCTCCTCATGTGTGCATGTTCACCTCATGTGTGCAGTACCTGCCGAGAACAGAGGAGGTGTTGGAGCGTCTGGAACTGGAGCTATAAGTGGTTGTGAGCTTCCATGTGGGTGATGGGAATGAAACCTGGGTCCTCTTCAAGATCAGCAAGTGCTCTTAACCACCAAGTTATCTCTCGAGTCCCCCCAAACAGTGATTTCTTGTTTTGCCATTATATTAAAAAATATTCTCAGATCAACTATATTTTTATAAATGTTAATAGATCCATTTTCATACTTTGTGGCTAAATTTGGTTAACAGCATTTATAAGATACATTGAGTGACTTTATACTGTACTCCATCTTGTTATCCTTTTTATAAGATGGTACTCGTGTGTTTCCTGAAAATCAAAAGGCATTCCCCAGTCATCACATATCCCTCAGTACCTTCCAAGGCAGGGAGTAGACAGTACTCCCCTCTCTCCTCCACAACTTCACTTTGATCTAGTTTTCCTAATATATTATTTTCAGTACTATATTTTTACATGTTAATGGAATTCATTAGCATATAACTGTGCATAATATTATCTCCTAATTATAATTACTCTATCAGCATATGTTATGTCCTTTTACTTATTTCCAATTTTCTTTATTCCTCTGTCTTTCTTAATTTGATTTATAAAAGTTTTCTATATCATTGGGTTTGCCCCAGGGTCAAGTCTCAAAGTTCTAGAATAATGTTAATGTTTTCCCTTCAAATCTGTGAGTGTCTTGTTCAGCCACTGATGTCCTCACACTTGGTTTTGTTTCAGAGCAGTGTTATGTCCCATGCAGCCATCACTGTGTGACCACAGCTCTGGGTCTATTCTCAAGAGTAAGACCATGGGCTATTCTGCTTCAGCATGGCAGGGCGATCTGAGTTCCTACAGACTTCTGTCCCTTGTGTGCTCTTCTGTGGATGTATACCAGCATTCTCACTGTCACTGAAGTTCCAAGATACCACGTGGGCCACATGACAACACCTGAAGCTGTGGCAGATCCCTCCCATGTGCATTCTGGCAGGCACTGAGCTGACCAAAACTTCTTTCCTCAAAGGCTTATGGAGAGCAGGACCTGGTAGATAAATTCTAAACCTTAGACCCAGAAAATGGCTTTTCCTTACTCCTTTAATATCAGCAAAGCCTTCCACTTCAACCAGTTAGAGTTTCTTCACTCAGTGAAGTTTTGCTTCCAAATAGTAAGATTTCAATGTTATTTCTGCATTTTTTTTTCTGTTTTAGTTTAGCCTTCCAAGTAAGGACTTTTTCAATTTTCTAAACCTTACTTTTGTTTTTACCAACCTTTCCCTCTTTCTTTTACTTTTTTTTTTTTTAACAGATTCTCTCTACAAAGACTTGACTGTCCTAGAACTCACTTTGCAGATCTGGCTGGCCTTGAACTCACAGAGATCTTCTTGCTTCTGTCTCCTGAATACTGGATATGGTGTTTTGAAAGAAAATGGCCCCCAGAGGGAGTGGCACTATTAGGAGGTATGATTTTGTTGGAGTAGGTGTGGCCTTGTTGGAAGAAGCTTGTCACTGTGGGAGTGGACTGTGAGGCTTCATATATGTTCAAGTCACACAGAATATCTGAGACTTAGACTCCTTAGAATAGGGTAAGTATTGAAGGAATTAGTATGTGTCTTTTGCTTGATGTTGTTCTTACTGGTTGTAGTTTTAATTTTTTTGTATGTTTTTGCCTCTTATTTTCCATGAACAATACTTGATATTTATTTTTATTGTATATAGTTTTGTATTAGACTTAGAACCCTCCTATTTAGATAAAAGGGGAAGGTGTTGTGGGAACTCCTTTGTCAATAGCCTTTTAGATACTGGCGTACTTTAGGCATTGTCTCTGCAGATGAAAAGTGTACATGGCTCTTTTCTCTGCTGGATTTAGTTTCCCGTGCACACAGGGGACTGTGGATCATTACCATTACTGTGAATTTATCCCCAAATAAATAAAACTCTATTATACTCCACTCTGAGTTATTGTGGAACTTTTTGATAAGTCTGCACACCTCTCCTAATAAAGAAATGAATGAAAAGAGACTGGTAAAGAGAGGGACTAAGTGTAAGTAGGTGGAGCATATTAGTTGGTTTTGGTTTGTTCTTTTGGTAATAAATCTGATGCTTCCCAATAGGCTAGCCATTTCCTTAACTGTGTCCCCACATGTTCCAGTGTCTAAAGCTCTTCCTAGATAGGAAGTGCATAAACCTATAGAAGGTACAGCTTAGCTGGCAGAAGCAGATCATTCTTTGTGGAGACTGTCTTGGTTTCTTTTTGATTGCCATGGTAAAACACCATGACCATGGCAACTAATGGAAGAAAACATTTAACAGGACTTACAGTTTTAGAGGATGAGTCCATGACCATTGTGGTAGTTTGAATGTAATTGTCCCCCATCATCTCATAAGGAATAGAACAATTAGGAGGTGTATCTCTGTTGGAGTAGGTATAGTCTTGTTGGAGGAAGTATGTCACTATTTGGGTGGACTTTGAGGTTTTGTATGATCAGGATACTGTCTAGTGGCTCAGTTAACTTTCTGTTGCCTGTAAGATGTAGGACTCTCAGCTACAACCCCAGCACCATGTCTGCCTACATGTTACCATGCTCCTCATCATGTTGATAATGGATGGAACCTCTGAAACTGTAAGCAAGCCACCCCAATCAAATGTTTCCTTTATAAGAGTTGCCATGGCCATGGTGTCTCTTCACAGCAATATAAAACCCTGACAAAGAGAACCATCATGGCAAGAAGCATGACAGCAGACAGGTAGGCATGGTGTTGAAACAGTAGGTGAGAGTTTACATTTGAGCCACAAGCACAGGGGTATGGAGAGCTGAAATGGCGTGGGCTTCTGAATCTCAAAGCCCACACCAATAACACACCTCCTCCAACAATACCACATTCCTAATTTTTCCAAAGCAGTACCACCAACAACGGAACAAGCATTCAAGTATATGAGCCTAGGGGGAATTCTCATTTAAACCACCACAGGAACACCATCAGTGAGCCACTGGCCAGAGGTATCAAGCTGTTTCTTTTATTTCTGAAGATCCATCTGGAGGTGTAGATGTTATCTTTCATGGTACCCTGATTGGTTAAGAAAGAAATTTTATTCTTCCACCTCTCTCTACTGTTAGTAAATCAAATCCTCTCCAAATTTGCATTACTACAGTGGCCAGCAAGTTTATTTGACCCTGACAGGTAAGGATTATTTGAGTGACCCACTGGAAATTCTGAATTAACTGTGCAGAAAGCCAATGGTAAATATCTAGGGAGGTAGTCAGTCTAGCTGCTCCAGTGGCGATGCCAGCAATTATGCCCAGGGCTGCTAGAAAGGGTTTGACTTTCTAGCTCATTTTTCATGCCCTGCAACTATGAACCAAGTGATGAGAACTGACAAGCATTCTTCACTGTGTACCACCCCTAATGTAGAAAAAGGAACACCAGGGTGCAAAGTCCCAGACCAACTAGCAAGTTGGTGATGATAAACTTGAGAGCTGCAAAGAATTGAGGCATGGGTGGTCGAACTAAGGGTTATGCTATTATTGCAGTCTGTGGAATCCAGGGTGTCCACAAGGTATAATCCTGGGGGGATAAGCAGTCTGTGATACAAGGGGGGGAGAGAAATAAGAGGTGGTAGTGATTCCTGGCTCTGACAATGGGTGAGGTCACAAACGGTGGTCATGAGTTTGAGCCAGAAGGAACACACAACCAGCCTTCTCAAAATGGTCAGGCAGTGCTTTATTCAATTCTGATACAAAGAGATAATAACATCAAAAGGGGGTCATGTTGGGGATATCAGGACCTTTAAGGAGCTTCAGATCACTTCTACTCTGTCTCTACCTAGGGGTCAAGACAGTGAAATGTGTACCCTCTGTATCTTGAGCAGGCCTGGTGAGTGGATATGAAAAAAAAAATGATACAGCAAAATTTACCAAAGACTCCTGTCTTTCGTCTGAGGTGCTATGGGTATATATATCCTATCTTCATAAAAGGTATAGTGCCTTCCTGAATATGTATTGTCTCTCGTATGGTAAAAATAAAGACAGCCTCCATAAGTTTCTGGCCAGCATCAACAGTAAACTCTAGTTTGATCATAGAGAAAGCAACCATAGTGGATAGGTGTTTTAGAATTAGATTTTGATATTGTAAGGCAGTCGAGGAAATGAGACAGGTTTTCAGGTCCTTCCTGAAAGACCTCTTAAACCTTTTCATAATTTTCTGTCAGGCCTGCAAAGACCAGCCAGGAGGCAAGTCATAAATAATTTCTTAGCTAGGATGTCCCCTGGAGTTTTGTAATCCTATTCAAGGTCCTGATTGGGAGTTCCCTAGCCCCAACTGGGTAGATGTCATCAGTTTGGTGGATTTTGTCTGCATGGGCACTAGCCTGATTCTAGACTCGCCTGTGCTCCTCTGGGAGAAGGTTGTTGACAAAAATCATATAAATGTCATGGAAGGTAAGGTTACAAGATTGGGCAATGTACTGGAATTCTTTAATGAAAGTGGAAAAATTGGGAGTATAGGATCCCAATATTTTTTTCTATTTGAGAGAGTTCAGTTAATGAGAAGGCAACATGCACCCTGACTAAGCCATCCATCCCAGCAACCTCTCACAAAGGAAGAACTGAGGTTAGTTTAGGTCTGGTAGGAGAAGGTAGAAGGGATCCCATAGCAGAGCAGAGAGCAGTAGCAGGACTAGGGGCTGCCAGTGTGATAAATGTAGGTGCCAGTGAGAACTGACTTGGGTGGCCTCTCACTGCAGAGGGAGAAAAAGAAACTAGAGGAATCATAAGAAGGGGAGCTGTGGGCTTTGTTCAGTAGGGAGGAGACTCATTTACTGGATTGAAGGTAATGGAAGATTCATCTTATGCTGACTTTAAATTAAGGAGGAGTTGAGTGGGGGAACAGGAAGAGCAGTGAGAAAGCTTTGAGCAGAAGGAAGAGAAATCTTGATCACAGAGAGTCTCTTTATATTTTTCCATTTGCTTACAGTAGCTGTAAAAGTCCCAAATAGTAGTGGGATCTAGGTGCCATTACACAGTCATTTAAGTTGATCATTTTAAGGGGTATTGAGGCCAAATTTTAGTGTAAAGGCAAACAAGTTTAGGGCCCTTCAATTTGGGCCTCAGGTATAGAGGCTATAGGTTTTCTAATAGGCATTCTAAGAGAGACTGGGAGGGTATGGAAGACACCATTCCCATGGATGAGAGAGGTGAGGGGAAAAAAATCTCACTGCAGTTCATAATCACAGGCATCCCTAGGACTCAGGGAAAACTGAACAAGAGGACCAAGACTTTCAGCGGATTATTATTATACTCAACAGGAGCGAGGGACTTGGCCTGGTTAAGCCACCAGAGAGACTCAGTGCTTGGTACTAGGGTTTTCATTGAGGAAAATAAGTGAGGACAAAAAATGAGCTCTAGCAAGAGGACTCTCATCCACAGTAAAAGGGTCAGGGAATGGGGTCACAAAATCCACGAGTGCCTAAACATGGGGGATTACAATCATCTCCAGAGGGAAGACAGGAGAAAAGGGTATGAAGGGTGGTAATAACCCAGCTGGGCCTGGCAGGACTACAGCTCCAACAGTGGGGGGATGATGTCAGATGAAAAAAGGCCAGTCATAGCTTAAAAGACTTTGACTTTGGGTATATCCACCTCCAAGAGTGCTAGAGAGGTGCTGGATACTCAACAGTCACTTCATCAAACTTAGGGACACATTTACATCAACCAAAAGGGAAACTCACCTAATTGTCACTGGTGGGAGGGATGCTGAACAATTGGTGAGCTAGAAGGTAAGTCTATTGTGCATGGAATGGAGATGAGAGATAGGGTCCCAATGTTGCTCAGATTACAAGGCACCAAGGAAGTCTATCCTGGGTTTTGGCACCAAAATGTAAGTGTTACAGCACTGATAAAAAAGGTATCCTGGTAGCCAGAAGCCAAGCAATACTTACAGCTTTGAAGGGAAAGGTATCCCAACAGAAAAAGTGTTACAGCTCTTTTCTGGGAGGGGAGGGGATGGTTTTCCTACCTAAGTGTTACAGTCTTGCTCCAGAAAAGGTTTCCCTAATGTAAGTGCAACAATTCTGGTCTGGGCAGTGTTTTCCACCTTTGCCAGGGTGGAAAAAGGCCAGTCTCAACCTGAACAGATACAGGACTTAAATAAGGTTTTTAGGGACAGAGTTTTCCAGGGTGATGATTGGCAAGATCTCAAGTCCTGATCTTGGAACAAGCTCAGAGATTGGTAGAATTTCATGCTCAGGGTTTGGTTAGTTTTCCATGCTCAGGGATTGGTTGGATTTCAAGTCCTGAGTTAAGAACAGAGTACATTTCCTCGGCTCTGCTGTCAGGGCCAGGGTATTCTTTCCCTGGCCCTTTATACTCTACAAGGCTTGTGGGTTAGATCCTGGCCCTGTTTTCAGCTACTCTTTCTACTTCCTGTTTCTTACAATAAAAACATCTAGCCTCTCCCATGGGCTCTCACTACCATGATCTTCTGAGCAAAGAAGGGGGAAGAAATCACAGAATGAACCTTCCAAAACCATGAGATAAAATAAATACTTCTTCCTTTTAGGCTTTTCTGTAAAGTATCTTGTACCATCACCAAGAAAGTCACTAGCTCAATGATAAAGCCTCAAGAAAACAAGCTAGCAAGTTGTATGCTAACTGGAGCCATGATTTTCCTGACAATGAAGACAACACACACACACACAGAGTCTCAGAACTAGGGGTTAACCAGGAATCAAAGGTGCCAAGACAGAAGACCTCAAGGGGCATTCTCTCTCTCTCTCTCTCTCTCTCTCTCTCTCTCTCTCTCTCTCTCTCTCTCTGTTTCATTGGGACAAATTATTTTTCTTCGCATACCAACACGTTACCCCCCCTCTTCTCCTCCCATTTCCTCCCCCACCTCCTTTCTACCCTTCCAGCTACTCCTCAGAAAGGATAAGGCCTCCCATGAGGAGTCAACAAAGCCTGGCATATCAAGTTGAGGACCAAGCTCCTACCCTCTGCATTGAGGCTGAGCAAGACATCTTACCATAGAAAAATGGGTTCCAAAAAGCCAGCTCATATACTAGGGAAAAACCCTGGTCTAACTGCTATGGGCCCCACATATGGACCAAGCTACACAACTGTCATTCACAAGCAGAGGACTTAGGTCGGTCCCATGCAGGCTCCCTAGTTGTTGGCCTAGAATCCGTGAGTTCCCTTGAGTTTGAGTTGGCTTTCTCTGTGGGTTTTTCTCTCATGATCTTGATTCCTTCAAGGGGAATTCTTGAGAAAAACATTGACAAGCCTGTAATTCAACACAGACAAAAGAATTTCCCTGGAGATGAAAATTGAGATACTAGAATAAGGGCTAGAGAGAGGGCTCAGCAGTTGAACTTACTGCTATTGCAGAGGACCCAAATTTGATTCCCAGAATTCACATCAGTGACTCAAACTGCCTTTAATTCCAGCTCAAGGGAATCTGGTTCCTTCTTCTAGCCTTTTCAAGCACTGCACTCATCACACACACATACACACACACACACACACACACACAAAGGGGGGGACACAAATATATAAATACAACCTGCTGAGTCTGTGTTTGTTGTTTGAGTATGATTTCAGGGCTGACTACATTGTATTAGATAACCATTTAGGGGGATCATCCCCAGAAGAGGCTATTTCTCCCTCTCTCTTCAGTCAGATGCCTGTAGTTCTTTGTCTAAGAGTGGGACCCTGTAAGACTTCCCCCCTTCCATGTTAGCATGTCTATTGAGATTGTCATTTTTCAGGTCTTTCTTTTTAGGAGACACAGTCTCACAGCAGACTTCCTGGTCCTCTGGTTCTTATAATCTTTTAATCTTATAATCTTTCTACTGAGATGAGCATTGGGTGTTGGGAGTGAGTTATAGACATGTCCATTATGGCTGGGGTCCCCACAATCCATTGCTCTCTGCCCTGTGTCAGTTGTGGTTTTCTATAATGCTTCCCATTAGCTTTAACGAGAAGCTTCTTTGATGAGGATTGAAAGCTACACTTATCGTTGGGTACTAGTATACATTTTAATTTAGTTAGAAATTATGCTTGTCTAGCAAAGTAGCAGTAGTCTATTCTCTTCTAAGATCCATGACTTCATTAGCCAGTCTAGGTCTCAATAACCAGGCATGATTTTTCTCCTATTGAGTGGGCCTTAAGTCCAATTTGACAAATGTTGGTTGCTGCCAACATACAAGTGCCACTATTGCATAGGACTATTAATATAAGAGAGACAAGAAAGACTTCAACCAAAAGACTTTGCAGAGACAAAGGTGTTTCAGTTTTCAATGTGGTGACAAATATAGAACTACTTATGTTGGCTCATGATTTTAGGGGTTCAGCCCTAAGTTGTTGGATCCATCAGTTCTGGGCCTGTGGTGAGGCAGAGTCTCCATCACATGGTAGAAAGGAAGTGGTGATGGAGGACAAGACTGAGGAGGACTGATGCCATGATTTACTACCTCCACTTAAAAGTTTCCAGAATCTTTAAAAACAGTGGTGACACTTGTTAGGAAACAAGTGTTCCATGGATGAGCCTATGGGCAGTATTCCATATTCAAGCCATAATGCTCATCAAACAATTTTTCCCCTAAGTTCCTTATTTAAGGTGAGACAGGATACTTACTTACAGCTTTAAATTCTTTCACCTTTCAAGGCTCACTCTGAGATCTTGTCCTTGACACTCCCATCTCAAGGAGCAGAATCTTTCTGGCGGTCTTCCCTCCTTCGTGGTGTTGGGAAGGTCAGCCATGGTATCTCCTTATAGTATGTGTTTCCTTCCTTCAGAGTCTTCTCAAGATGAAGGCTCAGAGAACTCCCCAGAATACAGTACTTCTCAGCTCTGCTGCAGTATTTTACTGCAGAGTAGAAGTCAAATTCCAGCAATAAAAAAAAAAACAAAAAAACATAACTTTGCCTCATTTCCAATGCTCGCTCAGGCATCCACCACCCACCTTTTACATTTGCTCTGACCATTTCCATGGAGACTTGGAGTATAATAAAAGGGATATGAAGTGTGCATGGCAACCTCTGTGACATCAGCATTTACAAGTGAGAGAGGATCTGGTCTCGTACCATGTGCCTGACTATATGAAGATAAACACCCAGGATTAAACTCAGCTCAGAGTCCTAACCACGGGGACATGTTTACACCAGGGAATTAGTCTGTAGTCTTCTGTAACCTGAGTAATGTTAAATTTTCTTGTAAGTACAGACTTTCTAGGCATATAGCATGCCTTTAAAAGGTTCCTTTGAACAGCATAGCATGTGAAAGCATTTGCCTCTAAATAGAATGTGTCCTTGGATCTATCCATGCCCCTTTCTCTACCATAGGCCTAGAATCTGGAGTATCTACTTCTTCACTTCCTGCTGTGCTGTGTACGCTGAGCAGGAGTCTCTGACCTTCAGAGAGAAAAATAGATGAGAAAGTTAGTCTATGGGACTCTGGCAGGCTGAATATTCTAAAAACGTCTTCCTAGCTGCCTTTACTAGAATGTTAATTCCATGCGAATGGGAGAGCTTCCCCTTTAAAAATAAGTTATTTATGTGTATGTGCTTATGTGAGTTTATATGCACCTATACTTGCAGTTACACTTGGAGGACAAGGGACATTGGATCTTCTGGAGTAGAGTTACAGGAAGTTCTGAGATGCCTGGTGTGGTTGCTGGGAACTAAACCAAGATCCTCCTAGAAAACAAGAAGTCCTTTTTAACTGCTGTGTCTTCTCTCCAGCCTGAGGCTTGTTGATTTTAAAGTGAACTTACCCTCAACTCTTCGAGTGTAGGGAGTGTTCAGCAGAGATGTGACTATCTGGATGAAGAATGAACACGCTGTTCCTACTCAAATTCTATTCTCAAAATTGTATGCTCACTTCGGGTTCCTGTAATGCCTCCCTCTCTCCAGGATCTCCTTTGATTACAGTGCTCCCTGGAATTCACTTCCAAAGGTGCTTGGGTGTCTCCTTGGGGACTTCCTGGCAGCAGCCATAACAAATCCCTGACTGCATGACTGCTCAGGCATTCAAGCTCCCTTATTTAAATTTATGTTAACCTTGAAGGTGTTAGAACCTTTCAAGAGTGGAAATACACTGGGCTCTAGAGACCTAGGGCCTGGAAGCCAGGGGTGGTTCCATTCTCAGGAGGTTTCTGGAGTCATCTGGGGACTGGATTCACATGGTTAGTTATGTTTCAAGTCTCCCAAAAGTAGCATCTGTGTCTTGTCACTTCCTTAATGCATGATGCCCCAGCAAAGCTCCAGTATACGGTTTCCACACTCGGTTGAGTTCTTGTAATGCTGGTAAGTACTCCAGTCACTGTAATCAGGCTCAGAATTCACCCCCCCCCCCTCCTGATGTTTACCCTCTTCCTCAGGCAAGGAGGTAATGGTCTCTGAAGCCAGACTGGTAGGGTTCAGATTTCAGCTCCACATGCTTCTTAGCATATACTCGTGGGTAAATACTAGACCTCTGTCACTTCACCTCTTCCTAACTCAAACCAAAGCCCTTAAGCATAGTACTTAGCACATAAATTTGTTAGAAAAAGCAATTGAATTGAATCGGGTATGTGTAAATTGTTTCAAGAAGTGCAAGACAGGTAGTAATTGCTAAGGAATGAGGTGCTGTGACTTATTTCTAGAGATATCTGGGCTCTATAGTAACTATTTCATAAGTTGTTTCAAACGCCATACCTGAGCCACCCTCAACCAAAGATATACATGCATGTATTTTCTCTTTTTCTCTCTGTCTCTGTCTGTCTGTCTGTCTGTCTGTCTGTCTGTCTCTTTCTGTCTCTCTGTGTGTCTCTGTTTCTCTCTGTGTCTTTCTCTGTCTCTCTGTCTCTCTCTCTGTCTCTTGCTCTCTCTCTCTCTCTCTCTCTCTCTCTCTCTCTCTCTCTCTCTCTCTCACACACACACACACACACCACAAGTATGCCTGTTCACACATACATACATGCCCTGGCATTTCCCTTCTTTGCTTCTTAGTAAGAACACTTTTGTTTTTGTTTGAGACAGGGTCTCTCTATGTAACCTCTGGGATTCACTATGTAGAAGGGGCTGGCCTCAAATTCACAGAGCTCCACTTGCCTCTGACTTCCAAGGGCAGGAATCAAAGGCATACACCATCATGCCAGATGTCATAGTTAGGGTTATGGTATTTTGCTGCGACAAAATCCCATGACCAAGAAAGAAAGTTGGAGAGGAAAGGGTTTATTTGGCTCACTCTTCCAGATCTTAGTTCATCATTGGTGGAAGTCAGATCGGGAACTCAAGCAGGGCTGAAACCTTGGGGCAGACGTTGATGTAAAGGCCATGGAGTGTGCTACTTACTGGCTTGCTTCTCCTGGCTTGCTCAGTCCACCTTCTTACAGAACCCAGCCCAGGGATGGCGTCATCCATCATGGGCTAGGCCCTCCCCCATTGATCACTAATTGAGAAAATGCCTTACAGCTGGATCTCAAGGAGGCATTTCCTCAGCTGAGGCTCCTTCCTCTCTGATGTCTCCAGCTTGTGTCAAGTTGACATACAAAACCAGCCAGTACACCAAACAATGACTATTTTTATAAGCCTCCTTCAGTCTAACTTTGGAAACCATTTTACACAGGTTGCAATGTACCTTTTAAAACATGATTCCACTTAGTCTTAGTCTGACTACCAGCCTTACCCAGACTATCTTCTCTTCTGTTCTTGGCATTGAATTGGAGAGTATGCAAAAATAACTGAGTGTAGTGTCTGATATGTGCAGACTGCTTAGCACAGGTTTGGGGCTTCGTGGGAAGTTTTGGAGATGGGTACCTGAGGAGCTTGTAACAGCATAGCCATGTAGCAGACAGTCATTAACACTGGGACTTTTTTACAGTTGAGGATTTTGATATCCATATGAATATCACAGTGAACACGGATGTTGTTGGGTCCATGGATATGTCTTCACTGTCCTGGGCTCTTGAGAGGCCACCAGGGATCTGCTCAGTTGTGTCTTTCATGTGACCAGCCTGTGAAGACAACTACACCAAGGCCCATCACACTTAGACTGCCTGTCTCACCCTGCTGGATCCCACAGACTTTGGAACACCCACCTTTAGTGAACACATGCGATAAAGATATGACCCATGAACCCTAGGCTTCTCCCTAGGATCTCTGCTGCAGTTTCCAAAGCTACTCTCCATTAACTATCAGTTAATGGATACATTTGTTTCCAGATATCATTTGCCATGCTGGCTTGCACCCAGCTGACATCACCAAACCTATCTACTGCTCGAAGGAACCATTTCTGCTCATGGAATTCACATCAGTAGTATTTGAAGATGATATTTTGGATGGCACAACATAAAGACCTGCAAAATAGTGGTCCTGTTAAGCAACAATTATATGATCTCTGAGTAGCCTGGGGCTTGTTTAGAGACGAGCTTTCAGGTCTGCTGTTTGAGGAACACTGCGCTAAGTGATTTGCTTCTATTATTTCATTTTACACAGCAATCTGTGTTAATCACAGCAGAAATGTGTTGATTTTACTCATCCATATGACAAACTATTCAGTGCAAACAACTCAAAAGGAGGAGAGATGTATTTTGTGCAAGGGTTCAGAGGTTTTGGCCTATCATGGTGGGAAATGCATGACACAGAAACTCGAATCGTAGTGTGGCAGAACGTAGAGCAATCACAGGAAGAGGCTGGGCAAGATACAGGCCCCCAAGGGTGAGATCCACAGCCTGTGGATCAGTGAATGGATGGTTTTCATTCAGGATGTCAGATTCCTCATAATCTAATCACCTCCAGGAACACACGCACAGAGACACGATTAATTAAATCATTAGTTGGTTAATAGTGCCTTAAATCTAACCATGCCTGGCTCACAAGATTACGGATGATCCCAAATGTGCGTTTTTCTAATCTCTCACCTAGTCAAGCTGGCAATGAAGATCAACCATCACACCTACTGTATACGGAGGAAACTTCACATGGTGAGTGGCAGATGGTGCCTGAAGCTGGACCTGTCCCCGCTGGGCATTTGGGCTTTGGTTCAACTGTGTTTTACCTCCCTCCTTACTAGTCACATTCAGTCTTAATTTACATTTTTTCTAATTCATAATTTGGTTGAGAGTCTTTTCATTTATTTATTGCTACTTGTGTGTCTTCAGCGACCTATATTTAAAATTACTTTCCCTGCTTATTTCTATTGCTTAACCTATTTTGTCTCACGAGGCATGGGGTCATTCTCCTATAAACCCAGTACCTAGGAGATAAAGATAGATAAGTCAGGAGTTTAAGATTAGCCTCAGCTATACGCTGTATTTGAGGATAGCCTGATCTATGTGAGAATGTTTTGAAAGAAAATGAAATAAAGAATCTCACTATGCTAACTAGACAGGCTGACCTCAAAGTCCCAGTTTCAAGCAATTCTCTTGTAGAGTAGCAGGGACTACAGATGTATGCCACCACACCCAACTCCTGTCCTGGTTAGTTTTCATTCTCAACTTGATACAACCTCTAGTCACTGGGAAGAAAAATCCACATTTGGAGAATTATCTGGATCAGATTGGCAGGTGGCTGTGTTTATAAGAAGTTGTCTTGATTGATGTGGGAGGGTTCATGGGCAGTATCATCTCTAGGCAGGTAGGTCTGGGCTTTGTAAGAAAACAAGTTCATGGGCCAGAGAGCAAGCCAGTAAGAACCCTTCCTCCATGGTTTTATCACCAGGTCCCTTGAGTTCTTACCCTGATGTCCTTCAATGATGAACTGTGACCTAGGAGTTTAATAAACCCCTTCTCTCTAAGTTTCAGAGTGTTTCTATCACAGCAGCAGAAAAGTAAACTAGGGCAACTAATAGTTACTTAAAATAGTCTTCAAATATTTCAAATAATGGTCTTTTTCTTTTTATGTATCTATTATTTTAGTGATGGTAGAGAATTAAACCTTGGACTCATGCATGCTAGGCAAGTATCTGATCGATATCCTGTGCTCATTACCTGTTTCAGGATTTTTAGCATTACTTTTTAAAGTCTGTGTGTGTGTGTGTGTGTGTGTGTGTGTGTGTGTGTGTGATGTGTGTGTGTGTGTGTGTATGTGTGTATCTGTATGTATATCCCATTAGGACTGTAAGAGGGTCAGATTTCCAGTGTAGATGTTGAGAACCAACTTAGATTCTCTGAAAGGATCTGAGCCATCTCTTCACTCTGAAGTTCTTAATTATAATACAATAATAATAATCAAATTTCAGTGGATAATAATTTATATCTTATTCAAGAAACTCTTCCCTGTTCCAAGATCATAAAAATATATTTCTGAACATTTCAAGCTTTGTCTTTTTATATTGAAGTCTCTAATCCATCAGGATTTGATTTTGTGTGTGGCAATGGGTGTAGGCATTATTTGCTGCCTTCTCCGTCTCTTTGGTTGAGATCTTCAAGATAAGAGCCTTGGATAACATTTTGGGTATAGGTTATTGGGAAGGGATTGCAAGAAACAAGCATGAAGAATATAGAGTGAGAGAGAAGGAAAGACACACTAATAAATCTCTTCTGTGGACCACAGGACTCGGGCACTGGTACTGACATGTGAACAGAGTATCTTCCAGGGCAATGTATCACACCATGTATCCCTTCCCCTCTGAGAATCAACCCTAAGAGTGTCAGGACCACACTCTGGGCTGCCCATTAGTGTGGTCTCTGTAAAATTTGACTAAGCTATGACTTGCAGGGGCCAGGACTGGAACCAGGAAAATAAGTTGCATGAAACCTTAGAGTAGGGAAGAGAAGGACAGGGAGATTTCATCCAAAGGGTCCTGTCCATAGACCCACAAAGGTCTCTCACCCTTTCTCTGTGTATCAGGAGGCAACTGAATGGGTCACATTGTGAACTTCATCGCCTTTTCTCACAGGAATCTCTCAGGAGGAGAGTAGAGGAAGAGGGAGAGGAATCACAGCCTTCAACCTCCTTCTTCTTGGTAGGGTGACCTCAAGCTGGTGTAGCCCTCGTCCTTCTGAAAGCCGGGGTCACCAATGCACCTTTTCCTTCAAGCAAGGGGAGCCACAGCTCCATTTCCATGTTTGCTAAGTATCCCTGTGGCACCATGGTTCAGATTTTGCTGCACTGTCCTTGAGCCCCAGGTTCATCTAGGACTGAGGCAGTGTGGGAATGGTTTATGTAGCTCCTACCCTCTGTAAACATCCAGTGTAGTATGAAAAGGGGGGGGGTGGATGGCACATGGAAGACAACTGAACCTTTAAGGTGGAGCTGGGTCCCACTTGTCCCACATCCGCATGAGCCCTCATCAGCCCCAGGTCCTTCACAGTGTGTCCCTGCTGGGCACCGTTGGGCACCTGAGGTCTGTGTCTCCTGTCTCCTGTCCCTCCACCCTGGTCCTAGCTGAGCTCTCCGCTTTCAAACTGCACTTGCAAAGGTTTCTGATGACTGACTGATGTCTCTTTTATAGGTATTCATCTGACTGCAAAAACAGGCTTCTGATGCATAAATATCATATTGACAAGAGAGGGAACAAGGAGAATGGGGAAATTCATGGTCTTTTAACCAAGCACAGGGATTTTTGTGGTTGCATTTTCCCCCTTCTCCTTCTGAAATCCGCAGAAGCTGTTACACTAATAGCTGTGATTTGCATAATTTTTGGAGTGCAGCAGAATAAAGAGCCAGGCTGCAGGCAGACAGTCTGCCTCTGCTGTGCTGGGCAGGGCCCTGTGTTAGGAGAAAGCAAATAAATATTCAGGGTCCTGATTGCTTGTGCAGGATGAGGTGGAGTGAATGGGCTAGTCAGAAGGTGGCTTCCCAGACAACATGTTTAAATTAGGGCTGGGGGCTGGGACAGGAGTCCAGGGAGATTGAGTGATTAAGAGCACCTGATGCGAAAGCAAGATGATGGGTTCAAATCCCCAGCACTCATGTAAAAGCTATGCATGCCTGTAACCTAAGCATGGGGAATGGAGACAGGCAGATCCCAGGAGCTCCCTGGTTAGGTAGAGAGCCTAGCCTAAAAGGCAAGCTACAGGTCCAGTCAGAGACCTTGTCTCAAAATAAAGGTGGAAACATCAGAGGTGGTGGCACGTCTTTTATCCCAGTACTTGGAAAGCAGAAGCAGGTGACTCTCCTGAGTTCGAGACTAGCCTGATCTACATAGCAAGTTCCAAACCAGCCCAGCAGTGAGACCTGTCTCAAAAATTAATTAATTAATTAAACTTAATTCAATAATGTGCAGAGTGCGTGATAGAGGAAGACTCTTTACACTCTCTGGTCTTGGCATGCACATGAATGGGTACACAAACACACACAGATGCGTGCATGCACACATGCCCAAGGCAGACGGGTGGTTCAGCCTATGCAATCTTCTGTCTGGTCTGCCTCTTACTAGAAGCTGCTGCTCAGAGTGGAGTCCCATAGCCATCAACTGTCTGGGTTGGGGACATGGCCTCTGACTTGGGATTCATTTGTTCAAAGCAAAGACTCGGTCCAGTCTGTGTGACTCACGCTGGGCTCACATTGTTCACAGTCTCCTCCTTAAGTGCACTAAATGTTTATCCTTGTCAGACTGCCCAAGGGGATCTGTGAACAGAAGGGAAAGCAGAAGGGCCTTGGCACGAGAGAGCAGACCTCTCACTGCCTACTCCGTTCCTTCTGCTTAGGAATAAAGATGGACACTCTGCAAGGCTCTGGCCGCAACATGACATCTGACAGAGTGTGCCCACTGAGCAGTCCCTGCTGTCAAATCACCTTTTCACGGCTCCTGGGCTGAACCTTAATTCACAGTTCTGTATGGAGGGGTCTGGGCTGGGGGTACATTGAACGGTATCGTCTGAAAGACAAGAGTCATTGTTGCTGGTGTTTTCCCATAATTCCAGATTTCACGACTTCCCTTCTAGCAAGTCTTAGTGTTTGAACCACCTGCTGCCTCTTTTGAAGATGAAAGGCCTTTTGTTGGAGAGAGGCAATTGTAACAGGATGTCTGCAGTGGTCTCCACTGCCACAGCCACAGTCAGAGAAACCCCCTCCAAAAGGCTGGACACCCCCAGACAATGGCCAGAGAGTGCTCAGGAGGGATTAGCCAGGAGAGTGCACACCAGACTCTGGCAGACTGGCTTCTGGTGTGGAAGGACATTCTCCCCTGCTGCCGTGCTAGGCCCGCCTGCTACAATCCTCCCTGGGCTACACCTCTTATTAACGTTCAGATTTGGAGATAATGGTTTTAATTAAACTACTTTGCTGTTTACTATTGTTTCGGGAATTTGCTAATTAATCTTTCTGTAATTGTTTTGCGAATGTTGTACGGCAAAAGTTCGTAAATTATAAGTGGGATCTCTCACTGAGAGTCTAATTTCTATGCAGAGTCCCATGTTAACAAGCAGCAGCAGAGCTGGGAAATTAACCAGGGAAGAAGGTCTGTCTTGGCTGGAGGCTGTTGTCTTCCTCCCAGAGCATGGACCATTCTGGGGAGAGCCTCCTCAAGTCTCTGCGTTGTACTGAGAAGAGAACTGCTGGGGTCAGTGACAGTTCTGACCTGTGGAGGTGTGGAGTCCTTACAGACACCTAAGGTCACTCTCCATCAAGCCCTTGATGCTTTCTTTTTTGTGGAGGAAGCCCCTGTTTGGAGAATCAGAGCTGTTAAGCTTGGGAAGTGGTTAATTAAATGCTGACAGACATCTCCGAGGTGACCTGGAGTTGAGGGTGGACTCTGAAAGCATTGATTTCAGAGAAAAGCAACTCTCTGCTTGTCTAGATGTTTCCCAAGAAGGTCAGCATCTACATCTGATGATGCAAGGTTCTGGTCACAAGTCCCAGAGAGATGAGCTGTAAGAAAACTCAATGTCCCTCTGTGATATCAGCCCTAGGAACAAGTCCACCATCTTGGCAATGTTTGTCTCTGCTGGGAGATGGTGTTTGTTTGCTGAGAGAGAGCCTCCAGGTGGCAAGTGGTGCTGGGATTAAAGGCAGGGATCCTTTGTGCCTGGCAACCAAGGTCAAAGACTATTTTTGCTTGGTGAAGCATTGCATGCCTTTTTGATCACAGCACTGGGGAGGCAGAGGCAGGTGGATCTCTGTGAGTCCGAGGCCAGCCTGGCCTACATATTGAGTTCCAGTCCAGCCACAGGCGACACAGTGAGACCCTACTTAAGAAAGGAAGGGAAGGAAGGAAGGAAGGAAGGAAGGGAAGAAAGAAAGAAAGAAAGAAAGAAAGAAAGAAAGAAAGAAAGAAAGAAAGAAAGAAAGAAAGAAAGAAAGGAAGACTATTATGTTTTAACTTTGTGGCTGTGGACAAGTTACTCTCTGATTCTTGTTATTCAACCAACATAAAGTGAGACTTTATAAAACCTTATGAAAATGCCATAATGATTACATGAGATGAAATGTGTGGAGATCCTGGCACCCTCTCTGGCACACGGTAGCTGATTGCTATATTCTATTCTTCAAATTAATTTTTACTTTGCATTCAAAACAGCAGACACCTCTACATAGCATTATCACCTTGCAAGCTGTGTCCCTGTGTTTTGGTTTCAGCCTGTGCCACATACATTCTAAGTTTTCAGGATAATCACCTACTGTGAAGTTAGCCCTGGCCTTCCCAGAACCAAAGTTTCTTTCCTAGTTCACACTCTAGTTTAGGGACTGACGGGGAACAGTAGGAGAGGGCCCTTTAGTCCCCAGGCCTAGGCTCCAGCTCACACTCCCCTGAGTTGCTTCAGCATGCAAGTGGAAGCTTCTTAGTCTTGGGAGATAAGTCCCAGACAGACTCTTGCTATGTGGGAGTCTGAATTCCAGCGAGCAACAGAGACTATTCCAGGGAAACACAGCAAGGAAGGAGAGGTGAGATGTTGCCAAGCTGTTCTGGTTTCCTGAGAAGTGTAGTAGGATGCTCATGCTGCCTCAGCTCCCTCCAAGGAGGAAAGACAAGCCCTCACTTGCTCAGTTCTGTCCCTTGGTGGGGACATGCGAGCTACCCACGTCTTTGTTTGTGGAAGTCGTGCTGTGTTAACTGGCCTCTGTGTCCTGGACTGCACAGAGGAGATCAAAGCCTCCATGAACTCTATAGAGTGGACCCTGTGCACACAGTAAGCACAGAGCAGCCCAAAACCTACTCCAAGAGAGGTTTGTCCTGTGAGCATTAGGAGATGGCACCCAGCAGCAGTGGTTTGAGTTTGCCTCCCTAGAAGTTACTGAGGCCCAGGGAGCTGGGGTTGTTAAGTGGACCAAAGTGGACGAAGACTGACTGCCATTCAGGGGGTATGGAGCATAAGAGTCTCTCTGGACATCCAGAGGCTGTGCTCGTGAAGCCCTTGTCTGTCTTTCCCCCATCTTCATCTCCTTTCCCTAGTTCTGTAGCTTTGTATTCAGATGTGAAAATGACACCCACCCAGAATATGAATATATATATATTTCATAATCTCTTTACAGACTCTGAAAATCCACATGGACCCAAAGGAGGAGAGATTGGGGCCCGTGGTTCTGAGTTGACACCCTGCCTGCCTTCTCTGCCAGACTGACTCCTCAGTTTTTCTGCTTTTAGGTTCAAAGAGCCCATTCTACAACTAGGTCTGACTGTACAGTCACATAATTCCAGCACTCAAAGGAAGCATGAGGACTAGGAGTTGGAAGCCAGGCTGAGAGGATAGTGACTTCAAGGACAGCCTGGGTAACACAGAGAGAGTGTGTCTCAATAGACAAGGATTAGTGCTATAGCTCAGCAATAGAGCCCCTGCCTAGAATCCCCCAGTGAGGGGCTGGGGTGTGGCCCAGTGGTAGAGCATTTGCCTAGAATCCCCCAGTGAGGGGTTGGGGTATGGCTCAGTGGTAGAGCCCCTGCCTAGAATCCCCCAGTGAGGGGCTGGGGTGTGGCTCAGTGGTAGAGCATTTGTCTATAATCCCCCAGTGAGGGACTGGGGTGTGACTCAGTGGTAGAATCCGCTGGTGATGGGCTTTTGTCTGTGGTAGTACATTTACTGATGTAGCCACCCGAAGGCAGGAATCAGACTATCCTGTAGCTACTGAATTCCAAACCCCTATACTCTGACTCATAAGAGATTCCACACACATCTGTAAGAACATAAAAGAATAAATGTATGAACAGGTAAACAGCTGGATTTTTTTTTCTAGTGCTGGGACTCAAACTCGAGGCCTGTGTGTGCTGGACAATGCTGGAAATCAGATAACAACAAAGTCAAGGGAGTCGTGGAAATCAGCAGTTTTGAATGCGCTCTTCTGAAAGGGGTAACAGCATACACTAAAGCCAAAAATGCTTGTACTTGTTTCTTATAAGATGGTGGTTTATGAAAATCTGCTAATAGAAAGAAATTTATATCTCTTTCCAATTCTCCCATCTCATTGGTAGAGGGTACAAAACTTTACCCAAGGAATAATTTGGGGTTTGAAACCCCCCCCCCCCCCCCCGCTTTCTGATCCTGGGATCAGTCACAAAGCAGATCCACCTCTGACTTTCCAGCTCTCAGAATCCTGACATAAACAGGCTCCACTAGCCAGTTAGAGAAGAGGAAGAGAGGGGCTCATGCCTCCTGCTTGTCTGTGATTCTGACCAACTCCAAACCAACCCCATACTGAAAATAGCCATAACAATGTACTTCGTACAGAAGGCATTCTCCTTTTGAACCGAAACCCAGCAGTCTGTCTATTTTTCTCTGTATCCAAGAAGCTTGAGACTCACAGGACAGTAATTCTTACAGCATCACTGGGTGAGGGGGGTCTGCTGTCATTATCTGTAATAATCGTCACAATGGCTTTTCAGAAAGTCATTGACTTTAATTACGTCCTAAACTGACCTTTTGGATGGCACTAAAGAATGACCGGGAAGAAGGGAAAGGTCAGGAATGGTACGGCTGGGTCCAATTTCCAGTAAAGGAAGTGGTCTGAGTATCCAAGATGGCTAAACCTGGGTTCTTTAGCACCAGCCTGGGCTCAGGCCACTGTCTCTACACTGTGGCTTTGGAGATACTGGGCTGTTTGCTCTTAGCCTTCTGTGAAAGAGTAAAAAATAGACTCAGACTTGTGAGGCCTGTGGGGGTTTCCTTGACCTCAACATATCAATAGCTGTCACTCCCTGTCAGTGACAAGATCTCCATATGTCCAGTTTTGCAACCACAATGATTTCTTGGGAGAACCCAACATCAGAGTCAGTGGGCAAAATGGTTGTACTGTGACATTTCCTAGGGAAATGTGAACAAATGTCTGTTCACCTGAGATAGGGCACCAACAATATGTCACAGAAATAAGCCCACCCATGTCTAGCCTGGTGAAACACGGCATATACTGTGGTTCCTTGGGTGAGGTGCTATTTTTTGGGAGCATGCATCACTGCTGAGTGTACCCCAGCTGGGTAACAACCCAAGAAATCAGCATCTCCAGAAGTCCCTGATCAACTTCGGTGGCTGGGATTGCTAGAGAGTGCTGCTTACCATTGATGGGTCTATCACCCATCACCTCTCCATCCATCTATCTAATTATCTATCTATCTATCTATCTATCTATCTATCTATCTATCTATCTATCTATCTATCAATCATCTTTTATCTACCTACCTACATATCTATGTATCCATCTACCTATGTCTCTATGTATCTTTGCATCTATCTATCTATCTATCTATCTATCTATCTATCTATCTATCCATCTATCTATCATCTATCTATCTATCTATCTATCTATCTATCTATCTATCTATCATCTATCGATCGATCATTTGTCTATCTATAATTTTAATTGTAAACTATTGGGTTTAATTATAGAATTTTCAATCAAATATGTTGTTAGTTCTCCTCCTCTGCTTTTCTCTTTTCCCCACACCTTCTGCCTTGCATCTTTCTACTTTATAGCCTCCTTTCCACTTCTGTGTCACACATGAGCTGTGCACTTTGCCTTCCTCAGCACCTTCTTTAATGTTCCTGTGGTTCCCTTTCTAGCCTCCTTGTCTGTGCCCATACCCACATGTATATTTAAGGCTGGGATCTTCTGAGTATGAGAACTGACATTCAGTGTTTATCTTTATGAGGCTGGGTCATCTTACTTAATACAGCAGTTTCCAGATCCATTTGTCTTTCCGAAATTTTCACAATTTCATTTTCCTTTACACATGAACACAATTCTATTATGTATGTAAATCACACTCCTTGCAGAGGGTCCCTATAAATTTTGTAACTTTCTGTGAATCCTGGGCCTCATTAATTTTGTTCACTTTTGAGTCTATCCAGGTTTCCTCCTCCCCCAAGGAGAGAGCATTCAATTTGGGGAAAAATAAGCTGGCTATCTACTACCAATCATTCATCCATCCATCCATCCATCTGTCTGTCTATCCATCCATCCTCTATCTATCTATCTATCTATCTATCTATCTATCTATCTATCTATCATCTATCTATCTATCTATCTATCTATCTATCTATCTATCTATCATCTCTCTCTCATCTATCTATAATTTTAATTGTAAATGATTAGGTTTCATCAAAGAATTTTCAATCCAAATGTGTTGTTGGTTCTCTTCTTCTGCTATTCTCTTTTCTCCCACATCTTCCTCCTTGCATATATTTCCTCTTGTCAAATGGGAGAAATGTGACTTCCATAGGAAAATAGAAAAGGGGTCTGAGAGTCTGAATTCACCTGATTGGGGCACAGGGCTGACATATGGCTGTTGCGTGGCACTGAAGTTTTCCTTGCAGGGAGCTGATCTGAGGGCTGGAAAGAGTGGGAGGTTATCACAGCTATCCAGCTGTTATTATCACAGTTTACAGTCACACATGTAGATGCCCTCAAGGCTGTTTCAGACTGTGGGTGTTTACTTCTTACTCCCGGGGTTTCCCGCATGCAACTCAGCTCAGGTTGTTTGCAAAGACCTCTATTAATTCACCCCAAAACTTCTGGGAATTACTGGGATACTTATCACACTCTGCTTTTATCCTTCAACTGCCATCATTTGACGGTGAGCCTCACAGGAACAGCAAAACCCTGCACTCCCAGTTTCTTCCTCGAAGCCCAGCTTCCCTCTCAACTGAAGGATATTGGAGGCTGGATGGAGCCCACAGATGCATAGAGAGACATTTTCTTGACTTTGTTTCTTTATTCCTTAGTACCGAAGAAGTGACACTATTTTGTTCCTAGTCGAGTGGGCTGCGGCTCCATGAACTTTTTGTCTGTGAAAGTCAAATGTATTCCGAATGCCCAATCATATTGGAAAGTTTGAAATAAATAAGGGTAACCAAATATGATGATGGCTCATGGCTGGAATCGCAACGAGGCAGAAGGGTTATAAGTTCAAGGCCATTTGAAAGAAAGAGGGAAAATAAAGAGAGAAGGAGGAACAGAGAAGAGAGGGTAGAAGGCATGACAAAGAATATATAGACACACAGAGTCATGCTGTCTGGGTAGGGTCCCCATCAGTCATATTTTTCACTTTCACCAAAAGAATGTCTAATATAGGAAGAATGGAGAATGGGAAGCATGACTTCATTTTGCTCCTGCCTAAGGAAGCAGTTCTTGCTGGCAGAGAGCTTTTTGTTCAGTAACATCTCTGATAAAATGAGGCTGAGAAGACTCACAGATGTGCCCATGTCCAGAAAAAGGATGAGATGCCCACTGTGGCCTCTGCTCCCCAATTCTAGGACATGGGAATCTTGCAGATACCTATATGGAATATACTAGGTTGATTGCTTAATTTATTCCTAAACACTGTACATGCAATTTCAAATATGTAGGAAAGCAGAAACTAATATAGCAATTCCCCACACAATAATCTCTCTGCTTCAGCAATAATTGTCAAAAGACCTGTTTTATCTTACCTTTGTACCAATTTCCTTCCTATATTCCACTCCAGATAATTTTAAAACAATTCTCAGATTCCTGTAATTTTATTTGAACTTATTTACAGCTTATATCTAAATTTTTTAAAAGGCTCGTTTTGAGAATTAAAGACAAAGTTTAATTTTTCCCCTAAATATTTGACCAACAATTCCTTGGTAACATTGAGTCCTGGGCAGGATCTCCATTTTCTCCACAACCACACAGCTACTTTGGTAGCTAGGATACCCTGGTCACCTGACTCAATTTAGAATCAAAACCTAGATGTGTATCGATGAGTGTTCTCAGAAAGGTTCAACTGAGGAAAAAAGATCTACCTTGGGTGACCCCTCTCCACAGGATGAGATCCTGGACCACATTGGAAGGAGAAGTCAAGCTGGTCACCAGTTCCTATCTCTTCCTATCTCCTGACTAAGGGTGGGATGTGAACAGTTACTTCAAGCTCCTGCGCGGACTTGAGTCCTCAAACTGCATCACGATACACCCTTTCTTCAATTGTCTCTTGTCAGATACTTGGTCACAGCAACATGTGCCTAAAACTAGTGTTTAGCAAACCTTTTCTTAGGGGTTGGAGAGAGAGTTCTCAGTGGTTCAGAATAAGTGCTGCCTTGCAGAGGGCCAGAGTTTAGTTCCCAAGCACCTGTGCTTGGAGGTTCACAGACACATGGAACCCCAGCATGACATTTGACATCATCTTCTGGCTACTTAGGGCACTGTACATATATGCACATACCTCACATCCCACCCTTAGTCAGGAGATAGGAATAGATATATGCATAATTAAAAAGTAAACACTTTAAAGGTTTCAATTAATATAGGTTAATTGCACAAAATCCTAGGATTTATTATGATATTTCTATTTTAGTTGACAAATAATTGGGCACATTTAGAGGATATAATATGAGTTTTGATCTGTGCAAACATTACAGAAAGATTCAGCTGAAGCAATTAACATCTCTGTCACTTCAACTTATTTTGGAGGACGAAAACATTAATAATTATTTTTAGTAACTGTAGTATATACTGTTTTGCTGCCAGCTTGATCACCATATTGTGTGATAGATCCTTACAGTTTCCTTCCTTTTTAACTGAAACTTTCTTGTTTGATCAGTCTTCCTCCTTTTACCCCTCTCTGTAGCCTCCTGTAATCGTGTCCCTATTCTGTTCAACACATGAATAGATAGAGAAAATCCAATATACACAGGCATACACATGCCTCTAATAGAATAGTCTATAGCACTAGAAAAGAAGACATTTTGTTACTTGTGGAACCTAAAGAGACCATTGTTAAGTATAATAAGCCAGGCATAGGAAAACAAATGTTGCTTTTTCATTCTTCTTTTCTTTTTGTGACAAGCGAGCCTGGAAATTTCTATGCAGCCAAGTATGACCTTGATCCTCCTACCTCTATCTCCTAAGGGCTAGGATGACAGGTAGGCATCACTGTAGGTGTACCGGGGCTCAATCCCAGGGGGTTACAAATGACAACTCTCTGGCTGGTAATGGCAAGCACATTACCAGCTGAGCTACATTCTGCCTCCTTTGGAAATCTCATAAATACAGCCAGCCTTAAGATCACTCCATATAGTGCTCTGTGGTCCTCAGCTGTATTGACGGTTTCAGTCTATGTATTCCCACTAATGGCCACTTGCCATATCACTGTTACTGCTGATCCACGCGGTAACCTTCCCCCACATTGCTGTGGCCCTTTACCTCGTGACCTCTGGGGCAAGCATACAGATGTGTGGCCTTCTCCTCTGTGATCAGGCCAGGTCATGACATTTTCCACATCAGGATCCAATGTCCTTCAAGAGAACTTAAATCCACATGCCTGGGCCATGGTTACTGAGATTTGTAAAATGTTTTCTTACCTCGTTTCCACCTGTCCTCTGGGAGAGTACATTAAGCTCCAGGACCTTAATGCAAGCATTAAAATCCTTTGTTTATTTACATTTATTTAATCCCCCCCATGTTTCTAAATTTCTATTGCTATGGAAAATTGTCCAATTTCTAGAGAGTAAAGAAATCCGCTTGGTATTTTTTTAATAACGTTATTATATTTTTTACTTATATATCTAATCTATCTAGAATTTTCTAGTATGCACTGTGATAAATGATTCCAATTTAGCTTTTTTTCCTCTATTGCTGTATATTTTCCCAAACCTTTCCTCCCATTCTTTCCCATCCCTCTCTTTCTTCCTTTCTTCCTTCCTTCCTTCCTTCCTTCCTTCCTTCCTTCCTTCCTTCCTTCCTTTCTTCCTTTTCAGAGTCAGGGCCTGTCTTGCTATTTCTTTTAGGCTGGCCTCAAACTCAGAATCTTGCTGCCTCAGTTTCCTGAGGATTACAGAAGTGCCCTACCATGAGGCACCAATACTAGTTTTTAGTAACTATCTTTTATTGCATGCTAAAATTTCTGTTAATGGTTGGGCACATTTCTAAAGTTTTGATTCTGTGATTGAATCTTGTATTTTTCTGTGCGTATGATGAAACCCAGAGCCTCACACATGAGGCAGATACTGTAGCACCAAATGGTACATAAGCCTGGAAATGTTTGCAGAAGTTTCTTGCGGTGGGGTACATTAAGTATTTATGTATTCTGTATTGCTGTTGGTTATTGCAACAAAGGAAAATTAAGCTCCCTCCTTTCTGAGTTCTTGGTCAGACCTAGAGACAAGGGGTGGGCTAACAACAAGGGAAAATGAATTTACTAGAATGAATACCTTACCTTGACATACTAGATAATAAGGAAAGAAATTAAGAATATCTAAGAAGGGGTTTAGATAGAATCCTGGGCTATGTCCTACACAGCTGGGACAGAGGCTGTCATGGTCAGGAAGAGGCTAGTATGCAGATGGATGGCTGTGGAGGTAGAAATCTGGGCTTCTCTTCTGATTTAGTGGCTCAAAAGGGAGAAATGCTTATTTATTGACGTACATTTTCCTATCAAAAGAATTATTTATGTGCTGATAGGTCTGGGGTCTGACAGACACAAAGATTTCAATTTGAATTCTGGGGTTAGGAACACAGCCTAGTTTTATTTTTTTCATCTTTTTTTTGGTATGATTTTTAAAACGGGGGGGGGTATGTTCACATGAATAAGTGTCAAGAAGAGGTCATTGAATCGCCTGGAGGAGGAGTTACAGGTGTGGATGCTGGGAACTGGGCTGGGGCCTCAGAAAGAAATCATAATCACTTAGCCAGTTCTTCAGCCCCAAAAGAACACTGCCTGCTTTTGGATTTTAAAAACAAGGTCTCATTGTATAGCCCTGGCTGGCATAGAATTCACTATATATACCCGGCTGGTCTTGAACTCAGAGATCGCCTACCTGTGTCTCAGGAGTGCTGAGATTAAAGGTGTGTACTATTACAGCTGAGCCAAACATGGCTTTTGTAAAAAGCTGGATTGGTATGGAGTGTTCAACTGCTGCAGCTTTGGCACCGAGAAGGTCTGGGGATGGGGAGTGCCACTGGGTGGAGACTGGTGGCTCATAGGGTAGGAGGATGCTAAGCTGGTGTCGGCTTCTGGGATCCTTCATCTAATACTTAGGAAAGCTGCCCTCCAATGACTGATATTGAGAATCTTCTGGATTTGAGCCCCTTTCTGTGCACCCATTCACAGCCTGCATC
Organism: Alexandromys fortis; assembly: GCF_014885135.2. Classification (NCBI taxonomy): domain Eukaryota; kingdom Metazoa; phylum Chordata; class Mammalia; order Rodentia; family Cricetidae; genus Alexandromys; species Alexandromys fortis. The sequence continues at coordinate 975,909 of NW_026068154.1, read as the reverse complement.
TCTCCGGTGTCTCTCACAGCCTCACCCTAGGCAGCACAAAGCTGCTGCTTTACAGGGATTTAGTTAAACACCTTCAGTGTATCCTGGGGGAGACGATATAACCATTTTAGAGTAATTTAGTGAGGAGAAGAGACAAGTATCTAAAAAATGGAATGTGCTTTTAGGTGTTATTTTTACTGATTATGAATGCATCAGCAAGCCAGGCACGGTGCTGCCTGCTTACAGTCCTGGAGACACAGGGATCTTGAATTTGAGGAATGTTAGGGCAACAGAGTAAGCTCCTGCCTGGACAGATCCATGTGCTTGGGTGTAGCATGATGGTTGAGCACTTGCTTAGCATGAACAAGGCCCCAGGTTTGAGCCCCTGCTCCACCAACAAAAATTAATAATTTATTTGTTAATTTAACCATGACGTTTTAAAAAATGTTTATTTTTATTATTTCTAATCATGTATAAGCCTGTGTAGGTATATGCACATGACTGCATATGTCCCCAAAAGCCACAGGCTTCTGATTCCTTGGAACTGAATTAGAGATTGTAGTGAGCTGCTGTATGGTGTTGGGAAATGAACCTGGGTCCTCTACAAGAGTAGCGAGCACTCTTAAATGCAGAACCATCTCTCCAGTCCCTCAACCAGATACTTTCTGATGAAAGTTTTTGGTTGAGATTATTATAAAAAGCTTTAGTATTGACTATTGATTACTTACTATGTAAATTCTAGGCATTTCATGTCTCTCCAGCATAGAAGATGATTTCTCATTTTCTTTTTCGAGTCCCCTCTCCTCTCCTCTCCAATGTCCTTACGATTATAATTTCATTTCTAGTTATACTGTTAGTTACTTGTGTAACCACAGATAATATATAAACCTTTTTCTTGTCTTCCTGGTAATTGAGAAGAGCATGAATCTCTAGCTTTGAAACTCTGTACACTGTCAGAAATGAATGATCCATCAGAACCACGTAATGGAGGGAAGTAGATAAAGCAATTATTATAAATTGCGAACAAGGCTTAGGAAAAATCAGAAGATGGTACAATATCCATTCCAGATTACGGAAGAGCATATATATACATAATTAAAAACAAACAAAACGTTTCTTTTAAAAACGGAGCCGAGGACAATGGGCTGACCCTTCTAAAACAATAAACTAAAAATTACCCTCAGTTTTTAAAACCATTGCCTCTGTGGTGAGTGGGAAACAGTCATCCTGGGACAGTAACCTTACTCTATACAGTTCAGTGTGTGCCAGCCCTATGCCGTCACCAGTCCTTCCCCTCTCTATACAACACCCATGCTGCGGAAGATAGCAGAGACTGCTGAACGAGGACAATCCAGCGTGGTTCAAGACAGTGCTTTGTAGGGCTGGTGTGTATGACCACAGAGAATGAAGGGCACTGGGCCCTCTGGGCTTTCATTGTTATGCAAACGGGGCAGTGGATTTGGCATTAAGCTTCAGAGAGGCTGCAATAAAGAGTGAAGCACATTAGAAATACCCACTTATGGCACAAAATGCTCTGGGAAACTCACAGGAAGGACATTTGGAAAGATATTATCAGCATTGTGCTGTGTGGCCGCTCACTGGACCTGTTCTGTTGCCAGAGATGAAAAATTACTGTAAAATATCTAAGTACTTGGTGACTTTTAGTGAAATATACTTAAAACATTTCAGCAAGTTTCCTTCTTAGCCTTTGTAATTCAGTCACATTTGGACGTCCACCCAGAGGGAGATGCACTCCTGCCAGTCATGGGATTAGTATTCTTGTAACCACAAGCAGAAGTGACATTGTTCTATTCCTACTTAGTCTTACAGACTAAGATGGCACCAGAGAAATGGTGGTTTATAGAGGTAAGGCTCTTGGGGACAGCAAGCATGGGGCCTTCTAATCTTGTGGAGTCATGTATGCCAGTCCAGTCCAGAGAGAAGAGAGGACCAGCTGTGTACCAATAAAGGTCAAACAGGAAACTAAAAGAAGCTTCTAATTCAAGTGTGTTTCTTCTCACAAAGAAAAAGTAACACCAGGTGTTCACCTTAGGTCACTGGTTAAGCCAGGCCTCAAAGTTTAGCAGAATAGAAAGTGGGGAACCCCTAACACACAAACATTCATACAAACAAAAACACACATGCAACAATATTCACATGCACATATATAAAGATACATGAGAATGTGAGTATGTGCACACAATATAAAGACATAATGTATACATAAACCACATACACACTCAAACACACAAGTACATGAATGTTCAGAAACAAACATAGACACATAAGTGATAACACACGAGTCACAAAAACATGCATATCAACACACATAGGCATGCTCACACACTTATGAATCCATGCAGATATATGCACACATAAATGTATGAACAGCATTTGCAAAAATTTGTATATGCATACACATGAATGTAAAAGCATGCCTATGCACGAATGTACACACATAGAAACATGCATAGGTAGGCAAAATGACACACCTAAACTCCCACACACATGCACAAAGATATCCATACAAATGTAAAATGCATGTATATATAAAGAAATATGTACATACATGCTTGCACATGTGTATACTCATGGTATATACTTAAACATATGTATAAGCACATACACAACACAAATGTGGAAAGACAAAGGGACACAAAAGAGGCAAGCACACAAATGCAAATTAACACATGCACACAGATACAAATGAGCATATGGACATATAAATGCACACACATTTATAGAAACACAAAGAGACAAAAGCACATATCCTCATGTATGAACATATATACACAGATACACACAAGAAAATTCATGCATTTTCAAGTGTACACACCTGTTCAACAACACTCATATAATCATCACACAAGAGTAGTATACAGATGTACACACATGCATAAACAAATGCTCACTCCTGCACATATACTCAACTATAAATCCATACAAAAATGCAATCACAGCACAAAAAGGCACATATGAACATATATGTGTATATACACATTTCTCATGCACATGCATGTGCATGCACTCATGCAAAAATGGTACCACACACATGCAGTCAAACATATAACCAAAAGCATTCTAACACAGAACTAATATATACATGCTCAAATGCAAGCAAATAATTATACACAAGAATGCACACTCGCACACACACAACAAATAGACATGAAAGTATATGTGTTCATGCACACTCACATACAAGGCATGAAATCATGCACATGCTTGCACATGTACAAGCACACATGCATCCAGAGAGATACATGCACATTAAAACACATGAAGTCATGAATTCTCCTGTACATTCATACACATATACATGCATGTATGCACACTTTCACAAAATAATTTGCATGTTAATGCACATACGTGTTTATAGACACAAACACATTTGTACACGCATGTGCATATAAATATGGAAATTCTAATGCTCATATACTTGTAGTAAGACAGACACACATATACAAAGACATATTCAACACACATATGCACCTACACACATGTACACAAGATGCATATAAATGAAAAAACACCTCCATGCACAGAAATGCAGGGTATTTCCTGTACTCATGCACAAATGGTAGTGAACACATTCAGTTAAACAGTGTATGATCAAAACTATTCAAATATACACAGAAATATGGACACACATTGACACACATTGAATAGACACAGGCTCAAAAAAAAACCATACAAATAGTAACATACACTTACAGAAGAGAAGATGCACAAACCCATGTACACAAAGATACTATACATGCATGAAAACTTATACAAACCTGAACATATATGAAAACATAGTGACAAATGCATGTATAAATGCACATTCATAGCCAGAAATGTGCATATATGCACATAAACGTAAGCACTGATGCATACAGTCACACATGCTTGCAAAAATATAGAAACACAAACACCAACACATCTATCTACCAATAGGCATCACACAATGCCTGAGAAATGCATACATGTATTAATGTGTATACACACAAGCACACACACATGTCTACTTATCAGCAGAGGTATATATGTACATCTGTGTATAGCACCTGTAGATGTACATCAACACACATTTAAGGACACAGAAACATGCACATGTACTTACACACACATGCAAACTTAAACACACATGTGTACACATTAGAATTCAACAGGGATAAAACAATACACAAGTGCATACATATACACAAACAGGTAGACCCATATTCATTCCAGTACACAAAGACACATACACACGCAGTCAGAAAAATTGTATTCAATAATGCAAGCCCTCACGGAAAAGGCACATATGACTCCATATACATTGATGGAACTGGAATACACACATATGCAAACTCACAAATACATGTCCATGCACACTCCTACACAAACATGCACCTGTACACGTGAGCAAAAATGCATATATACTGATAAACATGCAAACACACTCAAAAAACAGCCTACACAGAGAAGTGCACACATAAATAAACATACACTCAAAACCATAAATCACACACAATAATACTCATGCATATATACACAGATGAATGTAAAATGCATACATGCACACATAGAGACACATGCAATACTTTGTTAACACATGCACAAACATAGACATATGCCCATATGCACATATATACACTAATCTGTGCAAACAGTACATACATCTTGACACATAAAAGCTAAAACTGATAGCAAATGTGTACAAATGCACGGGTTCACATATCTATACATAAACACATGCATGAACACATGTATCATGGAAGTTTGTAAAAATACACCAGTATAAACACATATGCACACACACACATAGTGAAAAGCATGGGCTTGTGCAGATATAAGTATGTATACATACATGCTATACACACATGTACATACACATTACTAATGGATAAATGCTTAACCTATACATAGACACACACAGGTACACACAGATTTAAGCCTAAATGCACAAATATGTTTATGTGTACACGGAGGAATAAATATATGCTTTCATTTAAGATACACTTGGATACACACATGTACACAAATATACACACACATGAACACTCATATGCATAATACACTACCATGTCTACACATGTGAATGAAATGTGCATATATTCACAAATACATACACGATTGCTCCAACATAAATGTACATATATACAAACCCATATGTAATTGCACACACATGCATGTAGACACCTCATGCAAACACACACTTGAGCATGTAAACACAATACATACTTGCACGCATGCATACATACACAGATGTGCATATTTAGGATTTACATACAAGTGTGTACACACATGCATACTCACATGCACTTGTGTATATGCCTGAATAGGATCACATGCTTGCATATATATTCATACACATAGGAACACATGTACTGTCATGAATATACATGAATGCACTCACACACTTAATCATGAAATTACTCATATGTGTACTCACACATACATTTAGGAACATGCAAATATACACCCTTTGAGTGTAGGCACCCACACATGCATGACCATTAGTGCATACAATGTGTACTAATATAACTTATGGAAACACAGACTCACACAAGTGCAAACACACATGCATTCATGCATGCCTGTGAAAACATATACTTTAGAAGGTAAACATAGGTGCTGGGGTAAAAAAACATTTGCTGGGGTAAAATAATATATTGAGGATGGATTGTGCTGAATAATTCACATTCTCATTGTAAATGAAAATTCTTACTCACTACTTTTTTTTGAAAATGTATTTTTATTATTTTTAATTATGTTTGTGTGTGTTGTGCAGGCATGAGCATGCAGGTGCAGGTGCCTACCAAGGCTAGAAATGTGAGGTCTTCTTGGAGCTGGAGTTATGGGTGGTTGTGAGCCGTCTGGATGGTGCTGAGAATTGAATTTGTGTCCTCTGGAAGAGCAGCCTGTGCTCTTCATGGCTGAGCCATCTCTCCAGACCCCCAAACTCACAACTCCTTTATGTCAGGCCTCCCCTTGAATGAACACAAGAGCATCAAAACTGAGACCTTTTTTTTCCCTTACAATGGTGCAACTAGGTGCTCCCCTGTGATCCCTCCACTGAGGAGGCTCACAGTTTAAGGTCAGTTGGGACCCTGTTTCAGGAAACAAACAAACAAAAAAAGCAAAAAACAAACATACCAGAAATGGCACACAACAAAAACCAATTCGCCCCCTGAATGGTGTATATCTTGCTGACAGAGCTTTGGTGGAAATATCTGTAATATGTTTTTAAAAAATATATTTCAAAATTTCATTTCCCCACTTGCAGACATGAGTCCTGTTAGATTAGCTTCAGTTTCCATATAATAGTGGCAATATTAACTCCATATTCATGTTGTCAGCATGAGGAAGCATAATACACACCTTTCCAAACTAGGAGCGCTGTGTGTGCCCTTGAGTGGCCCTCCCAGACCTTTGTTCTTCACCGTTGTTTGTGTGTCTGCCCCAGTGACTAGTCTGTGTGATGTAAATGAGGTGCTCCTCATTTTCTTAGTATCTTAACTATAGGGGAAAATTACAGCCATTAATGCATACTATTAAATTATGTCAAACACTAAACTCAAAGTTTCTACTGAATACCAACTAGGCTTTGGTTGAAAGGAAAAGCCGATGCAGATTTGGCATTGTAACTGGAATTTTCTCTCCAGTCTCCCTTGAACCATGCATGCCCTTAAAGGGTGCCATAGGTTGATAGATCAGGAAGAGGGTGAGAACAAAAAAAAATAGTGTAAAGTGGTTTGGGTTGGGTGTCGCAGGTGAACTTGTGTCTGACAGTCCATCCCCTTATGGGTTTCAATCAGGAAGATTATTATACCAGTGAGAGCACTCAGTTGAGTCTGGATCAACCTTGTGGCTCCTAAAGACCAGCCCCCTTCCCACAGCAATACCACCTGTTTAATGACATATGACAGGGAGACCCAGGAAAGAGTTCTCCCGTGTGTCAGGCAGCTTCAGGAGCACCCCTGTGGACAGGGCAACTCTCATCCATTATTTCCTGTTTCCTGCTATCCTCCAACCCTATCCCATCACCAGAGTCTCCTCTTTCTTACTTTTGCTTTCTTCCTCTGGTGCAGCAGTTCAACCCTACCCCCACTCCTTCCTCCCCTCCTCCATCATCTGCCCAACCAACGCTGTGAAGGATGCCAATACCATTCCCAGAAACTGCTGGGCATGCAGCCTACACTCGTGTGTTTCCTTCCATTTAGATGTGTGGAGGTATGGTATGTATGACTCTGATGCCATGATTAAGAATACAACCCTGTCCACAAAGTTTGGGCAGGTTTAGCAGCCAGCTTTGTGTTGTTCCTAGTTTTCAGTATACCTTTACCCCTCATTGGCATGTGTGTTCAAGAGGCCCCTCCCTACAAGCACGTTCTGTTGTCTGCACTTGAAAACTGAGGACTTGACCTGTGATGGGTGACTTCATGTCTTCCTGATTCACCAGACATACAGACCTCACTCAGAAGAGTTCACAGCTTTTGTGTTTAAAGAAAAATCCTTTGCTTCTTTGAAAGAGATCTCAAAAGTCTTCCAAGGAAAATTCAAAAAAAAAAAAAAAAAGATTTTGTCACTAGGTTGAGCCCTTCTCTGCTGGAGACAGAAACTTGGTAAGTCTATGTACCCCCAAGCTGTACTAAGACCTATGGTGGCATCTGAACCCTGTAGTCCAGGTTTGGAGGTTATTTCCCAGGGATCATTTATTTCTCCATGATTTCCCTCTCACCAACACCATCTTCTTTAAAAAGTAAACCACTAGCTGGAGTATGGAGTTTTCAGGCAGCTCTGGTGGAGGGAAGAGGGCACCCGCTTTCCCAATAGTAATCCAAGATTGCTGGACCCACACACCCTCTCTGTGGTGCCTCTTCCTTTCCGGCAAGGTTACTGACGGATGCTAAATGGGACTATCCATCCAGGCAGTTGAGCGGCTCTGCCTGACAGCTCTGGGTCTCAGCAAGGCAGCTCCCCCGCTGTGGTAAAGAGCTGATCAATGTTCCATTATTCTTTCATTTATTGGTAGCTCTCTTCCTCCCACCTTTCTTCCTCCTCCCCCTCTTGTGTTCATCCAGTCTCAGAGCAGAGGCTCAGGCACACAAAGCCCAATCACTGACCCCCTCTGGGACATCTCCCCAACTAAGGGGATTGTTTCTTGTTGAATCTTAAGAAGGTCAGACTTGGTTGCACCATGTTATCCTGAAAGAGACAAGGGAGTTAAAAGCTTGGGTACTGATATTCAGGAGTGGTCTCATCATGGTCCTAACCAGTGGAATCAGTCCTCTTCCTTTAGGTCGTAGGTCCTTTTCGGTTCAAGACAGTGATTGGAGGGTTGTGATAAGTAATCAGTGGATAAATTCTTTAAAATGCGATTGAAGTAAAAATGGAAAACCTTAACTGAAGTCCTGACATTCACTGAGATACATAGAGAAGACTGGACAGGCTTTGAGTGGATACCTTAATCTAGCTATGTGATGCTTTTTTTATTTGGAAGTTCATTACAATAAGATGATTTTTCTCTTTAAAGGATGAGTTTTAAAAAGAGAAATCCATGGGGGTGAGATAGCTCTGATCTTTTGTTTTCATTGTGTGGTGTTTATATCCTCCTACATCAGGGCTTCGGCTGTTGACACGGCGGGCCGGGTAATTGATTGTGGGTGTTTCCTATGCAGTGTAGCATATTTAAGAGACTTCTTGGAACCCCCTCATGAGATACCCTCCACACCGAGACCAGCAGGAATGTCCGCTGAAATTTCCCCAGGTGGCCAGCAGCCCCAGTCTGGTACTTCTGAGTAGCTGATGAGCCTTGGGCTTGTTAGAGTCACCTTACTTTGTGTTAGAGCTGCCTTCACAGCAGCATCCTCCCAGTAAACATCACCAACTTCCTTGATCATCAAGGACCGCCTTTTACAAGGGCTGTTGAAGCCAAGGTGCTTGGCATATTTCCAGAAAATTATATAAACTAATCAAGATTCTTCTCTTCTATAAATGGCAGATATTGTATGCCCATTGTAGCCATGAAAAAAAAATGATGGCCTGGAAGTTTCCTCAGCTTTCCTGCAGAGGACCCACAAAAGCCACTGCACACCTCTAACATAACAGGGAGCTCTCATTCACCCTGCACAATGGCCATATGCTTCTCTTTTGTCCCATTGTTTGTGTCTCCTCCAGATCTTGGCTACGGACACCTGAAAGCTTAACAATCCATACATCTTTATAAAGAACAAGAATCAAGTTATGTTGCTTGGTTCAATGAATTCAAATTAATTTGCACCTTTTTTTCTTTTGCTCAGACTTAACCTCCATTTTTCTGAGAGTAGAGAACCCCTTCATCTTCTTAAGCCTGGGATACTTTTTTATGAAGGAGCTAACATGTATGAGAAGGTAAGACTCATTCATGAGTATGACCACCTCAGTGAGAGCTACCTGTCCCTGTTTATACAGGCGCCTTCAATCTCATGTTCCCTGTCACCTTGTATTTCTCCTGAACTCAGGTGAAATCTTTGTTCTCGCTGCAAAAATGACTGAGAACATGATGCTAGGTTTCCTTAGAAGAGACCAGAAAGCAGATACAAGAGGGAGACTGTGGAAACTCCTTTGCTGAGGGACGCCAGCTGGTAGTGAGCAGAGCCCTGCTTGGACCTCACTGGCCCTGAATTTCAGTTGTGGCTCAACTCTGAGCCAGACCCCTCCAGACTGAACTGGCCATGTCCCTCAGGACCCTGCTTTCCGTGTTTGGACAGCAGGCTGGATGATGTCAGAGCTCCTAAATCAGCATGCCTCACAGCTGACCACAGTCCTGACCCATTCTTCCATGTACACATAGTGAGGGAGAGGCCTCTTTCCAGCTTCCTGGGCCTTTCTGACTGGTTGACTGGGGAGGGACAGCAACTGGAAGCTGTCAGCATCCTTGCACACTCTGTCAGCAGAGACCTTCCCTGGGACTGAAGACCAGAGAGTAGAGGAATTTTTGCTTTTTTTTTTCCCACTTGTATATATTTTTCCCTACAGCGACAAATTCTTCAAACAAGCTGCAATCCCCATGTGCCCCTCTGTCAGACATGCTTTTCTCAGGTGGTAACTAGGGTGTGCAATTAAGATCCATAAACAGCTAAATGAGGCTGCATGAAATATCTAGATTGCTGATTGGCCAGCACACTTTTTTTTTTTTTTTAATATAACTCTTCTTGGCCAGGAATCTGAAGATTGATCCTGCTTAGAGAAAGGGCTGACTTGCAGGTCAATTCCCCCTTTTAAGAACCTTCTGACTTTAATTAGTTGTCCTCTCAAAGTCCTAGATTAGAATTTAGGGACAGGTGATAAGGAATTAATGAAGTGTAGAATCTAGGGAAGCAAGCCAAGGCAAGGCAGCGGGGAAGTTGGGACAGGAAGCAGAAGGAGCTGGAAAGTAGACAGAGCAGTGTTGGAGTCTCAGGTGATGGTAAGAGAGAATTACCTGCCCCCTGTCTTTATATATGCTTTTAGGGCCCTTTGCCCTTTGGGCTAGAAGCAGTTCCCACCATTACCACACTGACAAGCACTGAGGAGAGGGGACTCTGTCTATTCTGTCACGTGGTGCTCCCAGCCTTAGCCTGCTGGGCTCTCTGGCTTTCTTCCCTCTCTGTTGAATCTTACCTCTCTCTCTGCCTTGCATTCTTACAAAGCAGTGACTTGAGTCCATTGCAAGAAGTGGTGCACGGGCAAATTAGGAGCAGGATACTATACCAGTCACATCAAAGCCCTGGGGGGAGGGGGTAAGCCGCACCAGGTGGCTACAGTTGCCAAAACTCCAGTACCTGGGTATTCAACACTCACCAGAGGAACCTGCTTGCACATAAACTTACTCAGGAGCACCTAAATACACACAAATTTTAAAAATCTGTTACTAGAAAGAGTGGGTGAGAGAGGTCATTCGGTGGGAGGAGGGGGTCAGTTCCTAAGATGATCGCAGGGAGACAGCTAAACCAAGAGCTGGTAAGCTCGGTTCTCATTTTCAGCCGCTGAATCAGGCCAGGAGCTAGGCTTTGAAGATGTGGACCTGCTTGGTCCATTAGATTTTTCATCTGTGACAAAATACTTGGCCTAAACAACCTAAAGGGACAAAGACTTCGCTTGACTCTCAGTTCCAGGGTGTGCAGCACGCACTCACTCTGTGTTCCTGGCTCCAAGATTAGGAAAAATACCAGGGTGTTGGTGCCTGTGCAGAGGCTGCTCACCTCAAGGACAACAGAAAAGGGAAGAAGGTGTGCCAGAGACAAGACAGACAAGGACCCTTCCTCAGTGCCCTCCTTTCTTCTTCTGGAACCTGCCTACTAGTGTTCTCAGTATCTCTCAAAGTAACGCCAGGCGATCCTGTTATCAGTCTATAAATCTTTGGTGGGACACTTCACATCCAAACCTTCGTAGGAGACATTAGTACAGTCAAGCAGAGCAATGAGAAAGGCGTCCCACTGAAATGGGCTGTGATGCTTCCCACATCATTTTGTTGTATGGTATTTTATGCCTTCTAAGTAGCAAATTCGCAGGGCCATGTGAACATTTTTGACCAATATTCTAAGTAGAAGCTAAGTGACAACTAGAAGGATCTACAAAAGTGACAACGTCTCTGAAATTTCTCCTCAGCTTTTCCAAGTGAAGTCTGAAGCTATGAGCAGATTCCCCTGACCCAACTAAGATGCCATCCAATCCATGGGCCACAATGTCCACATCATGAAGAATTATAGCTTTTCATTTATAACTGAACGTGATGTCTGCCTCAGCCCCTGTCTCTATAAGAACTGAAATAAGCTATGAGTGTAACTTCACCTAGTTTGTGGATTTTTCTATCTCCTCTATGGGTTTGATGAGAAGTTCCACGTTTACATGCAGAGAACTTAGTGTATCTTTACATACTCTGAGATTACCCGTCCCTCATGAAGACACCATCTGCAATCAGGGCATCTATTGCACCTTTCTGAAGTACGTGCAGATAGAGATCCATAAAGTGTGAAGGTACTCTCTGTACTTCGTGGGCCTGAGGGACTATGGGACTGAGGCCAACTGGAACTTTGCCTTGAGTCTCCAGCCTCAGTTCTTCAGCTTGGAATCAGACACCCTGTTGGTGTGACAGGTGATTCAGATTTCTTGCATTCTTTGCTCCTGAGACTTTTCCTTAACCTAATTATTATTTTATTAGTGCATACTCATCCATCATATAAAATAATAGGTTTAATTTTCACATTTTCATAGTGATTTGGATGAAAATGTCCCCCACAGGATCAGATATTGGAATACTTGTCACTAATTGGTGATGCTGTTTGGGGATGTTTAAGAGGTGTGGTCTTGCTGGAGGAAGTAGATCACTGGGGGCAAGGCTTTGAGTTTAAAAGCCCCCACCTGCTCACTTTTGCTCTCTCAGCTTCATACTTGTAGTTAAGGATGCGAGTTCCCAGGTTCTTGGTCCTGCCACTATGCCTGCTTGATGACCTGTTTCTCCACCATGATGTACTCTTATCCGTGTAGAACCATAAGACAAATTAAATTGTTTCTCCCTTAAATTTCTTGGGGTTGTGTCTATCACAGCAACAGAAAAGTAATTAATACACATATGCATACTTCATATTCTTCAATCACATTTACCTATACCCCAATGTCCTTTCTGTCTGTTTGTTCCACCCTCTTCCTCATGATGCTCTTTAGGATCCCCAGGTAATATCCTCTTACTTTCATGTTTTACACACACACACACACACACACACACATACACACACTCACATACACATACTCCTTATATAAAAGAAAAAATGCAGTATTTGTAAGTTTGGTTTATTTCATATTTCATGATAATTTCCAGTTCGTTTTGTTCTCTTGCAAATGATGATTCTATTCTTCTTTATGGTTGAATAAAACTCATATATATATTATCCCAGAAACTCATATACACTTAACTAAGACTAAATAACTGTCCGTCCCTATCAGGGAAGGTTATCCTTTTTGATGAAGCATGTACCTTCTGTAGGGAAACACAAGGAGTTGTGAGGGAGGAAGATGACACACCATCTTGCCAGCTCTGTCACTCAGATAAACCTGGGTGGTCATCGGGGTGACAGATATCTCATCCTGGTCCCGCTCACATCCCCATGTCTTGGCAGTTGTGCGCAGGACTGCAATAAACATGAGTGTGGGCAAAGATTCCACTAAGGATCAGACGGCAGTTCTATTCTTGAGGAGCCTCCAACTCAATTTCCAAAGTGGCAGCCCCAAGTCTGTTCTTTACTCTAGGGAACCAAACCCAAGTGATATAGCAGAGCCCGCAGCAGTGTTACATTCCTCCCCAGTACTGTGCCGACTTATTTTTCTTCTTTTTTCTTACGTCCTGGTGCTTAAAAGTCTCCATGTGTTGTGAATCCCAAGAGGAGAGGAATGCTTAGCTATGGCAGGCCTCTTATTTCCCATTCTTTTATTGCTACTGCATGAGCACCTCACTGACAGGTTTTCGTAACTTTGTTCTCAGAAAAGGGTGATTATCTGGAGGCCTGCTCTTACTCACACTGCTGAGGTCTGGGAGTCATGTGTGTGTGTGTGTGTGTGTGTGTGTGTGTGTGTGTGCCAGAGTGTGGGGAGGGTGTAAGCTGGACTAAGGGAAGGGAGATGGATTTCCCCAGTGTTACTCTGCAGATTGTATGGTTCTTATTCTTTCTCTTCTGTTGGCCCCCTCTACATGGCTGTCCCTCTTCCTCCCTCCTGTGGATTCAATGCTTCCTCCCAACACTTTCGCAAGCAGCCCCTTTATGACCCTCCTGCAGACTTCAGTATGTTGTCTGCCTGCCTCCCACTGGGCCCCTGGTGACAGCTTCCCTGGCTGTGGTCATTGTGGCATGCGTTGAATTTAAAATGTAAAAACTGACTTTTTCTTTATTTCGTCTTTGTGCAACAACAATCCTTTCCTAAATCTACAATAAACTTGCATAGTTTGAGTCAAGAGATTTGGGGGAAGAATAGAAATAGGAAGAGTGAGCAGAGAATAAGGGGGCTACCAGACAGAAAGAAAATGGAAGTGTACTGTATTTTAAATTATTAAGACTACTATTCAATTCTTTACTGTTATTTTGTTATTGTTTTTATTAGCATGTGGATTAAGAAGACAGTATTCTGGAGGCTAAGGCAAGAAACCTATATGCTTGAGGTCAGCCTGGACTACTCCAGTACTAAATCAGCCAAAGATACAGTCTGTCCATTACATAGATAGATAGATAGATAGATAGATAGATAGATAGATAGATAGATAGATAGATAGATAGATATTGTGCATATTAATAATAACATTTTGAAAACGGACAGAATTAGTTATCCATTCTAAATCCTAAATTTTATATATGAGGAAAGCTGAAGTCTAGAAAGGAGAATTTAGTTCAGTTATTTATTCAATGAATGCGCTCCCAAAGATTCCTGAGCAAGCCTCTATACTAAGAACTGTGACTTTAACATTACATTGTCCCTACCTTTGCTGGGCTCATAGGGCCCTAGACGATAACTCTTACAGACTGCAGTTGCCTTTGATTGTTAATTTGGCTGCATGCTGAGGTGACCAGGGCAGAACCAGCTAGGATCTGCATCCTAAACACTATCACTGTGGCTTAAGGTTCTAGTGAAGCATCAGAGCAAAGAGAAGTGGATTCTAGACAAGGGCCAGCATGGCAGGGGGTGAAGAGGCATTCTGAGGACTGCAGTGGAAAGTCATGGAAGCAAATCTAAAGAAGGAGGCCAGAATCGGACCCTGTGGTGTTGTGGGCCTTTGGAAGAGTTCTTCTGCGTGGCTGATGTTGATAAGGTGGTATACAGTACAGACACAGTACAGACGGGGCAGTAGGAAGAGTGGTGCCTGCCTGGAGTTGGGGGAGAAGGGTCCAGGTGATGGGAATTCTAAAGGATGCTTTTTCCTCTTTCACTGTGTGTGTGTGAAAAGCACAAGAAGGTGAGGATGAGGACATTGAGCAGGGTTCCTGTGGCTGGGCCCTGGTGTGAGTGGAAGATGAAACTACAGGAAGCCATGACTTGGGGTGATATCTTGAGAGAATTTCAGACAGAATGCTGGCAATATAAGGAGTGACGGACCAGGTTCCCGAGAGAGACACAGCCACCAAACATCAGGATGGAACCAACGGAAGGAATCTTCCAGACCTGATGTTCTCTGATTCTCTAGAGTGACTATACATTCAGACAGCTTAACCACAGAAACTTGTTAAGTAATTGCTACGGTTTGAATATGCAAAACCCCCACAGGCTCTGCGCTAGTCAGTTTGTCTAGAAACATGCTGGAGTTATCTGGAAAAAGAAATCTTCAGCTGAGAAAATGCCACTTTAAGATTGGACTACAGACAAGTCTATGGAGCACTTTCTTCACTAATGATAGATATGGGAGGGTCAAGCTCCTGTGGGACGTTCCACCCCCAAGCAGGTAGTCCAGCATTGTTTAAGAAAGCAGGCTGAGCATGTCTTGGGGAACAAGTCAGTGAGAAGCATTCTTCCATGGTGTCTGCTTCAATTCCTACCTCCAGTGCCTTGCCCTGATATCTGACAAAGATGGACTATGACATGGAAGTGTAACCCAAATATGTTCTGACCCCTAAGAATAGAATTACCTGTGAAAATAAACCACTAGGGTGAGCCTTTGAAGGCTAGACCCTAGCTGCTGTTCTTTTCTGCTCTACCGTGGGGTGAGTGGCTTTTCCACATGCCCCATCACCATAGTGTGGAACGTTCCTCCTTCCATACCACGGTAGACTGAACCCCCTGAAACCAGACCTGAAATGAATCTTTCCCAAGTTGTTTCCTGCAAGTCTTTGGTCACAGTAATGAAAAAGTAGTCTGTGAGGCTGTGAAGGGAAGACGCAGAATGGTGTTCATAGGCCTGGGGCATCATGAATAAAAGGTCTATACCATTTCCCGATATGCAACCTTCATCATATTCTTGGAGCCACAGTAATAAGTGATTATACATTTGATGGCTTAAAGCAATAAAAATTTATCTATAACATTTGTGGAGGTGAGAAACTGTGGTTTAGGCACTGAGAAGGGAGAAGGCTTCATTGTCAGCTCCAGGTCCTATTGACCCAAAGGGCAGTATCATTCGTATCTTTGCCTTCATCTTGTCCCTCTGTGTCTCTTGTTTACGTCTCTTATAAAGGACACATTATCAGATCTAGGGACATACAGATAAGCCAGGATGATTTATTTAATGTTCTGGTTTAGTTTTGGCAATGAACATCATGACCAAAGACCACTTAGTGAAGAAATTATTTATCATATCTTATAGGTTTGAATCCACGTTAAGGGAAGCCCGGGCAGGAACTCAAGCAGGTTCCTGGAGGCAGAAGCCGAAGCAGAGACGATGGAGGAACACTTCTCACCACTTTGCTTTCCTTACCTGTGTAGCCCAGGCCCACGTGCCCAAAGTTACAACTCACAGTCCCTCCTTAATCAGCAATTAAGAAAATTTCCCGCAGGACATGCCCACAGGCCAATTTAATGGAGGCAATCTATCAACTGATGTTCCCTCTTCCCGGGTGGGTGAAGTTGACAACCAAGATCAGCTGTCACAAGCCTCCCGCTCCATACACAAACACATAGCTGTTGAACAATAATAACCTTAACCTTGTCCTGAAGATCTCATGTTAATATCACAATATAAAACTTATATAACTTTTAAAAGTTTGTCTTTATAAATTTCAACACTTTAAAAGTCCAAACTCTATCTTAAAAATCCAAAGTCTCTCAAATGCGGGTTCCTATATAATCCAAAATAAATTACCTATTTTTTTTTTATTTTAAAGGGGAATAACCAGTACATAAAAATTTTTAGTCTTAATCAAAACCAAAGACCAGCAGCATAGCTCAATGTCTGATACCTGAGATTAACTCACGATCGTCTCCCTTCTAAGGGCTTGAGCAGCTCCCCTTCTCTGGCTCTACCTTCAGCAGCACAAGCATCATGTATCATGGACTCAGGCTATGCATATTCTATATTTGCCATTGTTCTTGGTGGACCTCCCACTGTCTTCACGGCTCCAATATTTTGGAGTCTCCATTGCATCTGAGGCTGCCTCTTCCCCGGTGGCCTTCCCTGGTCTCTCATAGTGCCAAGCTCCATCCACTTCTCTCCATGAGAAGGCCTTAGGGTCTCCATTGTAATTAAGGCATCATTTCACCAATGTCTTCTTTTGACATCTCTTTCAATCCTACCACACAGTGCCAAACCTTAGCTGTTCTCTATAACCCCATCATACCTTCAAAATCAACACCATGATAAAGACACTTATACATTATCAAGTTCAGCTGCCATCTTAAGATACAGCCTTGACCTCTGGACCACAGCTTCTGTATGTTGACCCTAAAATAATATTTCTACGAGATTTCAGCTCAATGATGGTTGTCACGACCGCCTCGACCAGCAAGGATGACGCGACACCGGAGCGCTTCTTACAAGCAGTCTCTCTCTCTCTCTCTCTCTCTCTCTCTCTCTCTCTCTCTCTCTCTCCAGGCAAACCTCCCCCAGCCCTTAAGTAGGCCTGGGCTACCAACCCTGGATAGCCACGTAGGCGCCGTTCATTGGTCCACGCTCATGCAAGCAGCTTGCGGTCATCGGGTGATGATGGCAAGGGTCCAGCCTCAGGCAAATAAGGAGTTGTTTATCAGAGAGCGCTCACTTTCGGGATAGTGGAGGGCGGAAGCCAGCGCCATCTTTAAGGTGCGGCTCCACGCAGCTCTCTACAGATGGTAGTCTCATTAATCACAGCTGACTTTCAGCCCCATCTAGCCAGCACTGACTGTCCCAGTAAATGTAGAATTCACTTCTACAAGTTCTAAATTGAAAATAATCACACCACCAGCCCCAATAGATTCTTTGTTTCCCTATGAAACTTCTCAATCCATGCTGTCTGCATTTCTTTCAGAAGTTTTATCTTCCAAGCTCACATAGAACAGCCCATTAAATGCTAATCACTCAGTAGCCCAAAGTTTCTAAACCCTTCCACAACCCTACCAACAAAACCATATTGTCAGGCACATCCCAGAAATGTCCTATTCTCAGTACCAACTCCTGTTCTGGTTTACTTCCTGTGGTTAAACATTTGGATAAATACCATGACCAAAAGCAAATTGGGGAGAAAATGATTTCTTTCATCTTACAGATTACAGTCTGTTTTTGAGGAAGCCATGGCAAGAATCAGTCAGGAATCTGGGTGCAGGAACTAAAGTAGATGCCATGGAGAAACACTGCTTTCTGATTTGTTTTCCCAGGCTCAAGTTCAGCTATCTTATTTTAGCTTTCTACATCCCGGGTCAACCTGCACAGGGATGATACTACCCATAGTGGGCTGGAATCTCCTACACCAATCAGGAATCAAGAAAATGCCCCACTTAGGTGTCCAAAGACCAGTCTGATTGAGGCAATTTTCTAAAGGTAGTTCTCTCTTCCCAGGTACGTCAAGCTAACCACCAAGATTAGCCTTCATATGCAGTTTGGCATCCTTACCTTAGTTGTATCAGTGGCGTGTGCTAAGACCTGTGTGTTAAGTAGGAATCCCAACTGCAGATTCCAGGTTAGGAGATGAGTGTGCTATTTTAGTGACCACTGCAAACCAGCTCCCTGAAGTGAAGGTGCTCCCACAACACTCTCACAAGACTTACTGAGGTATCAGGTTGTTTCCCAGATCTACACAAAAGCCAAGTGAGGAGAAGAAATTCCCTCCACTGGAAAACCCTTTAGACAGACTTAATCCATGGACCTAAGTAGGTAGTGTGTGAAGGCTGGTCAGACATTACTTTTAAAAGCTGTCAGTATAAAACTGTAGGTGATTTTTCTAACCAATCTACATGGAGGGATGGCAAGAATCACAGCTTGCTTGGATCCCCATGGATCTTGGTGTCTAAGGAGCATTCCCTGGTGCCTGATCTTCAGACATGAGCCCTGCTGTGGACTATTCCTGCTATTGAGCATCTTCCAGACTCTGGATGTGTTTCTCAAAAGAACCTCAATTCTGAGAAATTAAATCTGAAGTCACTCTTCCAGGGAATCCTCCTCATAGAATTCACCTGAATGTGCTACTTAGCAGAGTTCTGTTTAATTCTAGACAAGGATATGGTTTCAAAAGTGTGTTTCTGTATTCAGCCGTATCACCCATATTCTTATCCTGGGCCTCTGAGATGGCAAGTGTTATTGCATGCTAAAGATTGTTTGCTAAAGGCAGCAGTAGATATCCTGGCGCACACCCAACAGCCGTTCTTATGGGAACTGCCATATCTCCACTCGGCTGCTGAGCTTGTGGAAGAGGAAGATAATGAGATTTTTCTTCTCCCCTTTAAACCATGTCACAAAAGGTAAATAGGAACTTAGGTCTCCAAACAAATTTCCTCAAACTTCTGAAAACATTCTCTACAAAGAAGTCCATTGTGCTCCCTCTTGAACATCTTCACAAAGGAGAAACATCAAGAGAGAAATCCTGGCTTGAAAGGTGTTGGCTTGTGGCTGGTGCTTCTGAGGCAGCGTTCATTGTCTTCCCAGAATCTTTAGGTGTCAGATCCAGGCTCAGCAGGACTGAGGAGGCAGTCCCCACTTGCTCTAATTCAAAGTTTGCATGGAAAAGATACAGGTTCATTCTGCTGGCAGTACATGGGGGGAACTCTGTGAAGCCAGGGAAGGGAAAAGAAGCCAGCCTGCTGAGCCAGATCCAGCAAGCTCCATGATTAGCAGCTGAGATGGTCATAATCGTGTTAAAATCATAAGCAGTTAAAAGTGCCTCTCTAATGCACTTCATCCCTCTCGTTGGAGGTCTCACTTTGAGCCATCGGGGCTGAGTTACTACCGAGTTATTAACATTTTCAAGTATAGATTCCTATGCTCTATAGGCTCCTATACAGCTCAAGGGCATGAGATGTTCACTATACCCAGTAATTCCCAAATGTCTAAACAGCCTCTTTGGTGCTGGCTAAGCAGGGCTTCAAACAGTTAAATGGTGCATCTGTGTCTCTAGATATATCTTTAACCATATCTATTTAAAACCCAAAACCCTCTGGGTTTATAACTCATTGGTAGAAGGCTTGTCTAGTGTGTACAAGTCCCTGAGTTCCTTGCTCACTGACAACCAAAACAAAACAAACACAAACACACACACACACACACACACACACTTCTTTCTCAATTATTGCTATTTTAAATGAGTAGTTGCTTGTCCCACAGTTGATGTGGGAGTGATTTCTTATTAATAAAGAAACTGCCTAGGCCCCTTGATAAGGCCCACCCTTAGGTGGGTGGAGAAAACAGAGGAGAATGCTGGGAGAAGGAGGCTTGGTGGAGGAGTTACCATGATTCTCCCGCTCCAGACAGACGCAGGTTAAGATCCTCCCTGGTAAGCCAGCTCGTGGGCTACATAGAATATTAGACATGGGTTAGAACAATATGTAAGAGCTAGCCAATAAGAAGCTGGAACTAGCCGGGCCAGGCAGTGTTTGAAAGAATACAGTTTCCGTGTAATTATTTCGGGCATAAGCTAGACATGCGGGCGGCCGGGTGCTGGGGACGCAGCCCTGCCGCTCTTATTTCAACACACAGTGGTAATGATCAAGCAAGTACAGGACCTGGCATTGTATTCTGAGTCTTGACCCCTGTTGACTGTCTGCACCAGCTCTGCATTGCCAGCCAACCCAAATACAGAGCAGAGCCAGTCAGCGAGACATTGCAGCCCTGTCTGAAGCAGGACCTTGTAAACAGCAGCATTTACCATCTCAAAGCACTACCCTCTTCCCCCAAAGCCTGACTTGCTCCTGTCTCTCAGATGACAGAATGCCATGGAGTAACAGAATGGAAGAGGAACATTCATCAGGCAACCACAAGCATTTGTTCTAGGACACAAATATTTATCTCTCTTGCCCACCCCATATCCCCTGTCTTCCTGTCAAGTGATAGGAACCACAGCTTTTCTTCTGCCCCCCCCCAAACTTCCAAGCGTCTGTTTATCCTTCAACTTTTTTTTTTTTTCAGTCTCAAAATCTGCCTGAAGCCTTTGGGCCAGACTTTTCCTCTACTGTAACTACCTCCTAATTTCTTGTTTCCAGCGTCACTCCTTTGTAGTAATGTTGAGTTATATAGCAAAGCAATCTTTTTTGAAAACAAATGAACCAACGCTGGGCCCACCTACCCACACTTGGCCATCTTCCTGTCAGCTGTTGGACCATGCCTACCTTCCTTAGTGTGAGATGACTCTTGGCACCTTGCAGCCTCAGCCCTCTACTCAGCTCGTTCTCCCTCTGTGTTCATTTTGACAACATACTGGGCAGAAGAAATCTCTGACTCACAGGCCGGAGGACACAGTCCATCATGGTTGGGGAGAAGCTACGTCAATGGCAGTGAGACCATATAGCATGGCTTGTTCACATCCCAGAGGACCAGAGGCAAAGAGAGTGGAAGCCAGGCTGGGCTACACCCTCAAATTCTTTTGCTGCCTGGAACTTTCTCCTCAAACAGCACCAGCAGTTGGGGTTTAAATACATGAGGTTTGGGAGACATTTTTAACTCAAACCTTAACACCATCTACCATGATGCTGTCTGTACCCATATGCTAGTGACTTTGGCCTTCTCTGAGCAAGAAGGAAATTTGTGAGCCCGGCTCCAGCTATGCCCAAACATGAGTAATTAAACAGTTGTTTATTAACTCTGGTAACAGACATGCACCCAACCCCGTCACAAACATTGTAATTTTCCTGCTCTCAGAAAGATACGGGCAAGCTGTTGTAAAGGCTGCAGTAATTGCTGAAGGGGGTTCTGTTCTCTTTGTCTCCAACTGGCACTTACTGCAGACTTGTCTGGTCCAAAACGCTCTCACTTATCATAAATTCAACTTGCTTCTAAGCTTCAACTTGCATATTGAAGGGACCATTTAATAAAGATTTTAGAGAATGTATTCCATGGAACACTAGTTCAGCCAGGGGCTAAAAACTGTTTAGTGTTCTCTCTTTATAATAACAAGCTTCTATCTTGTCCTCCCCCTTCCCCCAAAGGCTTCTCAACATCTTTGATGTATTGTGTGGTATGATCTCTCTTTCTCTCTTCCTCTCTCCCTTCATCCCTCCTCTTTTTTTTCTCTCCCCCTTTATCTTCTCTCCATCTCTCATTTACTCAGTCCCTCCTTCTCTCCAGGGCTTAAACACAGAGTTTTGTATATGTAAAGCAAACACTATACCCTCAGGCTCTATCTATCTATCTATCTATCTATCTATCTATCTATCTATCTATCTATCTATCTATCTATCCATCCATCCATCCATCCATCCATCCATCCATCNTCTATCCATCCATCCATCCATCCATCCATCCATCCATCCATCCATCTATCTATCTATCTATCTATCTATCTATCTATCTATCTATCTATCTATCTATCTATTTTTTCCTATTCCTCTTTTAATTTTAAAAATATTTTTAAGCCAGGGTCTCACTAGGTTGCCCAGGTTCTCCCGGTAGTCACTGAGTGGCCCAGGCAGGCCCCGAACTTGCAATCCTCCTTCCTCTGTACCCGTAGTAGTTGGGATCACAGAACTGAACTACTAGGTCTGGCTATATTGTTTTTCTTAAAAGGAGACTGGAGAAACTGTCGTGTGTGAACTGTCCCAAGCTCATTGTTTAAGTTTACATGTTTGTTTTTCAGAAAAGTCTTGGCATATGGGAATACCATGCTCTCACTTGGGACTGTAGTAGGGACCATTACAACCACCACTTGCCAATAAAGACAGCAAAGATCTGCTGATGACCAAAGGAGTATGACGACAGGCTGAAGGCCACCAAGGGTTAAGAGATGTACCTGGAGTTTATACCATCTGCTTTTGTAAAAGTCACATGTTGTATGACAGACTTTTCCTGGGGAGGGGAAACATACATGTCTACTTATTGCAGAAGGTGAACCCATAACTGAACAAAATGATGAGAACCCTGATGTCTAGCGGTGAACCAATGCGTTTTTATTAGGATTACTACAAGAGCATGGGTGAGGGGCTACATACGTAGAGCAGGGATGACTCAAAGTCCCCTTATAGCCCACTGGCACATGACTGACAGCTAAGGAAGGCTGTCACCCAGGCCCAGATGGCAGGCATCTCCGCAGTCTGAAATCCTCTCTGCACTTCTGCTGCTTGAGTCTCTGCCCCCTGCAGTTGTATGCTCAGTTTATATTGCTGGGGAGCAGCCCAGAGAATCTTCGTTGTTTCTATTTGTCCAGACCTGTGACCTTTGGTTTACCCTTCGAGGCTCATGAGTTTCCTCCTCCCTTCTGGAGGAGAGGTTTCAATAAGAAGGAAACTGCTATATACCTTTATATTCCCAGGTGTGGGTGTTCTTGTCTACAAATGGAACTGCTGAGGTAGCTGTCCCCAGATGACCGGGAAACGCTCAGTAAGAACAGTCAGCCAGCTAAGGAGGGAACGGATAGAAGGTGCCAATTTCCCCCCAAAGCTCCTTGGGCTTGAGGATGCTCCCCAGCCCGCCATCAGCTTGTTTGCTTTGTCATTTATTTACTTACCCAGTGATCCAATATACACAAGAAGCTCCTGGATGCTATAACAGCAGCAATAGCTACAGCTAACATTTGCTTGATATAATAAGAGCCAGGTCATTTCCCTCGTACTTTTCTCTATTATTATTAAATTCTTGAAAATTCAATCCAAGAGTTATGGTGAGAATGAAATAATTTATTCCAAGAACTGAGCATACAGTGTCCCTCTGGGAGGAGAATTCTCTTTGTTTCTGGAGCTGCACTTAATAAACATCTAAGAGGTAGAAGGGAAATTTGAGTTTAGAATGTGGCAGATTGGAGAACTATATGAACAGAACAGGAAATGAGAGAGAGAAAGAGACGGGGGAAAAGAGAAGAGAGAAGGGGTGCATGCTCCATTGTGCTGATTAATATTTCAGATCCTTGTCAGACGAAGACTGCAAGGAAGAAGATATGCGGAGAGACACGAGCCAGCGATCGTAGGGAAGGCTGGATGAGCATGACATCATTAACCACAGTGAAAATGACTGAAATTAACAGGCGACTCTTTCTGTGGTGGGTACAGTGTCATCCCCTCCAGTTTGGGCAACTTCATGAAAGTCACCTCCCCTGCTCCCAGCTTTGAGACAGTGTATATGGGAAAGCTGCTACTTCTTAAAAGAACTGGGATGATGCTCAGCCAGGAGATTCGATGTGGAAAATCAAACGTTTCCACTAACGATGGCATAAAAGACGCAACACAAACTGAATGAGCTAGTGGCAAGGACTGGCGGAGAGGACCGAGGTATGGTTCAGCATTAGGGAACATGCCCAGTGAGGGGCTGGATGTGTAGAATTCAAACCAGGAGTACAATGGCTAAGGTATCAGATTATGGATCAAAGAATGCAGAATTTAAAAACTATAATATAAAAACCTGGAACAGGTTATAATTACCATCTCTGTTCTTGAGTGATTAACTGCTTCTTTTGTGTAGACATCATATTTGAGATGGTAGTCTATTTGAATGGTAAGAAAAGAGCACAGGATGCTCCTTTCTGGCAGTTACAAGGTGCCCAAGCCGATGAGCACTACACGGAAGCCAAGTATCAGAGCCGCAGGACTGCTCTGAGGCATTAACGCTCAAAATCGGTACCAAAGCTCTAGCTAGCACCGAGGTGGAGAAGCTCTCTTAGAACGTGAGGGTTAGCACCATGCCACCAGGCTTCAGTGAAGCTAAAAACTAGTGGAAGGGTCTGCTCCATGGGGAGTTTACCTCAGTGCTGAGTGATGGTGGGGGCACTGACACCAGCAAGAGGAGATCACCGAGTTCAGCCAAAGGTTCACAATGCTAAGAAAACACAAAGTCCAAAAATAGCATGTGCACAGGCAAAGTGTCTAGTTTCACACACACTTATAACTTTTGGAAAATTAGATACATTCTACTAGGGAGTAATTTACGATCTTTGGTGGAGGTTGCAGCAATGAGATGTTCTGTGGGTCAGCTTCCAAAATTAAAAAACAACAAAACAAAAAGTAGAGACCATACCTCATTAGCTCCATGCACATTACCCAGTGTTCCCCCCAAGAATATGTCACATACAAACTTACCACAAACACACACCAGAAACATTGCATACAGTACATACACCCAATATAACACACATAAACACATTCCCAAATATCAAAAATACTACCTAACAAACACGCAAGCACACATCCCGAATATCACATACATCACAAGTACCACACACATGCACAATTTCCCAGTATCACACCACACACAAACAACATACTATACACTACATAGACACACACAACATATCACACACCCGCTACACACACTATACATGTACCATATGTACACAGTGCACACATAGAAACTGTACAACTCCCTATACTCCACACATTCCTTTCACACATACACATGAAAAACACATACTACAAATACATAATGCACATGCTCCACTTCCCACACTGTACATGTATACACCACACACAACCCACACACATACACACTCACACATGACTCTATACACACACACACACACCCCTGAAATTTAATTTTTTAAATTCCACACACATTTCACAAAGAACTTTAATATCTATTATCTCAGCTGGGTTTTCACAGCAATTCTATTAAACAAATATAGATAAGTTTATTATTTTTCATTAACAGATAAGACCACTCAAAGTCAAGGGAAATTAAGTGACCTGGAAGGTATTCCCTGCTAGGCTCTCCACAGAAACCTATTAGGCCATTTTGGATTGCAAATAATACTCCCCCAACTTACATTGGCTTAAATAAGCAAAGGGGGAATTGGTTTCTCTACCTGGTCCAAAGGTAGCTTTTCTTCACTAAAGCAACAGCAGAGCCCAGCCTGACACGGGTACCACCGGAAGTCAGTCTCTGGCTCTCTTGCTCTGACATCTTCGGGTCGTTCTCATTTTTTAGTTAGTTTCTCCTGTGGTGGTGGTGAGACAGTGACCAGACCAGCAACTCTGGAATTCTCTCTACCTGTTCAACCTTGGCAGAAGTCACACATTGCCCTTCGACACAGAGAGATAATTTACTTCAGAGAAAAGTTTACAACTGACAACTGATAGTTAAATTTCTTCTGCTGATGACTCCCCTAGTTCAGTCAATGTCATTGTTGCTAATGTATTTTAATTTCCTTGGACTTCCCCTTCAGGCATTCTACATTTGTGCAGACATCACTAGCTGATCACAGCATATCCGTCCAACGTTTTCAGAAGCTTCCTCCCTACCCTTTCAACAGAGGAATGAACAAGGCCAGTAGGATCTAAGGCACAGATGGAAATCTTAAGCTTTCTACAAGCAGGAATACACATACTAAAGTCACTCACTTTCTTTGACTTTTGTTTGAAATAGTTGTTTGGGCTGTTGAAAATTCGTCAGATGCCTGTGGTTTCTCTAGAAGGTTCACTGACTGTCAGAGGTAAGTATTTTTTTTTTTCAGTAAAACCCTAAGGGACTCAATAGTAGTGGGAATGAAGCCCTAAAATGCTTGTTTACATCCTTCACCTTCTCCCTGCCTCCTGGGCTTCCCAATGGACCAAGATAGCAATTCTGGAACCAGAAAGCTCTCCTCTGAGTGCCCTGGCCTAGTTAATACTTAACCAGGCTCCAGTGAACATTGTCTGTAAGGATATCATCTCCAAGTTAGAGCTATACTCTAAATAACACAACTGACTCCAGGAAGTTAGAGCTAACTGACTCTAATTTGAATATTGAAAAAACACAACAACACAGAGTATCAATATTACATTGGCTAAATGCAAGCATGAAGAAATAACAGGAAATGGACTGGGGGATGGCTCAGCGGATCAGATCGCTTGCTGTGGAAGGTCGAGGACCTAAGTTCAATGCTCCAACCCTTGTAAAAAGCCAGGTATGGTCATATACCTGTCAGTAACCTCAGTACTGTGAGGAGTAGGGACAGGTGGGTCCTTGGGGCTTTCTATTCAAATTGTCAGCTAATATAGTGAGACTTAGGTTCAGTGAGAGACCCAGTCTCAAGGGAAGAAGGCAGAGAGCCATCAAACTAGACAGCCAAGTCCCTTCTGACTTTTATACCTTTGCACCTGTCAGGCTTCACCCCACCCTCCCTATCTACCCCCCTTTTCTCAATGAGTAACAGACGAGGAATGGGTGTCCCTCAAGGGACAGCTCCATCCCCAATCCTGTCTTGTTCTAAACCAGGAGATGATGCTTGAGGTGACATTCAGCTCTAGTGGCAATGTAATGGAACCAGCAGTGACTGCCGGGAAACTGTAACTCACTGCCCTGCTCTTGGGTTGACAACCAGTTGCTGTAAAAGGGTTTGGCTCTGTTGTTCAGACAGCAATCATCACATACAGAGCCACGGCGTGTGCAAACCTCTTTGGAAAGAGATAGTGCCCTCCTGCAGTGCTTGACTGTTGAAGCCTAACCTATTAGGAAGCTTGTGCCAGCTTTTGATGTCAGCTTGATATAGGCTAAATTTATCTGAGAGGAGGGAAATTCAGTTGAGAAAATTCCTCCATAAGATCCAACTGTAGGGCATTTTCTTAACTAGTGATGGACAGGGGAGGGCTGAGTTCATTGTGGGTGGAGACACTCCTGGGTTGACTTTCTCTTCAGGGAGTTCAGGCCATTCGTAGCTGGGCCTTGGGATGTGAGGAGGGTTTTTACAATGCTATTCCAGGCAGAAAGGGAGGTACCGGAGATGCAGAGGAACCTTGTTCTGAGATAGAAGTGTGCAAGCAGGCCAGTGACCTGACTAGAAAAGGGACTCAGGAGCAGGAGAGCAGTGAGGGTGCTGGCAATGAACCTTCTTTCCTTCCCTGTTCTGGCAGCTGTCAGCTAGGTACAAACAGTGGTGACGGGTGCCAGTCTATGCCTGCATGATGCTCTGCCAAGAAGACTAGATCCAGACTCCTTAGGCTCCTTATAGTGCCAGCCTAATAACAATCAACCCCGTGGAGCACAGGCTCCCAGCATAGCTCTTTGCAAGCACACAGCAAATACTGACTTTCTGTCTTTAAATACCTACAAGTCTGTCTCCAACATAGGCACCCTGGTTATTTCCTTTATAACATTTGAACTTGGAGTTATATTGAAAGTAAAGTATGCAAGGGCAGAGATCTTTAACAGTCTTCTGAACTCACACAAAGAGACCACTATTAAGAATTTAATTAGCGCTTGTTAGATAAACATACAGATGGATGGATGAATAAATGATGATTTTCAAGGCATTTTATTTCCACATTTCTGTGGGAGGCAACATCCTCAAACTGAAGGAGCAAATGCAGGAGAATCCATAGCTAACTACTGCCTGGCTATTAGTGTCCCAGAGCTGGTAGCAAGAAGCAACGTGTTCAGCATAGACGTCTGTCAAGTGTACACATAGACAATTCAGATCAAATCCATCTCCTACAAGGACCTAGGGCAAAGCGTCTTGATGAGCGAATCTATTTCCATTGAGAAGATCACTGACTTCTAAATCGCTGCGCTGTGCAGCTGCCTCATTTTGGAAGGAAGGGAAGAACTTTGCAAATCGATTAAAACCTAATGCGTACTTGGCTGTCCATGGGTTCCTGTCTTCCTTCCCCAGGCATGGTGCATTTTGGAATTCAACTGAGCACTTTTGGCTGTGCATTCCACCTGGCAGATACAGGGCAGTCAGAAAGCTCAAACTCTTGACAAGAGATAAAAGTACTTCTGATCTGAATTCCTCCCAGCAGTGACATTTCTCAACATCATCCATCAATCCAGGCCTAGAGAGAAGGCAGTGAGAGCTTTGGGCAGAGATCCCCAGTGGCCGTCAGCTGAGAAATGCATCTGAGACCCAAGATAGTTCTGTGTGTTCTTGTTTTTTGCTTTTTAATATCAAAGCAATGCATTGTATCATTTTAAAAGAATAAAAAGGCAAAGAAGCTTACTGTGAAAGGCGGTGAACAGAGCATGTCTCTCTCACACCTGGGAGACGATTTCTTTCCTCCGCGTCTGTTTGCCCACCACCCCTTTGTTCTCGCTTTCTCTTGCCCTGCTTGCTGGGATCCTGCATCTACCCAGTCTTTCCAATTGAGCCCATGTCTACTGACCCTAACGTAAGAAATAAAGGTTTAGCTCACCTACCCCTTTCATCTTCTCCACATGTTATTTTTAGTTCCCTCACTGATCGTACTGTTTCCGAAATCTTACGACCCTTTTCAAACCTGCATAAAAGTTAGAGTTTTACCGCGAACACCCTTTCCACAGCACTCAGATTCTGAAATTAGCATTCTGTTGCACTTGCTTTATCTCGTGTCTGCCCATTCGTCTTTGTCTCCCGCCAGTTACCAGTCCAACTTATTTTTGGCTAGGTTTCAAAGTGAGCAGTAGACATGGGTAGACTTCATCTCTAACACCCCAGCACACAGCATCTATTCCGGCTTCAGTATTTGCTTAGAGTTCTTTGTTTGTTTGTCTGTTTTACTCTCTCCCTGTGAACTAAATTTATTGAAAATTAAATGAACCAATCCTAAATATCCACAAGATTTGGCAAATTCATCTTCCTGTGTGTTGTAGTTGGCCCTTCAAGCTTCCTTCATTCTCCTATCCTACTCCTCTTGTGAAGATATGTTCAGATATTTCTGCAACTGAAAGATTGGTTTTCATGCAAACAGAACCTATACCACAAATACTGCTTTACAAAAAAAATGGTTTCTTTATCTTCCCCAACACACAGCATTTATTTATATATTTTTAGATCATTTATGACATAACATCTCTCAGTACCTTTTCCTGAATCTCTTCTTCTAATTGATAGACACCAGGTCTGTCTTCATATTTGGTTATAGAACTTCAATAAACATGAATATACGAATACAGCTCTGGGCAGATCTCTCTGTTTCTCCAGAGTAAATACATGGATGTGGAATTGCTGTGTACATTTAGGTTTAGGCAAGAAACACCAGAACTGGGGAGGAGAGATGGCTTAGTGGGTAAGCACATTTCTGCACAAGCACCAGAACCTGAGTTCAAATTCCCAGAACCCACATGAAGGCTGAGCGTGATTGTGCATACCTGTAACCTCAACCCTGGGGTGGGCAGAGACAAAGAGATCCTAGAAGCTCCGTAGTCAGCCATGCTTAGCCAAATCAGCAAGCTGCAGGTTCAGAGAGAGTCTCTGTCTCAAAGAAATAGGTAGAGGGCCACACAGGAAGACACTTGATGACCTTCTCTGTTCCTTCATGTGTGTGCATATATCCATGAATGCACTCATACACACACACCACAGACACATGCACACACTCTTAAGCATCTTGAAAACATGCCGAAGCATAAAAAAAATAAATACTAGAATTATTTTTCACTTTGCTTTCCCTAACAGTGTTTGAGAATTTTAGTCCATAACTTCCCCAGTATTTGGCTGTTCCCAAAGATATGTAGGTGGGTGGCACTATAACGTCTTTGATTACTAATGATGAATAGTTTTCATGTGTGTTAATGTTTGTATGGGTTGTGCATGTGCATACATGCAAATGTGCATGTTTGCATGTCTTCACTTGTTTGAGTGTGTACATGAGTGTGTGTGTGCATGTGCATGTACAGAAGTGTCTGATCAAGTTTTTCTATGGTACTAAGGGGTGAGTCCAAGGTGTCATTCCCACTAGGCAAATATTTTACTGCAGTGTTACACCCTAAATCCCTTCTGATTAAAAGCATCCTCAGTGCCAAAGAATGGACCCATATCTTGCAAGCAAAGGTCCTGTATTCTAATCTTAGTTCGAAAGACAAATTCTTTATTATATTATTGTTGTGTTTAGACAGCGTGCTTTTATTGGATATGTGTTGCAAAGATGTTTTTCCTTAGCCCACCACTCTTGTTTGTTTTTGTTCTGATATTGGTCATTGAGTCCAGGGCCTCACATACCCCAGGTAAGCACTCTACCATCTATCTACAACTCCAGGCTGCTTCTTACTTTTTATTTTGAGACATGGTCTCTCACTAAGTTGCCCATGAACTTGATACCTTCCCTCTTTAGTCTTCTAGGTAGTAGAGATCCCAAATCTGCACCACAGGGATTGACTTCCATTCATTTCCATAGGGATAGCTTTTGATAAGCAGACAACTGAAATGCTGATTAAAGCATTTTTCATTAACATTATTTTTTTCATAACCTGCTGAGAGAGACAAAGAAACAGAGAGAGAGGGAGGGAGGGAGGGAGGGAGAGGGAGAACACACACCTGGTGTGGGTTTTTGAAACCTCCAAGGCCATTCAGCCACATCTACTCCAACAAGGCCAGACCCCCCACACCTTGCTCAGCCCCCTTAAGGAACATCATAGCAAGGTTCTTCTGTTCTGCACCAGTGAATGAAAGTCATCACCCAAGACTCTTTTGAGAAAAAGATTATTTGGGAAGGAGGAATCTAGGAGAGTGGCTGCCTCTGCCAGGGAGGGTTTAATGGCTGCTCTTAACCAAAGGGGTGGAGAGGCTTATATAGGGCTTCTTAGAAGCAGAGTTTTCCCAGGGAGAAGGGGGATTGGTTAATTTTTCCCTGCTCAGAGATTGGTCAGTTCAGCTGATCAGGGGCAGAGATGGCTCTGACTTCATGGCCCTTTTCAGCTTTTTGACACTAATCTTATGACCAAGACATATTTCTTTCACTGGCTCTGATTCTAGGGTTAAAGTGTGTTTCTTTGACACTAGTTTCAGAGCCAGGACACATGTCTTTAGTTCTGACATCAGGGATAAAGATGTTTCTTTCCTGACTCAGGCATCAAATACAGGGCATGTTTCTTTCACTGGCTCTGGTTCAGAGTCAGGGTGCTTAGTGATTGGTTGGTTTTCTGCTCCAGTTGTCCCTTTTACCCTACAATGTGTAATGGTTAGTTTTTAACAGTTAACTATATTGAGTTAACTGTTAACTTTACATCAATATAGAATTGCCTGTGAGGAGAAGTCTTAGGGAATTGATGAGGTCAGGTTGGCCTATGGGCATACCTTTGAGTGATTGTCTTAATTAATTTGGGAAGACATGAGCCGCTGTGGGTAGCATTGTTCCCTAGTGATCTTGAACTGTGTGAGAGTGAGACATTGAGCTGAGCACAAGTAGGGATGCATGCGTCCATCTCTGTCTGCCCTTGGTTGTGCTCATGAGTGAGACACTGAGCTGAGCACAAGCAATGGGCTATGCATCAAGCTCTGTCTGCTCTTGGTTGTCTCTATGCTGTGATTATCTGCTTTAAAATCTTACTTTTGCTTCCCTGCAGTAATGAACTATAACCTGGAATTGGTAGTTAGAATGAAACCTTCCTCTCTTAAGCTGCATTTAGTTGTGGTATTTTACCACAGCAACAGAAATGCAAGACGACGTCACAGTAAGGGTGCATGAGAGAATGAACTCACTCCACAATTGTCATCTGACCTCTGTCTGTGTGCCCTGGCATATACACACACCTCCCTCACAAACTGTGAATACACATACACACAATAATAGCAATAATTAATCATTAAAATCAGAGAGAAATGGTAATAATAACATCCCCGCCCACTTCCTACTCTTACCAGGTCTTGGGTCTTTTGTTCCATTTACCCGTGTCCTGTTTTCTCCCTTCCACTGTTCTTTGTGCTTCTACTTCAGTATGAGGGTGTGAGGTAGCAGACTCACCTGTTGTTTAATGCAAAGCACTTTATTTTCATACATCCTACTTTATTAGCACATATTAATTCAATATAGTTTCTCTATGAGCATTATAAGATCCAAGATTACCCCGTGGCTAATCTTGACTCTAAGATTATCTTGGCTGGCTTGAGAGATGTCAGGCATTGGTGATGCTCATTCTTCGTTTGTCTGTGAGATAGTTGCCCCATGGAACAGCAACTGATGCAGGAGGGACCCTCTGACGGGATAGCACTATTAAGAGGTGACCTCTGAAAGAAGCAGAGTTAGGAGCAAGAAATCCCGGACTGCCTTCTCTGCTTCCTAGCCATCATGAGTTAGGCAGCTCTGCTCTCCAGGCCCTTATGCTGCTGTGATATCTGTTTCAGGCCCAGGGCATGGAGCAAAAGGACCACAGACTAAAACCTGCAGTGTCATGAGGAAAGTTATATCTTTTCTTCTTTAAAAATTCATTTTTTATGGTTGTCTCAGCAGTGATAACCTGGCTGTTACTAATGAGAAGCATCACTTTACCCTTACTGTATTTCACAGACAAATTTGTATCCCTCTAGAAACTTTTAGCTTGCCCTCACTGTATTTCATTAGACTGTCTTTAGACAGTAACTTTTGTGCATCCGTTTTGTGAAGTATTTTTTGATGTTTGTTTGACAAATTTATACATGCAGATCATGTGTTCTAACTACTCTCATCCCTACCCTTTTCTATCTCCCTCCCACCTCTGTTAAATTCCCTCTTTTCTATAGGTTTCTTTGTCACATTTATGTCTTTTTGTTTTGCTCTCTGATCTACTGAGTTCAATCATAGTCATCTCTGTGAACCTGGCTTTGAGCCTGTCCATTGCTGAATGTTAGGTTTGCCCGTGGCTATACAACTGAAGACAGTTATGGCTCTTTCCCTAGAATCCACCTCTTGCTTGTTCATAGTTGGCTAATTATAAGAATATTACTTTTTTTCTATCTCAAGTAGTTAGTTCAACAAGGGCCCTTTCTTTCTAAACCTCCCTCTTTCTCTATGTGCCCTTTAGTCAATTATGTTAGAATGTAAAGTCAAGCTCCCAGCAATGACTTGAGACTCAGTCATCACCTATGTCAGAGATAAAAGACAAAAGGCCATCTTGCCTGTTACACAATTAATAAAAACCCAGAGACAAATTTCGGGGTTTAACCTAAAGATCAGAAAAGCCCAAAGCAGCCAAGCCATTAGATAACTTTTATCTTTAAGAAATCTTCAGACTGAAAGAGAAGTCTGAAGTATGTTCCTGTTTTATCCAGCCTTATATTCCTCTTTAGTGCTGGGGTTAGAGGCACGCACCACTGTCCAGCCTCTATGGCTAACTAGTGTGGCTGCTGGGATTAAAGGTGTGTATAACCACTGCCTGGTCTATATGGCTGACTGGTGTGGCTGTTTGCACTGACCTTCAGGCAAGCTTTATTTATTAAAGCACAAATACTATACCAACTATACATGCCCGAACTTGCTTCCTAGCCATGTCTGGGTTCTCATGCACCCTTTTTACAATAGTGTTTGCTTTAATTTGTTCACATTTCTTTGTAAGACATGAAGATTATCCTTTTCCCACAAATGACAGGTCCAATCTTGCGCAGGCCAAGAACAAACATTCATAGTTGCTGCGAGTTTATGTTTGCAATGACAGTGTCTTGTCAAGAAAATGGAATTTCTCAGCCCTTTGCCCTGTTGTGAAGCTCTTACATTCTCTCTACTTCCCCTTCTCTAATGTTCCCTGAGCCTTATACCTGGTGGTATAAAACTCCTGTTCAGCTGTATACTCATTGTCTCTTGTTTCCAGCACCTAGAACAGCCTTGAGTTTGCATTCACTACCGTTCACTGTAAAGAGAAGCTTTTCCTTTCCGATTGAGGCTGAAAGTAGCATTTATATCTGTGAGCATATGCTAAATGCTTAGAAGGTAAATTTGGGGACATGTCAATTCAGCTATATAACTGTAGCAGGTTCTTGGTGGATCCTTTGAAACACAGGTCTCTGGCTCTTCCAAGTTATTTCTGTTCCTCTCTCTACTCTCTCTACCTTCCCCAGCACCCCCCTCCTCGTTTGTGTGCATGTGTGCATGTGCATATTAGGAACTAAACTCAGGGCCTTGTGCATACTTATGTTAACAATAATCTGGCAATTGATTTTCAAAGGTATCTGAGGCCAGCGTAGGTCCAGCTGAAAATGATCAGAAGCATCAAAGCCCTGCTAGTTCCTTCACAACCAAACTCTACTGAGCTATGTTGTCTCAAGCTAGAAGTTTAGGGTAAAAATTTACTAACAGCCAAGCAATATCATGGTAAACTTTAACACATACAGTTCTGTTGCAAAGAAGGACAACAGAGGGGAAGATAAGACCTAAATAATGTGTACAACAAAGGGAGAAGGGGGTCTGTGTGTCTTGGGGTTAAAATCACTCTCTGTGCTCAGTCTTCATGCCTGTCATTTTGAGGTGACACAGGACTTTGTAAAATAACATAAACTGTTGTCTTAACTGGAATCCTCTTTGTGATTGTCAGTGTTGGGGGCAGAGGCAGAAGGTACAGCTCCCCACTGTCATCATCTACAGCCTGAGGAATTCCCTAGATTTCCAGGAAATTCTATCCAAGTCAAATCAGGAACCATGGCTTCAGTGAAGAAAATATTTTAGAACTTCTGAGTATGAGTCAGAATTAGGGTTAAATAAAGATATTTTAACAGGAGTTTAAGCAGAAAGTTAAGAGAAAGAGGGGCTCTCAGAAGGAAAACAAGACACATCTGAGAAGGGACATTTTTTTTATCAAAGGATTCTCGCTCTATGTTGCCTTTACATCTTTGCTATCATTCTATATCCCACTGTAGTGGGGTTCAAAGTTGCTGTCTTCAAAGGGTGGGTCAGGTTTGTAAAGGAGTTCAGCTGGTAGTTCCTGAGTGGCACCTGCAGGGACAACAGCTGGGAAATGTTTACACCACAAGAATACAGGAAGCTTTAATGTAAACACAATTGAGGGGGAAGCGATGAGGTCTACCCACAGTTATATACCTTTAGACCTGAAGCTGGGTTAATGGTTATATTAACAGAAAATATCTTTATATGAAAAGATCATTAACTCAGTCTGCAGCCTTTAATGTTAATTACGCTGGAGCTACTGCTTCTTAACTGGGAAGAGGCTTTAACTGTCCTGTGTGAGAGTCTGGTCTCGCTTCCTGTGCCCCAAAGTCCCCTCTCTTTCTATCCTGCCTCAGAATGAGTGGACAGTATTGTGGATACAAGATCTGTTTCCAGCTACTCTTAGGGCCTTGGAGCTTAGATTCCGTTTAAATATTTCCCTCCCTTTCATAGCGGCCTCTCTTTCTACTCCATCCCCATCTGATATAGGTATTGCTTTCATTGGTTAATTAATAAAGAAACTGCTTGGCCTGACAGGTCAGAACATAAGTGGGTTGAGTAGACAGAACAGAATGCTGGGAAGAAGGGAAGTGAGTTAGACACTATTGCTCTCCTCTCCAAGATGGACGCAGGTTAAGATCCTTCCCAGTAAGTCACTTCCTCATGGTGCTACACAGATTATTAGAAATGGGTTAATCAAGATGTGAGAATTAGCCAGTAAGAGGCTAGAGCTAATGGGCCAAGCAGTGTTTAAAAGAATACAATTTGTGTGTTGATATTTCGGGGCATAAGCTAGCCAGGTGGCCAGGAGCCAGGCGGCCAGGAACGCGGCCGCAGCTCTTCCAACACCCATGCCCTCACCTTCTCCTCTTCTCCTTCTTCT
>NW_026068154.1:817023-939407 GCF_014885135.2 Alexandromys fortis | reverse complement strand
CTCCTCCTCCTCCTCCTCCTCCTCCTCCTCCTCCTCCTCCTCCTTCTTCTTCTTCTTCTTCTTCTTCTTCTTCTTCTTCTTCTTCTTCTTCTTCTTCTTGGCAGGGCCTCATTATGTAGCCTTAACTGGCCTGGAACTTTCTATATAGATCAAGCTGACTTCTAAGACTTTACACCTGTAAAGAGCTGGCTGACTCCATCTTTGTGTTCAGCAGCAACACATAAAGTAGCTTGGCCATAAAATGTTTTTCTTTCAAAATTTAGTAATTATTTTGTCTGTGATCTACCTTTTCTCCTCTATCTTCCTTACCTCTGCTCCTCCACTCTTCTCATTTCTTCCCCATCCTCTCTTCTTCCTTGCCTCTCTCTGCTCCCTCCCTCTCCTTTCTTCCCCTTCTCCAATGTCCTTCTCCTACCCATGCTTCCCCCTTCAGCCTTTCTCCATTCCACCCCTTCACTTCCCCTCCCTTTTCTTCTCTTTTCTTCCTTCTCCCCTCCCTCTCTTCCTCTTCCTCCTCCCTTCCTTTCTTCCTCCCCCTTTCTCCTGTTCTCCTCTGCTTTCACCTCCTTTCTTCCTCCTCTTCCCTTCTCCTTCCCCCATTGACTACTGCCCTTTCTCACCTCCCTTTTCCTCTTTCCTTGATGTTCATTCCCTTTTGAACAGGTAGCATTTGTCTTATTAGTCATCTCAAGGGACCAAGATCATATTTACCCACTCATATTTTCTTACCTGAAATTTGGAGCTACTGAAGCATGGCTTGGATCATTCATTAAATGAAAACAAAACCATAAACAAACAAAATAAAAACCCACCCTGGTGTCTGGAATATTATCACTATTGGAATTTACTGATACATATCCAACTGCCACATTTTATATAAACAAAATGTATACCAGAAGATCTCTTAAAATTACCTGTTTAGCTAGAGTGTAGCTCAGGGGTAGAGCACTTGTCCAGCACATGTCAAGTCTGGGGCTTTGTCCACAGGACTGCAAAACATAAATGATTGACTCTCCCCTGGGGCTGGCATGGTTATTAGCAAGGCTTTCTCTTCAGCAGCGAGAAACAGCTGTTGAAGGAGCTGCCTCTGCTCTGCTCTGGCTACCAGGAAATGCTGCGTTAAAATTAGCGCATAATTACAGAAATGAACCCAACCAGCTCAACTCTGACTCTACTTCGAAATACATTTCCCCTTTCAGCTCACAAATGTAGAGCGTTTGTGTGTATAAACATCATGTAGATAGTTAATCTCATCTTTAACAAAAAGTTGAATAAAAGAGATGAAAAATGTGGTCTTGCATGCTTAATCTCCCTCTGTGCAAAGCAATGGGAATTTTAGGATGGTGTGGATGTAAGTCCTCTCTCCACCCACCACTCTCTCTCTCCACTCACCAGGCGACTGGTGAGCTGGTTGACTCCCTAGATATGGTTTCCTAGACATCAAGCAGTTCTCTGTGGGCTAGTGAGATGGCATGTGCTGCAAGCCTAACAACCTGAGAATGATCCCTGGGTAACATACTGTAAAAGGAGACAACCAGCCCTTGAAATTGTCCTCAAACACCTCCATGTGTGTGCTCCCATATACATATACAAATATATAAATAGATGACATTTCAAAAATAAAAGCAAAGAGAGGAGCCTTCTAGAATGTCCATGGCAGTGAAACAGGGGGTAGGCTTAGCCAAGTCCCATGGGGAAGAAAGTGGGGCTTTGGCTGTTGGAGAGCGACACTCTGGTACATCCCGCTGGTGCTGAACATTGCCTGTTGCAGAGAACACCCACTGACTGGCCCTGTTGCACAGCTGAGAACCAGGAAAAAGAGACTGTTTCACACAAAAAAGGTGAGAGTGTATATATAGAGAGTGACATTTTTCTTTTTACCAATACAAAGTTTTGGCGAGACTCTTGGAGTAGAAACTGAGCCAGGAGTTCCACACTGGCATCACTGATTGACATGTAATATGGATGCACTGGAGAATGCCGTGATCCCAGGGGAGACAGAGGGATATATTGTGGACTTCCAAGGACTGAACTGATAGGGAAGTGTCAGGGTCCAGGATGCCCGAGGTTCTTCTGACTGCTGTAGCCATTCTGATGCAAAGGCGCTGTTCCCATGTGGCAAGGAAAGTGTGATCTTGAGACCAGCTTTGGCTACCTAGCAAGTTCTAGACTAGCCTGAGATATACAATGAGACCCTCCTAACAAACAAATAGAAAGATAAAATTGGCAAAGATGTGTGCAGAGCCCTGCTTGACTGCCATGGACATTCTAGAAGGCTCCTCTCTTTGCTTTTATTTTTGAAATGTCATCTATTTATATATTTGTATATGTATATGGGAGCACACACATGGAGGTGTTTGAGGACAATTTCAAGGGTTGGTTGTCTCCTTTTACAGTATGTTACCCAGGGATCATTCTCAGGTTGTTAGGCTTGCAATGCGTGCCATCTCACTAGCTCTCCCACTGTGCTCCCACTGGGACTGAAATACTGCAAGGCTCCTGGATTTGTGAGAAGAGGCGCTGGAAGTCTCTTTCGGGTCAAAGTTTCCTACAGTCATGAAAACTTGGACTTGCCCGCTATGGAGGTGGACAGGTGGTGATGATAGTGTCAGACTTTTAGTGTCAGCTTTGCTTTTTTTAAAAATCTATCTATCTATCTATCTATCTATCTATCTATCTATCTATCTATCTATCTATATTCTATTTGTCCAATACCCAGAAATGAATAATCAATGCAAGCATGTGCTTATGAGTGAGGCTTGCTAATCCCATGATCATCTGTGATCCTCACACTAGGCTAGCTGAGACAGAAGATAAATAACTGTGTGTTCTAATCCAACCTGGGCTATATGGCGAGACCAGAGAGAAGGAGAGAAAATAAGGAGGAAGGTAGAAGAAGTAAAGTAAAAGGAGAGAGAGAGAGAGAGAGAGAGAGAGAGAGAGAGAGAGAGAATACATATAATTTGAGACTAGAGAGATGGCTCAGCTAATAGTAGCACTTATTGATCTTACGGTGGACCTGAGTTCAATTCCCAGCCTGTCCAGAAACTGAGAACTGCCTGAAACTCCAGATATTGGGACTCTGGTGCCTCTGACTTCCAAGGATGCACATATCCGTACACAGACACAAACACATACACATGATAAAACTAAATTCTACTTAGAAAACCACATGTTTTGATTTTATACAGCATGATAATGAAGTTGTGTTTGGAATAAATTCAAGAAATATTTTTGTCCATTTAAGATGTTTATGCTTATGTAAAATGGCATCCGACATCCTTCCTTTCTCTCTAAGAACCATGACCATTGCCCTATACCTCCAGGGTTTAACTACTCTCATGATGTTATCAACAGACTTTGTTTTGTCCAAATTTACAGAAGAGATTCTTACTCTCAATCTTCTCTGTAAATTGTTGATATAACTGACTGGTGAGTTCCCTCTTTCTGAAATTGCCCAGGTCAATTTGATATGCACTTCCTCTTCCTATACTCACATAAACATCCCCAGAAGAATCCTCAGCCGTGAGTTGAAGGCTTGGTCCCCAGGTGGTAGGTCCAATCAGTGAAAGCTGACTGGATCTGTGGGTTCAGGCCCTGGTGGATCCATAGTCTGATATTGTTATGCGAAGGTGGCAGAAGGTGGATTCTGGTAAAGGAAGTAGGTCACTGAGGCTGAGCTATGAAGGGAATCTTGTTCTAGTCTTCTTGTTTTCCGATTCCTGGCAGCAGCTATGAGGTGAGTGACTCTCCCTTCAACTACATCCTTCAATTCAGACTCACCACAGACTTGTTACCAATGGAGCCAGCCCCCCATGACATCACCGAGACAAATAAGTCCTTCCTTCTGTCCGTCAGGAATGTGACATTCTGACCCAGGTAGCTCACCTCACCTTTGACATTTCTGTCTAGAAGTTTGCAGAGCACCTTGAAAGAGCTTATCTATCATCTCCAGGCTGTCCCTCCACCTTGCGCTACTGACACCCCTCCCCCTCCCATTTTCAGCTCTTTCTTCTGCCACATCCAAGAGAATGTCACCTGCCATTTATTCAAGCTAGAATTTACACACTGTTCCTGTTTATGTTTTTCTGCCCTTTCCACTCGATGCCTGCCAGCCTGAAAGTCCTCTCTTTTTGTTGCTTTGATTTTCTGACTGTTTAGCTTTTAAACAAAGCCTTGAAGATGCCTATGTTTTGCGAACCTAACTGTAACTTACCTAAGGCTTGACCCCATCTCATCTCTCTGTTGTCTTCTGTGTAACTGCTCTTGTTTATTGTCCTCAGAAGTCAAGGCGACTTTGTTTGTTTGTTGTTCGATTCTTAAATATCATTTATATTTGAAGCTCAAATCCTCACAGATCTCCAGGCCACCCGTCCAGTTTTCGCCTGCTATAGCGATCCTTCTGGATCCTGAAAGGTTTAGGGGGTCTGACACCCCAACATAAACCTCGATAGGGCAGTTGTGAACTACCTGATGTGGATACTGAGAACCAAAATCAAGTACTTTGCAAGCAAGAACAGTAAGTGCAATTCATCCTGAGCGATTTCTTCAGCCCCCTCATGGCACTCCTGACAGAGCCTGTTAGAATGTGTGACTATTAAACCAAAACAAGGACAAACCAGAACTGAGCCCATTTAGGTTCTTTTTGCACACAGTGGGCACTTTTCTGGGCCCTGCTCCACTTGCCAACCCAATAGATGTTAGTGGGCTGGATATGGCCTGCACTCAGCACCTTTAGCCTAAGTTTGTGAAAGTCCCCTCCTTGCTGTGTATTCTAAATGCAGAGACAGTGCTGAGGGTGAGGTGCAATGCTTTGCAGAGAACAGCAGCGCTGAGAGCTGCAGAGCCCACATGCCTGGCCTCGTAGATCCGCTCTGTGAAACACTGATGGAAATCTGAGGATGACTGGTAGGCTTTCACAAAGTAGCCAGGGATTTTGTTTATGGGAGGATTTGTGAGTTT
Source organism: Alexandromys fortis (assembly GCF_014885135.2). Classification (NCBI taxonomy): domain Eukaryota; kingdom Metazoa; phylum Chordata; class Mammalia; order Rodentia; family Cricetidae; genus Alexandromys; species Alexandromys fortis. The sequence continues at coordinate 934,445 of NW_026068154.1, read as the reverse complement.
AGGGAGGTGCAACTGAGACTCCTGGAAAAATTGGACAATCTGTTACTTAAAATAGAAATCGATCCTTAAAACCAGGAAAGGTGATAGCTGCCACAGAGGACAGAGTGCTCCAGGCTTACTCGTATAAAGGTGTTCCCTGGGATGAGGTCTCTTATTTGGCGAGTCTTACCTGTTCCGATGCCTCACCTGTTGAGACTGACCTGAGCTGAAACCTCATCTGTTCTGAGGTTTCACCTGTGTGAGTTCTTAGCCATGCTAAGATGATCCCAGAGCTGAGGTCTCACCTGCAAAATGTTGTTACTGCCTGTGCCGGGATGCTCCCTCTGGATCCGGGCTCTCCTTGTTAGGTGGCGATGATAAAGGTTTCTCCACTTCTCCTGGTTACATGAGTGACAGACTCCAGATCTGTAATTAATTTGGGGACTTTGGATAGTACTGATATTTTCTGGTTCTTAGGTTTCAGAGTTTGCTACAATGTTTCAGAATTTCTTCACTTTCCACTGAGTTTTTGCCAACAGGATTTCAAATATTGCTGTTATGTTATAAGGAAAAATACAATATCTCTTAAACTGTGGAATCCATCTTTTTGTCAGTGTATTTTCTGCTAGTCTTTGCTAATGTATCAACATGGCTATGTGCACCTTCCATATTTATTTATTTATTTGGAGTTATTCTGTTTTCAGTTTGTATTTACGTGTCTTCCAGAGGCTTACCTGTGGAAGGTTTGGCTCCTAGCATATGCGATTTATTAGGGAGGAACTTTGGGAGGTGGGTCTACCTGGAGGACCTCTGTCTCTGGGGTGGATCTTTTGTGGACTCCATTTTGTTCTGGTCCCTTCCTATCGTTATCTCTGGGTCCTGGTTGCCAAGAAATGGACAGTCCTGCAATTCTGCCCTTCAGTCGCGGTACTCTGCCTAACCACAGCACCAAGATAATGTGGTCAGATGACCATGGGCAGTAACCTCTGATGCTAGGAGCCCAGAGAAATCTTTCTTCTTGGTAATGGTGTTTGTCAGAGAAAAGAAAGCATGACTAAGACATATAATTCAGTTTCCTCAGTGACAAGAGGGAATGATAACACATGGGATAATACATGGCCATAGAAAACCAAGTGATCCTTACATGGCAAATTTTGCCTTTGAAAGAGTAAAAGAGTCCTGTATTTTAATCAGTGATCTGTTTCCTTTGTTTTTTCCTTTGTTTTGTTCGATTTTTCCCCCTTTTTTCCTTTTTTTTAAGTTTTTGCTTTTAGTATAATTTAAGGAAAATGTAAAATTTGTGTTATCATTTCTGATAATTTCTCATGAGAAAACTTTGGATTAAAAGGTTCATATGCGCTTCATTGTCTTTTAACTGTGTGTCTGTGTGTGGGTTTGCACATGTGAGTGAGATGCCTAGAGATGCCAGAAGACGGTGACAGATCCCATAGAGCTGGAGTTAATAGGCAGCATTGAGCCACTGCATGAGGGTCCTGGGAACCTGACTGAGCTCTCTGTTACATCCTTAGCAGTATGCTCTTTTAACCATTGAGCCAGCTCTTCTCTGCCCACTTCTGACCTTTTGTTTTTATTAAGTTTGGGGTGTTTATATGTTTAAAGTGTTGGTAATACTTTATCCTCCTGTTAGAGTGTGTGGTCTAGTTTATACTCTGTCATGGGCATGCAGGATGTTTTATTTTATTCATTTTAAGGTTTTAAGGCAGAATCGTCCTGAAGAAAGATCCATCATCATATGTATCTGGCATCTTGTCGTGAACCCTCATGTGGACTCTGGAATCACCATCTTGACTTGTTTACTCTGAGGAATTTTACAAAAGATGGGGCATGGAGCTAGAGAGATGGGTCAGTAGTTAAGAGCACTTGCTGCTTTAGTAGAGGGTCAGAATTCAGGTCCCAGGATGCACAACTGATCACAACTCTATTTCCAAGGAATTTGATGTCCCCTTTGGCTTCTGCAGATGTTGTGTGCAAATGTTGCACTTGCATACATGCACACACCACTCATACACATACAATAAAAGTAAATGAATCGTTAAAACATAAAAAGGTGGGACTTTCAGGGTTAAACTTGCAGTAGTCCTAGGTAAACAGGGAAAACACCTGGTTCTTGGCTGGCTACTGGGAAAACAACTCTGTCTTCTCTGGAGTCTTATTTTCCAGCAGCAGCAGCAGTGCTCTGGGCTGCAGAGGGAGCACAGCCCATCTTCCTCTTCACTGTTCAAAGCCCCCCTCACACACACACACTACAATGACCTTTATTGGATGTTCTACCTCCAAGTTGTCTTGTCCCAGAATTTCTCTAGTGGGTACCTGGTTCCCACCAACAGATTTATAACAAAAGGGGTTCCCAGTAACTGCATCAAGGCCCACATAGCCCTGGACAAGATTTTTACATGAAAAATTATGAGGAAAAACTAGTAGACTGATCTGGAAGCAGACACCAGTACCATCCAAAACTGTTGATGTCCTCCCCTGGCTTCTGGAGCAACAGTGCTGTGAGGAGACTCCCTATTTTCTCAGGAACATAGTACGCAATCAGAAGAAACATACAATTGAAGAAAATGATGTTTCCTTTATGCACGCCCCTTGCCCTCCCCGAGCAGCTCCTTGGTTGCCAGGGGCTGAGCTATTTTTGGCAGCTCCCCAGGGTAGAAGAGGAGCCAGGCATCTTTAAGTTTACTGTTTGAATTATTCATGTGTTATTAATAGCAACAGAGATGATGATGGGAAGGTAGTAATCATGGCACCATGACAGAGGACCATCCCAAGAGAGGGAGGAGGGGAGAGGTGAGGCTGGGGCACGATGCTGAGTCATGCCTCCTCCACGTTTCTCTTCTGCTCAGAGGGAGTCAAGGACAGGCCACCTGAGGCCACCTCTGGATAATCCCTTCCAGCAGCTCAAGCTCTGTTTCCTCTGGGAATTTCCAGCACACTCAGAAAAGCCCGTACCAATCAAATATTCTCCATTAAGTAGAGGATGCCCTTGGCAAGGATCTCACCTCATCTAAGTTTTGACCATGGAGCAGATGGCCAAGGAAGAAGGATGGGATGGAAGCTTGGACTTCAGTGAGGTTGAAATGAGCCAAAGGACTGAGCTGAGGGGCTGGGAGACAATCACTGCTCAATGGTAATCGGTGAGCTCAGCCTGGCTGCACATCAGTGGGGCCCCTCGGTGCTGGTTGGCACTGCAATAAGATGGGCATCTGAGCTCTAACTGGACTACTGGTTTTAAGTCAATCCAGCCTTCACCGAGGTGTTTATACCTTATCAAAACTTTTGCACTCCTGCAGGAAGATGGTTCTAGATGTGTTTCTTTCTAAGCACATGGGCCTTTCAGGTGATTGCAAAATGATGATTTCCTGATTTCTCGTGAATTTGTCTTTTGTTTCAACCTGATAGGCAAGGGGTCAGAGTCAGACACTCCTGGGGGACTGTCTAACTTCTGAAAGGCATATAAGAAGGGTTTTGCTAGCTACAGGGCCTGTACATGACTCTAGTAACATTCTTAGAGGCCGAGTTACAATCTTCTCCTTACCCATTAAGAGAAGAGGTCTGTCACCCAGCCCTCACAGGGTTGCAGCAAGAACAAATACAGTCATCCAGAGACTGATCCTAACAGCACGTGCTGTTTCAGATGGGATAAATCAGTGTTACAGAGGTTCCCAAAAAGGTCCCTTTAGAGATCTACTTCGTTCCAAAGTTGACTGATTATAATTCTCCAAGGCAGGCTTCCTGGTTTGCTTTCTGTTGTTGTGAAAAACACCACGACCAAAATCAACTTGGGGAGGAAAGGGTTTTCTTCCAACCTACAGCTTATAGTTGAACGTGAAGGGAAGTCAAGGCAGGAGCTCAAGGTGGGAGCCTAGAGGCAGGAGCTAGAGCAGAGGCCATGGATTTTCACTGCTTACCAGTTTTCTCTCTACGGCCTGTTTTTCTGTTTTCTTATGTAACACACAGGGCCACATGCTTTAGACTAGTTCTGCCAACAGTAGGCTGATCCCTTCCATATCAACTATTAGAGAAGAAACTGTCCCCACAGAATTTGCTACAGAGCAACCTAATATAGGCATCTTCACAGCTGAGGGTCCCTCATCTCAGATGACCCTAGCTTATATTAAGCTTACAAAAATATTGACTAGCACATAGGTTCTGCAATACCTTGTGTAGGAGTGTGTGTATGTATGTGTGTGTGTGTGTGTGTGTGTGTGTGTGTGTGAGAGAGAGAGAGAGAGAGAGAGAGAGAGAGAGAGAGAGAGAGAGAGAGGGAGAGAGAGAGAAAGTCAGTGTTATATGTCAGCTTGACTGAATCGGGACTCATCTAAGGGGCATCCTCCTGGTACACCTGGAAGGGATTAAGATTACCCTGGAGAGCATCTGTGAGGGATTGCCTTGATGACAGGAATTATGTTGGAAGACCATCTAACTGTGTGGGTAGAAGCGTTCCCTGGGTGGGGATCCCAAGTATATAACACAGAGAAGGGGAGGTGATCACCATGTTGTTTCCTTCTTGTCTTCACAGAAGCTTCCACTGCTTTGACTTCCTTGTCACAATGGCCCACACCTTGTCACAATGGCCCACACATCTTTCCTTCAGTAAGTTTCTTTATGAGGGTATTTTCTCACAGCAACCAACAGCTGTCTCCTGCCTCGACTGCTGTGCTATGTACCCCAAGCTGGCTGGCCCAAGAACTTGCAGGCGAGTTTCCTGTCTTTGTTTCTTATCTGGCCACAGGAGTGCCACCAGCCTTTTCACTTGGGTCCTGGGGATCTGAACTCAGACTGTCAGGCTTTTGGCAAGCACTTTCACCCACTGCACTGTCTCCCATCCCTAAGCTATAAAATACTTTTGATGGGACATTTGAACTACTCGCTAAGGAGGTGTTGAGTCAAGGGCTTAAACACTTAATCTCTGCCTTCTGTATTCACATACTAAAGACTAGAGAAAGGTGAACAATTTTTAAAAAAAATGTTCAGATTTTGAACTAGAGCATTGGAAAAGCTCTGCTAGTACTGGGAAAGAAATCACTAGAAAAGCTTTAGTCCTCAAAGGAAATAGTATGACAGGATACCGCCCCCCCACCCCACTTTATGTTTGATTTGCCAGAAGACCAGAGAGCAGGGCTCTGGTGAAATGAAGTGGCCCATGGGAACTGAAAGGTCCCCTGTGGGCTCATGCTTTGTACCCAACTGGGGGTGCTGTTCTGGGAGGCTGAAGAGCCTTTTTGGGGTAGGGCCTAGAAGGTGGAAGTGGACCTCTAGAGATGGAACATTAAAGGTGGTACCCAATCTCTAGCTCCTGCAAATCTCTGTTTCCTCATCAGCCTGATGTGAGCAGCCTGAGCCGTGGTCCTGCTGTGGTACACTGAGCTAGGCTGACAAGATTCACTGGCTGCTCTGTGAGCCAAGACAAACCTTTTCTTCCTTGACTTGGTTCTGTCACATATTGATACCATCGTGGTGAACAGGTAGTTAGTATGGGCAGGGACACAGCACAGGGCAGGAGGGAAAGGACACATCAGAATTCAGTGACAAGCAAAGGTGCTGGCAAACCAGCTCAATTGCAGAGGAGAGTTCTGGAGATGCGTGGAGAATTGTCCATCTTATAACTAGAGCTGGAGTATAGGGGTGGGGATGGATAATACAATCTCACATCATTGTGAAAGGCTGATCTGGGTGTTTCCAGCTCTCGGTACAGAGAGTCAATGTCAGTATGATCATTTGTGGAGTTGATGTGCACCACCAGGTGACAGGGTCCCAGAGAGTGCACTGATGGGGGGAGGCTCCCTCCAAAAGAATATTGAAGTTTGTTTTATATTACTTTTCTGTTGCTGTGATAAACATTTTGACTAAGAGCAACTGATGGAGGAATGGGTTTATTTCAACTTATACTTTCAGGTCACTATCCCTCACCGAGGGAAGGAACTTAAGACATGAACCTATAGCAGAGCCTCTAGGGGAACACTACCTACTGGTTAACTCTCAGGCTCATGCTCCGCTCCCTTCCTTACATAGTGCAGGCTCAGCTGCCTGGGCATTATACCACCCATAATAGGCTAAACCCTCCTTCACTAATTGACAATCATGATAGTCAGTGTACCTAGACATAACCAGAGGCCAATCAGACAGAGGCAATTCTTCAATTAATAATCCTTCTTCCTGGAGTATGTCTAGTTGACAGCCAAGACAAATCATCACAAACCTCCTGCAGTAGTCAAAGCATTGCCAGAATGGAACCCATGTCCTGTATTTCTTCCACTCTTTCTACCCCCTGATTCTATGACCAAAGGTGTTGCCTTCCTGTTTAATTTCTTTCAATTTTCCTAAATGCTTACTTGGCATTTTCTAGACAGAAGACATGGTGTCAGAAACTGTGGGAGCAACATGATGCAGAATGAGTCGTGCATGACCCACGAAGGGCAATGAACTCAGTGGTAGCTGGTTTCCCTTCCAATTTAGCATCATCCACAGGATTTGAATCTCAGAGAGACAGGGCATGTAGGAGTGTGAAGTGGTCCTCAGCTCAGCCTTTTGACATGGAGGAATTACACTTCTTTACACACACTTCACAGGCTGTTTGCAAGACGCTATGCGTTGAGGGGTTTTGTGAGCCCACTCCCATTCCTATTTCATGGCATTACACCCTTCCACTTCCTCCTTCTATTGTATTTTCTTCTCCAGACAGTCGTCTGTTCTGTAAATCCCCAGATCCTTCAACAATGACTCACTTGAATTGATTCTCTGATTCATCAGCCCTGTGTCTGAGTGATTCCTATGGTAACAGTGAATAAGCCACTTTAAGAAGAAGCTGGGGAGTGGGGAATAATTAAGAGTGCTCAGACTGATTGCAGGAGCAGCCAGAAAACTTCTGGAATTGTTCTGGGTACCATTTACTCCCCTCCTCTCTTACATCTTGCATATTTTCTCAGGCTCTAAATTGTAGCGAGCTGCGTGGTGTCACACCTGATGGAGATGTATAATCAACTCCTGAGATGGTTAAGGTCTGACCTATGCTATGATCACGCAATGATTATCAGCTGCCTGCATATGCGTGAACCTATGGGCAGTGCCCACCTGGCAGTTCGGGGTTGGCAGCCCATGCCTACTTAAGGGCTGGGAGAGGGTTTGCACGGAGAGAGAGAGAGGAGAGAGGAAGGAAAGAGGAGAGAGAGAGGAAAGTAGAGGGGAAGAGAGAGAGAACTGTAAAAAGTCCTGGAATAAACTGCAGTGAGAAGAGCTCCGGTGGTCGCTTCATTCCTTGCAGGACGAGGGTGGCCGCGACACTAAATGGCTTGTGTTTTCTGCAAGCTTGAAACTGTGTCCCCAGCAATGGATTGATTAACTCTTTCCTCAGCTGGTCAGCCCTTTGAAGTAGCCTACTCATAGGGTTCTTCATATCCTGTCTTAATGCAGGTTTGGCCTTGATCTCATCAGGCCCACTATGTACAAATACCACTCTGCAGCTTTCCTAAGAGTAAGGGTGGTGGACTTGGAGAAAGGCACCATTTTCTTCTCTCCTCCATCAGGATCCTCCAGACCCAAGGAAATGACTGGAAAGTATTGTGTAATATAGTTAAAATGGATTTCACACTTTGGCTCCATCATTCCCTGGCTGACTTCCTCCCACTTCCTCTTCTCTGTTGGACACTTCATTCTCTGTGAGCAACACTCACTTCCCAAAGGGTGGCTGTATCATTTCTGGAGGGACTGTTGTCCTATAAATTGAGAACTTCTTGTAGTCACAGGAATGAAACTGTCTTGGTAGGTTTGAGTCTTGTATTTATCCTCTTTGCATCCCTATCATCTTAAGACAGTCTCTGGTATGCAATGAATGCTGGATAAAATTCACCGATGCAATAAACTCATATGAATACATAGAGGCAGCATATATTGGAAAAGATCATGAGTGCAGTGATATTGCCAGTTGAGCAGAGAACAAAGCAGGTATACAATTTAACTTGTATGCATAAGGTGATTGACTGCTTATGACTGCCTGGAATGGGACATGAGAAGGCTGCTTCCAGGTTTGGGATTTATTAATGAAGTTTGCCCTGGGGAGAGTCTGGAGAGTACTTGAACCTGAGTCATTTGTACCCACACATGGGCCTTTTGCAGCTTTTGACAGTAATTTCTGGCATTTTTTTTAGCTGGAAAGATGACCTTAGTACAGCTGTGAGAAATAAGAAGCGATCTAGTTATCTGGATAACTGCATTGGCATTGACAACTTGCCCATTTATTGTGAGGACGCCGTCTCAGCCCCACATGGCAAATGCCAATTTACATGCTCTGGAAAGCGGTTAAAATGTATGAATAAACCCTTGCCCTATAGAAACTTCAGATTCTCAGATATAGTGCATCAAAGCTCTGAGTTGGCCCCAGCTCTGGCCTATAGAGATCACATCTCTCTGATGCTCACCCTCCATCCTGAGATGAGGCAGCTAGAGCTGAAAAATCCTGAGAAGCGGTTTCCACTTTCAGACAGGTGAAGCCAGTGTCTGGACCAGAGACCAGATCAATTACTGTTGCAGAAGGCAAGGAGAGGAATCATGAACTTGTCCCTGAATATCCCAGCAATGCTAAGTTTTCTGTCCCACCAGGTCCCACAGTTGTTCAGTCCCAAGAAACACACAGAGGTCTACATTAATTATAAACTGGTTGGCCTAGTATCTCAGACTTCTTACTAACTCTTTTTCACAGTGTTTATTAACCCATTATTCTTGTCTGTGCTAGCCACGTGACATGGTACCTTATATCAGCAAGGCCCTCTCATCTTGCTTCCTCTGTGGCTGGGTGATGTCTGTAGACTGACCTTTCCTTTTCCAAGAATTCTCCTGTTCTCATTGTCCTGCCTCTACTTCCTGCCTGGTTTCCCTGCCTATACTTCCTGCCTAGCTACTGGCCACTCAGCATTTTATTAAAATACAGTTGACAATGTACAGATCATTGTCCCACAGCACAACAACTGAAGGGAGCTTTACAGATGGGGGTAACCTATCTTATGTCACTCTGATCCTTGATGGGGTACTGGGATGTTAAGGCAAGTAGATAACTTTCCCTTTCCAGAGGTCAGTGTAATCACATTGGCTATTTGAAAGCTGGGTCAAAAGGATAGGCCTTGGTGTCCCAGAGAACATTCTGTGAAGCAGGAGAGATGGCTCTGGGCTCATGCAGCGGGATGACAGAGGACTTTGGTTGAATTCAGCAAGAGATTTGGGGCCATGATGCTTTTCAGCCAGCCAGCTCAGCAGGAAACAGACAATGGTTCCCTTGAGTAGGCAAACAAGGTTTAAGTGGCAGGATTCCATTCGGCTGACTTCAGCTCAGCAGAAGGCAGGGTATGAAGGCTTAGTGAGCTGGAGGCTGTTGCTGTCCTATCCTGCCTCTGGCAGTACAGCACAGTTTGACACACAACTGTGCAACTCTAGCTCTGAGAGCTTTTGCTACTCACATTATCTAGTAATCTAAAAGAAGACTTTACTGATCTCAAAGCCTTCCTCAATCATTCAAGTTGACAAGGTTCACCATCACAGAATGGGAAAATTAACCCATAGACTTATTTCTTCCACTGGTCCAAATTTTATTCCCCCGAGGCACCAACCTCTACCTTCATTTCCTTGTGGAAGTGTCCTACATGGTGAGTGAACAAAGGGCTTATATTATAGGACAAGAGACAGGGGTAAGCAAGGCAGGTGCAAGTGAGGTGTCCCTGGAATAGCTGTATGTGGGGAAAAAGTAGTTTTGGAAAATCCTGGTTCCATGATGATGACAGTGATAGCTCATGACTGGAGCCATGTCAGCTGACAAGGGCAGTGTAGAGATGAACCTGACATGGTAAGAATAGATTATAATAGTAATGTGTTTATTTCTGTGCATTTCGGGAAGACATGCATTCAACACTTTAAATCCATGATAACTCAAACCTTATTTTAGAATCTCAAGTAAATAAGCATATGGCTGGGATTATAATTGTGGCAAAAATTGTGTGACACCCTGGGGCAGATGAAGGCTAAGTCAGAGCTAGTGCCTCCTGTGAGCCAAAGATGGTTGAAAAGGAAAGGGAGACCTGGGCGAGAGGCTAATAGGTCATTTGGGGTCATGACTAGAAAGTTGTGGCTCACTACAAATGACTTTCAAGGGCAAATATGTTTTAATGGCATTAGGGAGAATACTGACTTGAGTTGTCATTTGATCAAGTGAAGCCTCTAAAAAGCCTGTTAGAGGCTTTCTCTAAGTGTGTGTGAGAGAGTGCACCCGCGAACAGTTTCCCAGAACACCTTTCTACTCTAAAATGATGGTGATTAAAAAGAGAGATGTTTTGATAAAACAACCCAACGTTTTAAAAGCTTGAATTTCATTCTCCTAGTCTCTTTCTACCGCAGACTCCCCAAGGCATGTAGGGATAAGCCCTCCCCTTGGGGGCGGGCTGCCCTCAGGCGTTTGTTTACTGATATATTGGGCGGGCAAAGGCTGCGCGCCCCTTCCCTTCCTCTCCTGTCTCCGCTGGCTACTCCGCTGGAACCTTGGTTTCGTGAGTCTGGTTTTGTTATTAAACTTGTTCAAATATCTATTACCGTGGTGATTTATTAATCGGACCGCTACAAAGGCACTTCCCAGCACCCTCCTGCGTTCTCCCCTGGAACCTTCCTGGGTTCTCCCAGTGACTCCAGGAGAATCAGAGACCACTAGGAAATGACTTTTTACTTCTTTTGCCCCCCCCCCAAAGTCCTGCTGGCCCACTACTTGACTGGGATGCCTCATCTTTCCTGGTCCCTTCTCACTGAAGACTTCCCAAAGCACTGACTGCTTCCTGCCTGGGGCCCTAATGGTGCCCCCATGAGGCTCAGAACTTGCATTTCTTTCCTCTGGCCCTTCCCTGCTCAGGACTCCCAAAAGGTCACCTGCAAGAGGCCATTCTGTCACCCCACAGAACCCAGAGCTTTCAGAAATTGATCCTGAACCTCCTCTTTTAACCCCTTTCTCTGTACTACCCAAAGCTCTTTCTGTCAACCGATCAATAGGAAAGGAAAATGGACAGATACCTTGCTCAGCCTGGATATGGGGGTGAGGGGATTGATCCTGCCTCAATTTGGTATGCCAGACTTTGTTGACTCCCCCAGGAAGGCCTGCTCCCTCTGAGGAGTGGATGTGGAGTGGGAAGCAGGAGGAAGGGGAGGGCGGGAGAAGTTGATGGAGGGAGAACTGGGGTTGGTATGTAAAATGGAAAATAAATTTTTAAATTAAAAATAAATGACAAAAATCCATAATTTAAAATCAAAAGAAAAAGAAAAAGAAAGAAAAGTGATACACACAGAGAGGGGGGAATTTAATTTAGCTTTAAAATTTCATGTAAAAATGAAATTATGAAACTTTCAGGTAAAAGATGGAACTGGAAACAATTATACTGAGTGATGTGCCCCAGACTTACACAGGCAAATGCCGAGTGTTTTCATTCACATGCAGCTCTTAGCTTCTTATCTTTACGTCTGCACATTTAACTTGAAACTCCTATAGAAACCAGGAGACCAGAAAGGGTCACTGTGGTGGGGATATACATCAAGGGAGGGTGGATATCAGAACATAGGTGATATGAAAAGAGAGAGAGGTGGTTTATTGGTAGTGGACAGGAATAGGGGCTGGAAGAGGCAGAAGGAAAAGGGAGGGGAATTAACCTGCCACTTAAGCAAAACAAATACTATGAAAATTAAGGGTTATAGCCTATCTGGATGATTAATGTTGTGCCTATTACCCAGGCTTCTTAAACAGAAATACCAGTGCCAGATGGGGGGTACCCTAAGAGTCAGTCAGGGAATCCCTGGGGCTCCCAAACAAGACAATTTCTTGTTATTCCTCTTGGTTGAAATTGTCATAGAGCAAATTTAATAAAAGATAAAAGAGGATTCTAAGAGACTTTGAAGTTATCAAGTATCAAGGAGAATGCAGAACAACGTGGACACGCTTACTCACGGTTGGTAGGGTGGGTGTACAAACACATTAGGAAGCCCTCTGCCAGCATCCAATAAAGCCTGATGTATTCCTATCCATTACTTTCTGAGGTTTCTACCTGATGGAAATGTACACTTATGTGCACCACAGCTTTAGATGAAGAATTTCATAAGCCACACAGTTCGTAATGGCAAGATCTAGAAACTAAGCAAATGTCCGTCCAACAGAGATGAGATTTGTGTATATCCACTGTAGACCACAATCATCGTGAATGTGCATGCCAAGTCAAGATGAATCTCACCAATATCATGCTTATCCAATAAAGCTAGGCTTAGGAGGACTTGTGAGGACCGGTGAGGACTCCACAAAGAATGGGAGCAGTACATACAGCTAAAGCGTTTGAAGTTGGGAAAGCTTCCAACCTTGGAGTAGGAGAGGGTATAAGATAGACTCTTGGGAGAAGCATGGGATGTGTCGGTCTGTTTATAAAGGTCCATCAAATGACACATTTCCAACCTATATGCTTTCCCATTGTGAGTGACTGTCCTCTGAGACAAGCAACTGCCTTCTTTGGGACTCTACCTGTTCCTGCTTACTTTACCTGTTTCTGCTTGATCATTCAAACTAGAGGAGTGGGGAGGGTCATGAGACCTTCACCTAAGGATTCATCTCTACCATCTAGTGTATGCAACTCCATCTTAATTGCCTGTGAGACCAGGGAAGAGGTAGAGTGCTGTCTATGGAAAGTTGGGAAGGAAAGGGTTGATTTGGCTTACACTTTCATGTTATAGTCTATCACTGAAAGAAGTCAGGACAGGAGCTCAAGTAGAGCAGGAACCTGGATACGGGAGCTTCTGCAGACGCCATAGAGGGGAGCTGCTTACTGGCTTCCTTCCCATGGCTTGCTCAGCCTGCTTTCTTATAGAACCCAGGACTACCAGCTCAGGGATGGCACCACCCACAATGGGCTAGGCCCTCTCACATCAATTACTAATTTAAAATAATGTTCTATAAGTTTGCCTACACACTGAGCTTCTGGAGGGTCTTAGTTGAGGTTCCTTCCTCTCAGATGATTATATCCTGTGTCAAGGTCACATAAATTTAGTCTGCACAAGTACTAATGCCAGGAAGACTAGAGGAGGCAAAAATTTGTCTTTGCTACTAGATCCTATTTGCAAAGTGACTAGGGGAATCTCTCATCCCTGCTGGGTAGAGACTTTTCAGGTACAGCCTGTTGGAGGAGGATCACCCACATCCCTATAAGCAATCCTTACCTATTCTCTATAAGGAAGTCCAATAAAGTCATTGGTTTCCTAGAGTGAGCTTTTGTGCAGTGTATCTTAGTCTTTGGAACCCTAGAAGGAACAAACATTGCTTGCAACTCCCCCTGGGAAAAAGTTTCAAAAACACCCATATGTACTATGGTTATGTAAGAGTTCAAAATCCAGAAATTAATAATTGTTAAATGTCTAGTCTTGAGGCTGGAGAGATGGCTCAGTAATTGAGAGTATTTGTTGCTCATGGGTTCTGTCTCCAGCACCAACATAATGAATGGCTCACAACCCTCTGTTAATGCCAGTTCTAGGTGACTTGATGCCCTCTTCTGGCCTCCTTGGCTACTGCACAAACTTGGTAGATTTGCTCATATGCTGGCAAAACACTCACAAAAAATTAAAATAAATAAATCTTTTTAAAAATGTCTAGACTCATGCTTTTGCATTATATTTAGCACTAATTTACATTAATACACCTCCTGACTAGTAAAACTGCATTTTAGAAGATGCCAGAAGTGATATGTGCCCTGGAGGGGCCGCAGAGCTGGCAGTGATTTCCAGAGCCTAACAAGAGAACTGGGTGATGGTGATGGGGTAGCTTTGTGTCTAATGTCACCTTGATTTTGGGATTCCCTGTGACCACAGTTGGAGATCAGGGTTATGTGTGAGAGTTGAGGAGGGACAAGGATACATTTCTGCATTCAATCACCATCTTTCAGATGACTGCTGAAGGTCCTGCCAATGCACTATGGAGGGAGACAGTTTTAACTCACAACTGTTGTCTCCAAGGAGAAAACAAAAAATAAACGAAAACTGGAGGCCAAATGTTTAATTGCTACTTTTCTTCTTGGCAGCTTCAGAAGCAGTGTGGGGACACTTGCTTCTTATAAGGAACCAAGAGTACATTCTCAGAAACATGAGCACATGACAACGTTTGAGGTAGGTGAGCAAAGGACATACACAGAGCAGGCTTCAGCTGGTACTGGGTCCCAGACTTTTCCTGGAGTCACATGTCATGGCGCATCCTCTGCCCTATTGCCTAGAAGCTCACAACGACCTGTAACTGGCTCCATGAAACGTTACACTGTCTTTTGGACTTCATAGGCATTTATACACATATGCATATACCCATACACAGAGACGATGCACACACAATTTGAACATATTAAAAAGAAATAAAAATTGAATAAAATGTTTATGAGAACCCCACTTACCTGTCCCTGCGGGGTGGGGGTGGGTCTCAGCAAACACCATAGGCAGCAGAGTATTGATCTACAGGATGCAAGAGGGCAGTTAGGGTCAAACACAACTCAGTAGCCAGTGTTGGTACACACTTTAGGAGTCTGACCCTGAGTAGTTTATTTTTGGTATATTTAAGCATAGCATAATTTGGTGAAATTTTTCCTAGTGATAATTAACTCAGTCCTGTGTGCATAACGAAGCTTAAGAAATGGCTACATTGAAACTCTTTGTAAAGTACATGTGACATCTTTCATAAGGACAGGCTCTAAAGGTTAACTGGAAAAAAGTCAAGCTTATGATAAGGGTCTGGGGATGGATGCATTGAGTCTCAGTCATACGGATAGCACAAAGGTCATAATCTGTTAACATTGTCTGCTCCCAGTCTTCTGGGTGGAAAATGGGTTATAAATACATCTCTCCCTTTGAAGAAACATCCCTGTGTGTTTAACACTCCTGGTTCTTCCAGTGCTTATCTGTGAGCCCAAAAACCTCCGAGCCTCTCACATGTTCCGTTTTCATCATTTAGTGGGAGGGAGATGTAGAGTTTGATGTTAACCTTCTAAAACGTGTTCCTTCCTATGCAGATCTTATTTCACTAACTGGATAAATACATGCAGAATTCTTTTCATTAAAATTAGTATTATGAGCCTAGAAAAGGGCTCTGACCTATCATCAATGTATCAGCCAGGTGGTTTGTTAAAACTTCCATGTGGTGGCAGAGGGCGCAAACTGAGCCTAGAGGGAAAGAATCATCTGCCCAAAGGCACAGAGAAAGGAGGGGTGCAACACTCAGAGCTGGAAGGAGATCACTGAGGAAGATCAAGACTTGGGATACCTTATAGAGAGGTCACACATGCTAACTCAGCACAAGGTTAGAAATGGTGTTCAATGCTTCCTCTGTGAACTTCTCCATCTATGCATGGGAAAGGTCATTCCTTCCCAACTGAGCTATTATGAAGATCAAATAAACCAGCGGCTTTTTGACAAGAGAGAGAAAATTCTCACCAACCACTATTTCTTTCAGGGAAGAGACCACATTTATTTGAAGGAAACAAAAGTCTCTAAAAAGCTACTTAGCAGCCCGGAAATCAAGGGGAAGTGACTTTCTTGGGGGTGATTCTAGAAGCTAAGGAGCACACCCGAACTCAAGTAGAAATACTTCAAAGGCTTTGAGCATCAGTGGTGATGTAAAGAGTGAGAGACTCTGTACAATCTAGTTTCTCATAATACCCAAACAGATAAATAAATACAATAAGAAAAATCATATGATACTCTTCAAGGATGGTCTTCAAAATAATGTCTGATGATGTGGAAAATTCCAGGAAAATTAATATGGGATATAAACCTATGCATACTAAACGAGAAGGAACATCATCAAATCCTTCAAAGTGTTGTTGGCTTACAGATGGACTTATACTCTTTCATATAAAAATCTATAAACTGTTGAGCCCTGGGTTCCACGCCCACTGGAAAAAAATGCTTTAAAAATCTGTACTTCTTAATGCTTTGTGCAAGACATAAACCTTTCAATCACATTAAATAAACAAGATTGAAAGAAAAATACACACAATTTATAACTACAGTAGCAAACAATGCAACAACTATTCCTGGGGTGACATGAGCAAACACCCAGTCACCCCAGATGGAGCATCAATGAAAAATCAAAGTAATGATCTTAAAGTTTAGTGTGAAACAAGGAGTTTATTGGAATGTCTTCTTCTTCTTCTTCTTCTTCTTCTTCTTCTTCTTCTTCTTCTTCTTCTTCTTCTTCTTCTTCTTCTTCTTCCTCCTCCTCCTCCTCCTCCTCCTCCTCCTCCTCCTCCTCCTCCTCCTCCTCCTTCTTCTTGAGACAGGGTTTCACTATGTTATAACCCTGGCTGTCCTAGAACTTTATATGTAGACCAGATTGGCCTTGACCTCACAGAGCTCTGTTTGTTTCTGCCTCCTGAGCGCTAGGGTTAAAGTTGTGTGCCACCATGCCTGACTTACTGGGATTGCTCACAGGGATAAGATTGAGATGTTACTTAGAGGACTGTGGATGACCCTCAAACAAGTCTTATCCCAGCACGGACTTCACCATAGCTGTGTAGATTGGGTCCTCCTTCAACTAATCTTCAGCTTTCTATCTAATCTAGTGCCTCCTGTGACCTCAGATAGCTAGGCAGGATCACAAGCAGCT
Source organism: Alexandromys fortis (assembly GCF_014885135.2). Taxonomy (NCBI): domain Eukaryota; kingdom Metazoa; phylum Chordata; class Mammalia; order Rodentia; family Cricetidae; genus Alexandromys; species Alexandromys fortis. The sequence continues at coordinate 917,809 of NW_026068154.1, read as the reverse complement.
AGAAGAGGGATAAAGAACCGGGAGTGAGGAATCTCAGGTGTAGATCGAATGACCCTCCTGAACTCTCCTTCCATGAGGCAATCATCAACAGGCCTGACCTTGTTGAAGGGTGCCTGTGGGTAATCACAGCTGCTCTGATAAAAATAGTAACGCTTGTTATGCTCTGAGGACATTGTTACACAACACAGCAGCACTGACAACACTCTAAACTACCTACAGGTTTGACCGTAAAATTCCATTTTTTAAATTTGAATGTTTTCAAGTAGTTCATTTGACTAGAAGGTGGACATTGGATTCCTTCAAGCTTTGTGATGAATTTCTCCATAATCTACACCACATTGTCCTTGACACCCTGTTCTCAAAAGACAATGCTTCTTATCACACACACACACACACACACACACACACACACACACACACACACACCAGAAAGATGGTTGTGGATGAATCTCCACCACTTTGACAACTCTGGTACTTAATCTTTGCTGAGAACTTGATTGAACTGAGAAACAGCTAGAAGATTGACAAAGCCTGCCCTAGAGGATATGAGGGTGAGGGCCTCTCCAAAGAGCATTAGCTGAAGAAGGAAGATCTGCCATGAATGTGGTATCTTCCTCTGTACTGGGTATTAAACAGGGGAAGGAGGGAACTAGTGAGCTCAGGCAAGCCCTCTCTGCTTCCTGGAGGAAGCTAACAAGCACAAACATGCTTGCTCTCTCTGTTTCTTGGCCACAACAAATGGGATGCTCTGCTCTGCCACACCCTCCCTGCCATAATGGAAAGAAACTCCCGGATTCATGAGTGCAAATATATTTCCTCTCTTATGTTACCAGTGTCAGACATTCTGTAATCTTGTTCTGATTTTGTTTTTCAGGCTTGGGATGGAACCCCAGGCTTTGCACTTAGCAGGTTAGGGTTATGTCGTTGAGGTTCATCCTCAGCACTTTTTTTTTTTTTTTTATAAAAAGGACCAAACTGTGTAGATCAGCCTGTCTTAAAGGTGCTACATTGCCCAGGTTGGCTCTAACCCATGATCCTTGTGCTTCAGCCTCAGGATGAGTCTTGAGAAACTGAAAGTAAAATTAGAAAAGTTGTGCCACTTATGTCCCTCTAACTGGATCTTGGTTGGCTTGTTCCTGGTTAGCTATTTAAAATGAAGCAATGAGGAAAATGTTATCATCTAAACCCAGACCTAGGCAGATGGACCTATGCCTGCAGTTATCCCGACTCGGCCACAAAGCAGGCTTTAATCATAGCAAAGCTGTCCCCTCCAGGAGCTCATCACAGAACCACATTTTCAGACTTTCCATCACCCATGTACCAGGCTGCCATACTCCCAGGATAACATCGTGATTCATCCGGCTCTGTGCACCTCCACAATAGGTCATTTATCTGAGCCTGGCCAGGTGGCTCGGGGAACGATGGCGAGAGAAAGGGCGCCATTGTTCAATAATAATTTACAACAGCCTGAGAAAATATTTTCTATCTTGTAAAATAATGTTCTGCATGAACAGACACACACACACACACATTTTAGAAGAGGAAAGAAAAGAGAGAGACTTTTTACAGAAGCTAGTCCACATAGGAAATCAATTTCATCCATGTAGATGTGTAGTGACAATGAATTCCCCTGTGGCCATTTCCCAGACTCTGAAAGAACTTCCTGGTTAGGCTGAAAGCAGTTCTTCATCACCTTAGATGATGCCAGAACAGATCTTGTAACACAACTTTGGGTGTGCTACTGGTATCTCAAGGAAGTATCAAAAGGGGTGGGCAATAAAGAAGAAAGGGGGACCTAATACAAACAGATCCCACTTCCTACTTTCCAGTACCTTCCAGAAAGGCCATCAAACTCTTATATCAATGGGTTGATGCACTTATGAAGCTGATGTCCTCATATCACTTCAATAGCCAGGTATGCACCACAATTTCAATATGCGAGCTTTGGAGGGGCAGCCAAACCCCAACCTGCATCAGAAAGTGACACACAAAGAAATCACTGAGAGAGGAATGAGAAAAGCAAAGAAGCAGACTACTCAAACAGATTGAGTTCATGAACTGATTACCACTGTGGCCTGCCAGTGCTCATTCCACTGGCGACATGATATAGAAAGCCCTGGGTACCACTGCATTGGAGAATGAGGTATCTAAATGGCACGTGATAGTAGGTGGTAGTTTATGGGAACCTGAGGATGATGCCTCTGGAAATGTTGTGGGATGTACTTCAGATCTCTGAGAGGCCTGGAAGCTATAGATGTTGTTACAGTGGGAGGATGTTCTGAGGGCTCTTTTGCCCTTGTGTCTGTTGAGTGTTCAGGATGGAGCATCCTTGTATGATAGAAAAGCCAAGAGTCATGGGTGTTTGCAGTAAGAAGTCTGGTTTACACAGAAATGGTGAGTACTCCAGTGAAGGGGCATGGTTTGTACCAAACCTTCAAGAATCCCTTTTAAAGCTTTGTGGCCTATTCCTGGGCATGTAATACAGTAACCCATTTGGGCTACAGGAAACTGGAAATCATTCTGCCTGTTCATCTTGTGGGTCTTTAATCAAGAAATACATTTTCTCTAAGAATCATCAATGTATCCTGCTCTCTGGCTTTTGTCCACCAGGAGAATCAAATGAAATTGAAATCAGGATCCTTGGGTTCAATCGACTCATCCCTTCCCCAGTCATGCTTCAGCTGAAAGCAGAGAGTTACTGGACCATCGTCCAGTGAGACAGCTGTCAAGTCCACTATGGGATAATACCCATCAGTCAAATTGAAAAAAGACTGTTTCAAAGGCAGTGATTTCTCAGGTGTAGATTCTGAAATAAGAATTCAGTAGCAAATGATTTTCTTGTAATATGAACCTGTAGACTTTCCCTCAAACCTGTAGCTGTCTTGGATCATGGTTTCCTTTCTGTGTATCTTCTTGTGGTCATAGGTAGTAAAGTAGAGCATCATGGGACATGCAGTGAAGCCAAGCGTCTCCTCTCATGGGAGACAGGCGGTGAAGAGTGAGAGAGAAAGTCAAAGGACAAGAAACATATTCCAGGGACATGCCTAAGTTTCCTGATTTCTTCAGCTAGCCTTCCTCTTCAGTTTCTGCCACCTTCCCATAATGCCATCAGAGTATGACCCAAATAAACGTTGGTACTTGTTGAGGTTAGGGACCTCATGGTGCAATCCCTTTAGTAGCACTGTCATATTCAAATAGAGCCCAATCATGTGAGACTTTTGGCTAGATACTTCATATCCGAACTGTCACTGGAAGTTATCCCTAAACATGGTAGGGGTTTGGGGAGTGGGGTAGTGAAAGAAAATACAAAGTGAGCTGGTTACTACCGTGGACAGCTGTGCTGACTCGTTTTATGTCAACTTGACACAAGCTAGAGTTAGCTGAGGGAAGAGAACCTTCGTTGAGAAAATGCCTCTAAAAGATCTGTCTGTAGGGTATTTTCTTCATCAGTGATTGATGGAGGAGTAATCCCTGAGCTGGCAATCCTGTATTGTATAAGAAAGAGTTTGAGTAAGCCATGGGGACCAAGGCAGTAAGCGTCACCCCTCCATATTGTCTGCATTATCTCCTGCCTCCAGGTTCCTGCCCCTGTTTGTGTTTTTATCCTGACTTCCTTCAATAATGATGATGAAAATTGGTATGGAAGTGTAAGCCAAATAAACCCTTTGCTCTTCAACTTGCTTTTTGGGAATAGTGTTTCATCACAGCAATAAGAACCCTAACTAAAATAACAGCTAAGGCTTACTCTAATGAGAAGTTATGGGATATAATATGGAAAGCGCTGGGTGTAATTGCATCTTGAGAGGTGAGGAATTGAAAGTACTTTCCAAGTGTAAAGCAGTGGGAAGCATTGAGATGGAGGGCAAAGGGACTGAGCAGGAGGTGAACCAGCCACTGGCAGTGTTTGTTCTAGGAGGCCAGCGGCTTGAATCAGAAATAGTTTTGATTGTATCTTTGTCTTGGATTTGTGGTGGTTCCTGCCTATCTTAGAATCATTCACTTACTCTTTTGGGAATGGTTCCATTGACCATGTCTGTGGTGTCATTGTTTCCGCGGCCTTAGAGAATCAATCCAGTGGTTGATTCTGCCTCTAGACCAATCTCTCAAATTTTCTTTCCCTTGAATGTGAAACACAAAGACTGGAGAATTAGAGTTACTACAAAGAAATCCCACAGACATCCCATTTACTTTGACAACTGGGGTGCAAAATCTCTTGCTTTCTCCTACTGATCACTGTCCACATCCCATTCTTGTAACAGATTTCTGCTTTTTCTAGTTTGTTTTCTATTACTTATTATTGGCACAGTGTTAAGAAATTTTTGCTTTTGTCTTTGAGACAGGGTCTCACTTTGTAGTCCTAGCCCTCGTTGGACTAGAACTTGATATGTAGATGAGGCTGACCTTGAACACACAGAAATCTGTCTGCGTCTGACTCCCAGGTGCTGAAATTGGAGGCATGTTCCATCGCATCCAGCTTACAATGTATTATGTACACTCATCCAAAGATATTGAATACAGTAGTAGTGACCCAGGTTTTTGTGTGTGACAGATCAATGACTCATTGAATTAATGTCTGTTCACCTCTGCCAGTGGGCACACACACCAGCAGAGAAAAGTCTCTGTGTAAGGCAGGCGTTGTTGTAAAGCTGCAGGTGTGTTCAGCATTGGGGGGAAAAAAACGTATATCTATCTCATTGATCACAAGAGCGCAAACATGTCTTCACATATTTAGTTAGATTTTAATAGGAACAAAGCCGTTAATCCTGAGCTCTCTAGAAAAAAAAAAAAGGAAATCTGTTTGTCTTTTCAAAAAATATGAGCATTTAAGCTGTGCGTTAAGTAATCCTTTGGACAGCAGGCACCTAGGCCTCAGTGTATTAAATGTTTTTCAATCATCTACCTTGTTCATTATAGAAGAGTAAATTTACTTAGCCACTAAATACCAAATGTTCACTTAGAAAACATTACAGAATGTGATCAAGAGATTTTCTTTCTTGTGAAATAATCGCCTCGAAGCTGAATAAACACCAAGTGCACGTTTTCCAAGGAGCACGAGCAGAAGCCTTGACAACTGCAGATTTCAGTGCCTATGAAAATCCCTCTCTCCTTTCTCAAGGCAGCTGTAGCTTACCCCTGCCTGTCTCTCACTCACATTGCCATCCAGTGGGGAAATCCTGCAGTGTGTGTCCAGACTTCTGTCAGGAGGGTATAGTTTGAGACATTATGCTCATCTGATCAAGAATGGGACACACATTCAGTTGGGACACAGAGGAATAGTTCTAGGTTGGAGACAAGGAAATCTGGTATTTTTTTTCCTGTCAATCATTATCTTGCTGTGAAAATGGGTGAGTCTTCCCAATGCCTCGGTTTCCTTCCTGTAAAAGGCTCATTGGGGGATTCTTTTAAATTTCATTCTATGAATTAATAAATAAACTTATCTATAAGGGCTTGATAGTTGAGTCTTGTTGGGATTTATCTAAATTATTTTATTTCTCTTTAATAACAAAACAAGAATATGAATAATAGTATAAAGCTCTGAGCGCTTTATACACAGACTAATCTAAGTCACACGATGGCCTTAGGAGATGGATACTAAGATTATTCCTGAGTTTGAAATCAGGAAACTGAGGGACAGAATTGTGAAGTAACTTGCCTATAGTCCCACTGCAAGAAAGCAAATGAAAAAGTAAGCATTTATGTCTAGAACATCTGGCCTGGGCCAATATACTGTCCTGTCTCTCCCAATAACGAATAACCAAATTGGGAGCATGAGGACCATGGGAGAGAGTTGAAGGGGAGAGGAGAGGAAGGGAGGGGAGCAGAAAGAAATGTATAGCTCATTAAAATCAATTTAAAAATAAAATAAAATTTTGTTTGTGATTAGAACAAAATTTCCAATAATTGCTGAAATGGTGATGTTGTTGGAGGCCACTTGTTTGTTCCTGGCTGCTCAGCCCTGAAGTAACGACACAGAAACTGTATTAATTAAATCACTGCTTGGCCAATAGCTCTAGCTTTTTATTGGCTAGCTCTTACATCTTAATTTAACCCATTTCTATTCATCTGTGTATCGCCACATGGCTGTGAATTACTGGCAGGATTCCATCTGGTGTATGTCTCTGGTGGGGCTACATGGCTTCTCCTCAACTCTGCCTTCTTTCTCCCAGCATTCAGTTTAGTTTTCCTCACCTAACTCTGTTCTGCCATGATGTAGGTGGGTCTTCTTTCTATGTGTTGCTTTCATTGGTTAATTAATAAAGAAACTGCTTGGCCTGTTAGGTCAGAACATAGGTGGGTGGAGCAGACAGAATAGAATGCTGGGAAGAAGGGAAGTGAGTCAGTTACCATGTTTCTCCTACCCGAGATGGACGGTGGCTAGAATCTTCCTGGTAAGCCACCACCTCGTGGTGCTACACAGATGATTAGAAATGGGTTAACCAAGATGTGAGAATTAGCCAATAAGAGGCTAGAGCTAAGGGGCCAGGCAGTGGTTAAATGAATACAATTTGTGTGTTGTTATTTTGGGTGTAAAGCTAGCTATGCAGGAGCCAGTTGGGACGAAAATCAGGCCTGCTCGCCTCATCACTACACTACCCTGCTATAGTCCCAGGCAGATTCTTTATTCATTAACCAGTAAAAGCAACACATAGACAGAAGGACCTCCCACACCAGCCCTAAACCCACTCCTGCCATTTTGTCTTATGTATTTATGTGGAACAGTGTTCTTGGTATTAATAAAATCACATAACAACTATGAAAAATGTTGAAAGCACTCTAAGTTCTGTCTATGCCCTGCAGCATCAAAGAATCAGCCAAATTTAATTCTTCTTGTAAAAATTAAGACAACACATCCATCTCATTAGTATGCAAATCAGATTTCATCTTTCAAAAACAGTAAAAATTATACACATTCCAAAGGAGTGTTTGAAAATAAATTCCTGGAGCTGGTGAGATGGTTCAGCAGTTAAGAGTACTGAATGCTCTTTCAGATGACCCAGGTTTGATTCCTCACACCTGTACGGTGGCTCACAACCACCATAATTCCAGTTCCAAGTGATCTGATAGCCTTTTATAGCTTCTCACATGTACTCAAACATGCATGTGGACAAAACAGCCATGCACATAAGATAAATACTTTTTAAAGAAAATGTGAAGTAATTAAAAATAGATGAATAAATTCCTTTATCATTCACTGTCGGTAAATGCTTCATCATGTACTTGTTTTCTCTGATTCTCATACGTATATGATTTACATGTACATAAAATATTCTTGGGGAAAAAGAGTCTCAGGGGTTTAAGAGGTCTGGAGTAGAGAGTAAAACATACTAAGTAAGCAACAGAGGAAAAATCAAAAGATATGTATTAGGACATTGAATTTTAAGTTCAACCTTCTAACTGAAACTAATGCAGAAAGGGAGTATGACAAGTGAAGGACTGAATCCAGCCAGAACTCCCTGCTTTCTCTTGCTTCCGCTTCATCTCTGGGGTTCTGTTTAAAGGCTCCACTCCAGCATGAGCTGTCACTTGTGTTTTTGATCTTAGCCATCCTGACAGGTATAAGATGGAATCTCAAAAAATTTTTGATTTGGATTTCCCTGATGGCTAAGGATATTGAACATTTCTTTGTTTCTCAGACATTTGAGATTCCTCTGTTGAGAGTTCTGTGTTTAGATCTGTACCTTATTTTTTTTAATTGCATTATTGAATTTGTTGATGTCTAGTTTCTTGAGTTCTTTATATATTTTGGATATTAACCCTCTGTCAGATATGGAGTCGGTGAAAAAGCTTTTTCCATTCTTTTGACTGCTGCTTTGTCCTATTGATGGTGTCCTTTGCTTTACATGAGGTCCCATTTATTAATTGTTGATCTTAGTGTTTGTGCTATTAATGTTCAGCTTAGGAAGTCATCCCCTGTGCCAATATGTCCAAGGTTTTCTCTTCTATTAGATTCAGTGTATCTGGTTTTATCTTGAGGTCTTTGATCCACTTGTACTTGAGTTTCTTGCACGGTGATGGGTACGAATCTATTTGAATTCTTCTACATGTTGACATCCTATTAGACCAGCATCATTTGTTGAAGATGGAGAACAATATAGAAATATAGTGAAGTGGAGACTCCCTGGAATCTATGTGACCTTAGCAAATTCTCCTAGTATTGGAGGATACAAAGCCCAAACTGGACATCTCCTATAACCAGGCAAGACTCGCAGAAATGGGACTGGGTCATCAACCCAGCCACAAAACCTTCGACCTACAATCTGTCCTGACTGCTGGATGTGCTGGGGTAATGATGGAATAGAACTTGTGGGAGAGGCCAAACAACAACTGGTCCAACTTAAGGCCCACAGCACCACCACGAGAGGGATCCCATGCCTGACACTGCCTGGATAGCCAGGAATCAGAGGCAGGAAAGCCCAGAGACTCAGTATAGAACCAAATATAACAGACAAAAAAAAGTAATGTCAATTAAATAATTCTGAATGATATTCTGCTATACGCGTAGATTGGTGCCTAGCTCAATTATCATCAGAGAATCATCATCCAGCAACTGGTAGGTGCAAATGCAGAGATCCGCAGCTGAACATTAGACAGTGCCAGAGGAACCCTACGAAGACAGGGAGGAAGGGTTGTAGGAGCCAGAGGGATTGAGAACACCACAAGAATGCCTCCCACACAGTCAACCAAGCAGGACTCATAGGGGCTCACAGAGACTGAAATGACAAAAACGGATCTTGTATGGCTAGAGCTAGGTCCTCTACATATATGTTATGGTTATGTAGCTTGGTGTTCTTGGGAGACTCCTAACAGTGAAAGTGTGGGTTATCTTTGGCCCTTTTCCTCTTACTGGGTTGTCTGGTCCAGCCTTAATATGAAATTTTGTGCCTAGCCTTACTATATAACCTGTTATACAATGTTATTCCTGAGAGAACTGCCATATTTCTGAAGGGAAATAGAGGAGAACTGGATTTGGGTAGAAGGAAGGTGGGGGAGGGATTTACAGGAGTGGAGAGAGGGGAAAACTGTGGTTGGGATGTAATATATGAGAGAAGATTTTTAAAAGAAAGAGAAAAAGATTGAATTTGCATTGTATTTAGCAAGCATAATACAACTCACAGCCTGGCTACTAACATTCAATAAGAGAACAAAAGAACTATATATAAATTAATTCACAACTACAGATTCTTTTAATCTGCCTTCCATTTGGTGGAGGAGAGTATCATTTTTCATAATTTCTTCATGAGAACTAGGCAACTGAGATTGTGCCCTACTATGAAGAATTGAGGTTGTGACTGAGGACCTCAAGGGCCACTGTGAAGACTGTAGGAAGAGGTCCAGGGATACTAATGTGTGCTGCAGTTCATACACTGTTCTAGGTGTTATCTGCAGCTGTGTGTGCACGGGCATGCCACGTCACATGTGTTCCTCTACTGTGTGTATCTAGAGTGTGTGTTCCTAGGCATGTTCCCATAGTCATGTGTACCTGTGTGCATGTGTACCTGAGCTGTATTTCCAGCTCATGTGTTCCCAGTCCACGTATACCCTCGTTGCAAGTACTCCCAGACTGTGTGTTCCTGGGCCATACATCAGTGCACATATTCCCGGGCTGTGTGTGCCAGGCCCCCCACTCCAGCATCAGCATGTCTTTTGCAGAAGGCTTTCTCTTAGCGTCAGCAAGCAGAAATGGCTAATTTGTCCCCTGATGGCCCATATTGTGGAAAAGCAGCCCCACTCTTCATTAGTGGGCCAGACAGCAAAGTCAGGCATTGCTTTTGAAAAACAAACAGTGCAACAACTAAGACTTTTGGAACGAAACCTCTGAGGTTTCCTTCTCAGTGCCTCTCATGGCTCTGCTAATTTCTGTTATTCTCAGAGGGGAAACTCAGCAACTCGATGTAAACTGGGAGCCCTGGGAAAAATGACTATTTCACAGGTCACTGTACATGGTGTCTCCATTCATTTTCTGCTTCTAAGAGAGGGACACCAGAGAAACGATAATGTATGAAAAGCAGAGGTCTATTTCATTGATGTTTTAGAAGCTGGGTAGACAACTGTAGGTCCCACTTCTGGCAAAAGCCTTCTTGTGGCATCCTGCCATGGCAGAAGTGCTGTTGTTCCTACCATAAATCCGTTCCTGAGAGAATTAACACACTCAGATTACAATGGAGCTATGAAGGAGAGGTAGAAGGACATGGGTAAATGTAAATAAAAGGCAAAAAGGCTTCCTGAGATGGTGGCTTCTTGTTCACAGAACACATTTCAAGGAGAGATGGTAGGGAGGCACCGGGTAGGTATTTAGACAGAACCAAAGGGGTAAGGGAGGACCCAGGGAATCTGTAAAGTATCTAATACAGAGGTTGATTTGGTGTACCCCCAGGCTTGGGTTCCTCCCATCCTGAGGGACAAAGCTGTCTTTCTGGTTTCTCCACAACCATGCTTTTTTTGTACATTCAATTCTTTGTCCCAAGAACCAAACTTGGCAATCCCCTAAATGACTATTAGCACCCCCATTACAAGTGCCAATGTATTTATGACAGCAGATTCCTTATGACTCAATCACATTGTGTGTGTGTGTTGCAGAAATTTGACCCCAGGAACACACCTCCCAGGCAAAAACTCTTCCTTTGAGATGTATCCCTACACTCACTGGTGGATTCTAGAAAAATATTCAACCACTCACCTCTCTTTTAACTTTTTATTTTGAAACAAGGTCTCACTAAGTCACCCAGGCTGAACTTGAACTTGTGGTCTTCCTGTCTCAGCTTCCTGGAGAGTTGGGATGACAGGCCTGGACACCATGCCTGTCTTATTCACATCTTCAAGTTTCAATCTCCTAACTCTGTTGCAGTGGGCATTAGGTCTCCAAGAGATGAGCACAGGGGACACATTCAAAGCATAGCACCAGGTGGGATGCCATGGTGTAAGGTCAGGAATTCTGTCTCCTCTGTCGTCATCAACCCATAGAACTCTGTTGAGTTACTCACCCTGCCCCCAACCATGAAGAAGGCAGAAATGTCATCCAGGGGAGATAGGTGTTCAGCTCAGTTACTCCTTGCAGAGTCTCTGCGAAGGAACAGTGGCACACACAGTGAGAACGATCAACAGGACTCTCTCCACAGGAACTTCACTGCTCTGCAGGAGAGAGGCACTAAAATAGCAATGGAGGTCATGGAATCAGAAAGTGTGGCCAGCATTTGAAGTAAAAGGTAAGGCTCCCCAGAGCTTGTCCCTGGCTGTGGGTAGGGTGGGGCTACAGTACCCTGTGGCTGCTAGGGTGGGGAGGTTGAAGGATGGCTCACTGGGTAACGTGCTTGATTTGCAAGGGTGACAGCCTGAGTTGCATTTCAAGAATTTACATAGGAATGGCAGGTCCCACTCTTGTAATCACAGCTGTGGAGGAGTTAAAGCAGAAGGATCCCTAGGACTGACTGGGCCAGCCAGTCGAGATTGACTAGTGAACTTTAGGCCAGTGAGAAACTGGTCTTATCTTAAAAGATGTGAGCAGCGTTCTTGAGGTTGGTGCCCAAGGCTGTCCTCCACCTCCATATGCACATGCAAACATATACAAGTGCTTGCCACACTCAGGCTTCACACACACACACACACACAACCACACATGCACGTACGCATACACACACACACACACACACACACACACACACACACGAGGTGGGGATGGGGAGGTCTGACTGAATGTTTTGAAGTAGACACCAGAAGCATAGCAAAGTGTCCTCCCAAGTTCAAATATTGACCTGGCCACTTACACTACCCAAAATGCTTGTATTTTCTCTTCTTTATTGGTGAGGGCTAAAGTAATAACTTCCTGATTCCCAGCTTACTGTGCGCATGATTGACTTAGGAGTCTCATATATTGAAGCTACAGAAGTGCTTTCTGACCGCAGAACATTATGCAGAAGGTGAGCTAGAACTAGCGAACGATAGAGCGAAGAAGACATTTCTAGTTTGAGAGAATAAAACATGAAAATTATAAAGCTTGGATGGAAGCAGCCTACTGGTGCCTGGAGAGAAGCATTGCAAGGCAGAATGGTGCCGAAGCGTGGGCTTCAGGTCACCAAGGACAGTCCAGCACATTTCAAGTGCAATGCTGAAGCTCCTGAAGGGGACACACAGAAGAAGGCATGACCAGAGTTGCAGATTAAAGATGCACCAGAGGATGAGGCCAGGGTTCAAACGCTTTCTGCCCATGAATCTTTTATACCTGAGAACTGTTTACAGGACCGTGATATATAGGAACATAAAAGAGGCATACAAATCAAACACTTACTGTCAATGACTCATAAAAATGTATTTTCAAACAACTCTTCGGTACACATATCATTTTAGCAGTTATTAAAGAGGAAAGAACTTTTCTATACTACAGGGATGGGTGTGCTTTGGTTATCTTTACATAAAGAACTAAACCTTGGCTGAATATTTGATACTACAGGGTGCAGAGACTCTGGAACATTTTCTGTAGCTGATCGGTGCTTTGATTGTACAATTGTCAGAGCTGAGATTATCACTTCATGTAAATATAACACACACACATATATTATGTATATGTATACATATACATAAAATTCAGGGTCATTTCAGAAATTGTTGGAAATCCTAGCTTCATACAATGATTTTTAAAACAAACAAACAAACAAAAGAAAACCCTCAAGTCAAGCAGCACAAACACTGTTTTTTTTTTTTTTAAAGCTGAGCCTTCTGACACAACACAATCAAAAGATATGCTAATTTGATTTTTACATACAGAAGAATAGGAGTAGGGTTAGAAACTCTTGTTTTCTACAATTAAATTATTTGTGTTTTAGGGCTAATGAGATGGGTCAGCCATTGAAAGAATCTTCTGTTCTTATAGAGGACCCAGGTTCAGTTCGCAGCAACCACAGGGTGGTTGAGAGCCCTATGTTAACTCCAGTCTCAGAAAACTGACGCCCTCTTCTGGCTTCCATTGGTTCTGCATGTGTGAGATTTACACACTTGCAGGAAGGCAAAACAGAAAACACACTCATACACATAAGAGAAAAAATTAAGTTTTTTTTTTTTCGAGACAGGGTTTCTCTGTAGCTTTTTGGTTCCTGTCCTGGAACTAGCTCTCTCTAGACCAGGCTGGCCTCGAACTCACTGAGATCCGCCTGCCTCTGCTTCCTGAGTGCTGGGATTAAAGGTGTGCGCTACCACTGCCCAGCTAAAAAATTAAGTTTTTATGTTTCCGTAAAAGCAGAAAACTTTGTATGTAGAGTGAAAACACCGCCATTCCTCAACATAAAACAGTCTCAAGTCTGACCTGAGGTGATTCGGACAGCATTCACTGGTATCAGCCCAGCACAAGGTTTGTTTGTTGAGTGTTCAGGACCAGTGCTGCAGCAATATTAGGCTGTGTATGTAGCACAGGCTAATGCTGTTAGAAAAGTCTTGGATTTACCATGCATTTGGTTTTCAGTTACCATGTGGTCCCTCCATATTCAGAGACCTTTCAGTGTCAGCAAATTCTTGAGACTCGCCCACCCCCCTATTCAGTTATTTGGTTGTGTAGGCCACCATGTAGGAGCTGGGATACAGTTTGTTGTTTCTTCTTCCTTGAAACTGGCAGAAAGCAGCAGAGAAAAGCTATGCTCTGTTCTATCAGCCCCTTGAATCCATCGTAGGCCTTCTCAGGGCATCATTTTCCACAAAGATGGGGGCAGATACAATATGTTGTTATCATGTGTTTCAGGGACCAGAAGCCTAGGTGAGAAGAATGATTTTGTCCAGATCCCATGTGACTCTCCACTTGAGTGTAAGAATAGGATAAAGGATTATTATCATCACTACCACCACCACCATCATCATCTTAAGTATAAAGGACTACAGGTTCTGTCAAAAAAATGAAGAGTGAGATGCCTGGACTCATTTAAATAAACACAAAGTCCCACAACTCACCAATGTGCAGAGAATAAGAGACTATCCACTGTTCAATCCTCCCAAGGCTCAAGGATCACGGTAGAAGAGGGGTGAAAAATATTGTAAGAGCCAGCATCAATGCCTGGCCACACGGAAATAAGTCCCTGTGGTCACAACAGTAAAGCTGCATGGATGAACTCAGAACAGTGTGGCGACACACACAAACCTTCCTCAAGCTCAAACTGGAACAAATCCCAGCACGGACAGAGGCGGTGGGCCTGAAGTTCCACTGCTGTTGGGAGCTATTGGTAATTGATAGCTCCTGTGTTGAAATAAGAGGAGCGGCGGGGCTGCGTCCCCAACACCCCGGCCGCTTGGCTAGCTCATGCCCGAAATAACAACACACAAACTGTATTCATTTAAGAACTGCTTGGCCCATGAACTCTAGCCCTTACAGGCTAATTCTCGCACCTGGACTAGCCCATTTCTAATGATGTGTGTAAGCACCCCAAGGTGCGCTTACCGGAAAGATTCTAGCCTCCGTCCATCATGGTGTCTCTGCTCCAGAGAGCAGAGCTGTTGAGTCTCCGGGATCAGAGCAGAGTCTGACCTCACTTCCTCTTCCGCCCAGAATTCTATCCTGTTTATTCCGCCCACCTATCTTTTAACCTATCAGGGCCAGCAGTTTCTTTATTGCTCAGCCAATGAAATCAACAGATTGATATGACACTCCCACATCACTCCTGGGATACAGTGAGTCAGTTTTCTTTAAGAATGCAGCTCCAGATATATTAACTGCATCCCAGTGGAAGGCTATACATCCATGAATATATGGACAGCATAAACTGTACTGAATGTGTGAAATAAAAAAGAGGACACAAAATTGGATATGTAGGGTACAAGGGGCTCGATCTGTGAGGAATTGGGCCAAAACTCTTTATACAAAATTCTTAAAGAACTGGTTTGAAATAGAAGGAAAACAAATAAGTTTACTTGTTTCACATTAGTTTGTCAGAAAAGTGAGTTTTCATGATGGTATCAGCAAGAGGTAGACTTTTAAAATTAAGTTATGACCCCAGAATACCTATGATTTTTCTGGAAATCCAAGGCACAGCCATCTCCCAGCTCCTGGTATTTTAATCTCAGTTCCAGTGTATTTTTCTTTTTGGTGTCAGAGGGAGCGGGCCTAGCATGAAGATATTTAGATTGGGTTGGCCTGACCTGAGACACATATTCTTCTAAAGCATCATGAGTTTGGTGGTCCATTTTCTAGGCTGCCACATGTTAGGTGATTACAAATGTGGTGGAGGGGGCGACACTCAGGATGGTTGGGCCACTGTCAAGTCAAGCCATGCATTTATTTCACTCGGGCACATGTTTTGGCTTGTGACCTTTCCTGGCAACTGACACGGGGTAATTTATAAGAGTTAAAGCTAAAGTTCAAATTATATTTGAATGTTCATCACTTTTCTCCTGACCAGTTAATGTCAGGCACTAAAGATACATTGCCTTTCTGGCTTTGACCAAATCCCTCATGCAAGGAACTCTAGAGAATGGCACAACCAAGGGCCAGTGTTACTCTGAACAGTGTGGCACCAACCAGCATGAGGAGACGCTGCTCAGGATGAGGGCTTCTTGTTCAGCCTCATCCTCTCTTCTGCTCATATGACTTCCAACACACAAATATGAAAGCATGTTTATATAAAAATACTTCATTAGGAAAAGTTCAGCTTCTTTTTTCAATACATATTTTATTAATTCTTTGAGAATTGTGTATAACATGCTTTGATCATCATCTTCAATCTTTTTAAAAGAATTAATTTTAGGTCAGCTAAATTTGGCAGTTCATGCCTGCAATTGGGGCAGCTGGATTTGGCAGTTTTTGCCAATAATCCTAGTACCCATGAGGCTGAGGGAGGAAGATCACAAGTTTGAGGTCTGTGTAAGCCACAGAGTAAGACTCTGATGAGAGAGAAGGAGAGACAGAGACAAACAGACAGAAAGACAGTTTAAGTCACAATTCCTAATACTTATCAACATTTCCTTGTGATTATAATTAGAGGTTTTTGATATAGTCAAAACTGAAGATGGGGTTAATATGACTTCAAATATATTGTGGTTTGCCGAAATCCCTGTTCTGCTTAGATTTTCTTAATCTAATTGAAGCAAGCTAGAATTATCTGGGAAGAGGAACCTCAACTAAGACAACGCCTCCATCGAATTGACCATAGGACATTTTCTTCATTAATGATTTTTCTGGATGGCCCAGCTCACTGGGTAGTGCTGGCCTTGGGCAAGTGGCCCTGGGTAATATAAGATTAGACTAAGTAAACTGCAGGAAGCAAACTAGCAATCAGCTCTCCTCCAAGGCCTCTGCCATAGCTACTGCTTCCAGATTCCTGCCATGAATTCCTGCCCTGACTTCCCTCAGTGATGAATCTGGAAGTATATGCTAACTAAACCTTTTCCACCCCAAACTGATTTTGGTCATGATCACAGCAATATAGATGCAAACCAGGAGAGTCAGTCCCCCATTGAACCAACTGCTGATAGCTGTGTCTAACCACACCACTGACGAACATTATACAATTTGAAGCAGTCATAGCTTAGTGTCTAGAGGCCCTGATGCCTTAGCCACAGAGTTGTCATTTTATTAAATAGTATAGTAGGCCAAGTAAAATGTGTAGCCGTGGCTCACACCATGAAGGGTAGAAAATAAAACTGGAAATAATTTAATATTTATTGAGTCATTACTGTCCAATAAATAGTCTTCTATGCATTTGTGGACACTATTTCATCTAACCACAACATCATTTGTATGAGGAGAGCACTCTTGTCATCTCATTTTCTAGATGAAAGAATTGAGACAAAGAGGTCCTGTCACTTACCTAAGTCAGAGTGCTGTGGGTGATTGAGCAGAGGAGACTCCCCAGCTCATCCTCACAAAGATGAATTATGAGCATGTGCGGTACGTCGAAGCTTGATGTCTATTTTCTCAGATTTCAGATAAATCCATCCCCATGATAAGCAGTTCGTGTGGTCTCTGGATAGGCTGTTTTCCCTTCCCTCTGCCTCACCCTGCCCATACCTGTGATAACAGACAGCTATTGCCTTGGTTACTGTTGCATTGCTGGGATAAACACTATGACCAAGGAAGCCCACTAAGCAAAGCATTTAATTGGGTTTACAGTTTCAGAGAGTTACTGAAGCAATTACCTTTATTGCTCTATTATTAAATAAAACTTTGGAGTCAGATATTGGGGTAAAAACCTGAGAGAACATCAGCTGACCCTGCCTCTCCATGCTTCCCAGATTGAATCTTCCTAAGGCCCTCCCTAGTTCTTCTCATGTCTCTCTGTCCTAATGTGAGTCTAACAAAAACTCTATGGTTAATTCTGGCCAGTTGAATGTTGATGTCACCTTCTGATTTAAGGTTTAACTTTATTCTCAATCTTGGAGCGTCAGTGTGAACAAATCTCCCTCAACAGGTCCATGATGCGGGAGCAGAGTAAAGGCACAGTAGCAGGAACAGCTGAGATCTCACATCTCCAGCAGCAAGTAAAGGGGAGAGAGAGAGAGCACTGGGAGATGTGAAAGTCTTTTGAAACCACAAAGTCCCCTCTCCCATGGGCACATTTCCTCTGAATCCTTCTCAAATAATCACACCAACTCTGGATCAAGTATTCAAACATATGAGCCTAAAAGGGCCATTCTTATCCAAACTATCACAACTACCCAGAGTACAGTGGGCTTTCTGTCCCCAAATCCCCAGTCTCCAGGCAGCATATATATGAAGGTACTGTGCTCATATACTCTCGCTGCTTGGGAGTACTGACTGTTTTGTGCACTGTCTCCAAAGTGAAGGCAGACGGAAGAGCTCGGTCCTACCATTTCTTTTATATGTCCTTGGAAAGAATTTTTAATCTTTCTGAATTTCTTGCTCCTCATCTAACAGAGGAAACTATGGTTCTACTGTGTGACAGGCACCCTGTAAAACTCAGTGGCTCCCAATAGCAAACATTAACATCTCACTGTGGATATGCCAGCAGGGCTGACTTGGCTTCAGAGTAAAATTTCAGATTTCAGCATGAGTATCTTCTACAGGTCTTGTCATTCTGGGGCCAGTGGCTAATTATGATGTGCTTCCTTTCTGAGAAAGAGTGGTATCGGAAGGAGATGAAGAAAAATGACACAAACACATGCAGCCAAGAAAGTTACGGCCATGGCCAAAGGTAGCAAGATGAATACATATATCTTGGCTTCCATAACAGTAAAAAACATGGAAGAAAAAGTTAGAAAAAATTATTACCTAGAGAAAAATAGTGTTCTTCTTTGTTTGTTTGTTTGCTTGGTTTTGGTTTTTGGTCTTTTGAGACAGGGTTTCTTGGTAGCTTTGGAGCCTGTCCTGGAACATTGTAGACCAGGCTGACCTCGAACTCATAAAGATCCGCCTGCCTCTGCCTCCTGAGTGCTGGGATTAAAGACTTGTGCTACCACCACCCGGGACCGGTGTTCTTCTTATACAGCTGTGTAAAGTCACACACACACACACAAATGGTTAGGTTACTGTCCCACACATAGTGAGGGGTTCAAAAACAAACAAACAAACGAACAAAACCAAAATGCAAAAGAATGCATGCTATTTTAATATTCCCCTCCAACAACAGAAAGAGCAGGCACCATCTGCACCAGCCTACTGAGAGCATCAGCTTTGCTTATGGGAAGGAGCAGAAGGCACCGATGACGAAGCCAATCTCTGACTTTGCATAAACAATCAAATAGCTTGTAATAGCTTCTTCTTTCAACACGTTACTTTTGAAAGCTTCCAGGAGGCATTTTAAGGAAATTATCAAAGGTGTAAGAATATTTCATCAATGAATTTTCATATAGTGAAAAGCAATCCTGTAATATGTCCAGAAATAGAGTATTTCAATACAAACAGGGATGGGGCAAGGAGTGCTTATGGCGCTAGCTTTTAACTGTCCCTTTCTAAAAATACCTAATTAAAGAGGAACCTGTACCTAACACAATGCCAAATGAATAAATTAAGATATAGGAATATATGATGTGATAAATCTGTAAAATGTTGACATCTGTATCATTTTAAAACTATCTGGCAGAAGTTTAACAAATGCTAACCCTGGTTGTTGGGAGATGGGCCAATGCGTTGTAGTCTTTGTGCTAATAATATTCCTTATTCTTTTATTTCTGAGCTTTCTGAATTTCCTATACGGAAATAGTAGAGTGTTTTTAATCTGATGTCTCTGGCCCCAACCCCAGAGCTTCCCAGAGAATCAAGCTAAGAAGCACTGGTACACGAACATTCCTTGAGAGCATAGGGACCCCTTCTGCCTTAGTGTATTGGCACCTCTCTTTCCACCCTCTGATGATCCGTAATCCCTGTGAGCGGCATCTACCTCCACTGTGTGAATCAATGGCTCATTGAGAAAAATGCCCAGGTCCTACCAGCACTGCTGATGGTCTTATTGAGAGATTTCTGGACTTGTTCTCATGGTCTGAGAAATGGAAGGGAGCTTCTCCACGTAGGCGTCCCTTTCCTATTTACATTGATTCTTTGGTCGTGGGGGCCGAATGCTTACATCAGAGGGATGGTCAGCCTGCAGTCACCTGCAGAAATTAGTCTGATGAATTGCCCAGCCCTAGCTCCTGGAGACCGTGTCCTGGGGGTCCAGATCACTCAAGCCCTGTTCTGAAGAGAAGACATCCCCGTGGCCATATCCAGCAAATGATGGGAAAGTATCAAGGTTTCTGTCCCTAGGATCTAACTCAACTGCAACTTTGCCAGGTGGGTTTTCTGATCAAAGACCCCCCCCTTCCTCCATCACTACTTCTCTTCACAGCCTGCACGGGTGATTTGTCTGAGCATCAGACCCGTCTGTATATGCAGGATGGTTTTCCTTTACAATCTCCAAATTGATGCGAACATATCAGCTCATGTCCCTTTTTCTGGACCGAGACCTCATGCACCAGGCTTCTGCCTGCGGGACATTTTCTCTAGCAAGCTGTAAATTGCTTTCATAATAGACAAGCTGACAAAGTCTCAGACGTGGAGATTCAGGCAATCGTCAGCCTTCCACTGCCAAAAATATTTATTATTTCCTCAAAGAGCTACTATTTAATGCCCATCACTTACTTTTTTTTCTTACAGATATCAAGACTGTGTTGGTTGCAAGTGCTTTAGATGAGCTACGAGAGCTTGTTCTTCAGAGAACACCATTGTTAAAGACAGAGCCAAGTAGGAGGAAGTTCTTCAGTTAGGTCCCCCTTTGCAGGGGAACACTAGTCGCTGCCCGAGCTTTGATGCATCAGGGGAGAACCAAGTGTTCCCCTCTCAGATAACCCTACCATAGCTCAGAGGAATATAGAGGTCCCATCCAGCATGCTCATCTCCAGAGCACAAGTCTGAAGGACCGAATCCCACAGATGTCTCCACATACTTCTTGCATGTGTGTTGCCTGGCAGTGTCACAGCTGTCGATGTAGATTGTCATAGTCTTGCTCTTGAAATCTGATGGAAGTTGACTTTCTCCACAGAGAAGCATGAACATGACTTCCCAGATATTTCTAGAAATTTCCCTTTTAAAAACGTATTGACTTAGGAGTTGAAAATCTGGTGGAGCGGTTGAGTGTTTGCCTAAAATTGTTTAAAATCTACTAGTAAACAGTTGGGGTGAGGTCCATCCAGTGGTAGAACACTTGCCTAGAATCCCCCAAAGAGGAGCTAGAGTGTAATTCTGAGGTATAACCCCTGCCTAGAACCCTCCCAGTGAAGAGCTGGGGGTGTGGCTTAAAAGTGAAGTAGCTAATTTACATGCCCAAGACCGTGGATACTATCCTTAGCACCACCAAAAGTATGAATTAAATCCTTTCAAAGTTGTCTACACATGAGCCAAGCACGTACGTCTCCTTGTTTATGTGTTTTTGTGTATGTGTCCTGATACACCCCTTTGCCTTTTTTTCTCCTTTTGTGACCATATGTATCTGTTACTTTGATATGCCTGTGACCAAAATATTTGAAGGAAGCAAATGTAAAAGATAAGACATGTATTTTGCCCCCTGGTTTTTCAAAGGGTTCACAAATGGTCACTTGGTTCCATGTTTCTGGCCTATGTTGCAACAGAATATCAGAGCTGTGGGAACGAATGACAGAGGCTTCCACCTCATGCCCAACAGGAAGTTGAGTAGAACAACAGCAGAGGAGAACAAAGTACAGCCTGAAGAATGTATCTTCGCATCCACCTCTGGAATTTCCACCATCTCCCAGTGGTGTCTCCTAATTACGACTCATCAGCACATGAATCCATTCATAAAGATAACTCTCAGGAGCCAGTCTCCTCCCAAGGGGCCATCACATAAGAACAAGTCCTCAACTTGTGAGCTTGTATGAGACATTGCATGTTCAAACAATAACACCAACACCGTATGCCCCCAAATGAATACACAAGTAAGTCCCAGGAAGGCCTGGAGGCTTTTATAGCGCAAGCTGGCACAGAACCCTTGATGCTCCCACCCTCACCTCTAATGTGTTGGGATTTCAAGCATGCACCATGGTTGGATGGAAAAAGTGGGTCTTTCTACGGCTCAAAAGTTTCATATAGAACACTTGTGATGTAAAAATTGCTGCTGTCTTTCTACACAGCCGTGCATACCCTGCCTTTTGTGCTCCAGCCCCATTCACAGTGAACCTGCGCTTCATATCCTGTGCCCCCTTCATAAGGAGAAACATAGCCTCTTGGTATCTTCCCTTTGTTCAAGGCTAAGATTCCACCCAGGGTCAGACCAAGCTCAGACCAGGGAGCAGCCACAGCAAGCTATCGGTCCTGAATGCCCTGCCATAGCAGAACTCATTCCACATGCTCAACCCACGTCTCTTTTAGCAAATAATACAAGGGGGTATTTTAAAAATTAAGTAGTTATTTAGGATTGTCATCTATGTGCTCTGCTGGGAAAACTCATTTGAATAGTATTTGATTCGTGAGGAGAGCTGTTTGCCAGGTGAAGGCATTTAGTTGAGACTAGAGGAACCTCAAACAGCAAGCAGTGAGTGGGGATCCCAGCACTGGTGTTTGCCCTTGTCTACTTTTGACTCGGATGTCCCTCTGGGGATACAGGCATGCTTGTAGAGATCTGCCACAGACATCAGTGCCCCAGTCAGGACCAAGAGAAAAAGGTGCTGGGGTAGGTGTCAGTGCTTTCTTGCAGGGCTGGCCATGGAACCTGTGCTGGTTTGAATGATATGTCCCCCATAGGATTGTGTATTTGAACCCTTGATTCCCAGTTGGTGGTGCTGTTTGGCAAGGTTATGGCACACTTAGGAGGCGGAACCTTCATGAAGGAAGGATGTCACTAAGGGGTGGGTTTTATGACCTGGACCCACTTTCTGTTATCTTTGCTTCCTGTGTGCAGATGAAATGCGATCAGTCAACTTCTCATGCCTGTCCCCATGCCTTTCCTGCCTATGGTGATGCATTCTCCACCAAGACGGATTCTATTTCTCTGAAATAGAAACCAAAATAAACTTTTGTCTTAAAGTTGCTTTTGTTGGGCTATCACACCAACAGAAAAAATAACTAATATAGACCCTTAGGCTCAGAGATGCTAAAGCCACACCCCATAGCCCCTCACTGGGGGATTCTACCTAATTGCTGTGCCAGTGAGCCACACCCTCCAGTATCAGTGGTTTTCAAGAGGCCAGGTGAAGCATCTTTTGCTTTCCGGAAAAATTATTAGCTGACCCTTGGCTTATATCCCTCAGAGTCCCTTTGGATCAGATTCCTGATTCTTGTCACCAAGAATGAGAGATAGCAAAAGACAGAAGGATCTTAGCCATCCGTCTTCAACTACCATAGAACAAAGATTTGGCACTCCTGACTCCTTGGGCAGCAAAACACCAGGTCTTCTGCTGTTTACCAGAGGTCACCAGGAGCATGGGTTGCTAATTTCAAAATCTCCACTTGCCGAGCTTGAAGGCCTAGCCACTCTCATTGGTTCTTTAGATCCTTGCTGTTACCAGACTTTCATGAAGATGTTCACCGTGTTTCCATGCCCCCAGTATCCAGAGTTGGCGTTCAGTTTAAGTATAATGTCTGCATATGTTTCTCACATCCTAGAGCTCCACTTCCATCAGGTCTACCTTTGACTCTGGGCTCCAGACAGAATCTGATACCAGTTAGTTCAATTTGCAGTTCTCAGGGTGATGGATGCAAATTCCAAAATGTAGCATCACCAGAAGAACAGCCAGGCAAGAGTGACTGTCCATGTACACACAGCTTTGAAGACATCATGCAAAACCAGTAAGACCCAGATATAATTTCTCTCCACATGACTCTGTCCACTGATTCATGGTACTGTTGACCCTCCACACTCTCTGATGCAGACAATAAATAAAAACAGTCCCTCAGCCAGCAGTGACTTAAAGGAGGCTGGAGTTGTGTGACCTGGGACCCTGTGTGCACGACAATGAGGGAGGCTGGGGTCCTGTGAGCTGAGATTCTCTTCCTACCAGGATAAGACCCATGGGTGGCCAAAGGGAAAATTCATTTTCATTCATAGCCAAGACCTATTTAAGCAACACAACTTATTTTCAGAAGCCATGTAATTTCTGTTCACAATGTAGTCATCAGCTTCCTGCTCCCTTCCCTTGACTCCGTGCTGGCTGTTGAATCAATTTGAACACAGAATTCCCTGGAGTTTACACTGGGCTCCACTGACCTTTCCTTAAAGGTACTTTGCACAAATAGCTCTCTCACCTCCTCTGAAGCAGCGTTCCTCCCTGCATCTTACCTGCACAGTCCTTTTCCGCTCCTTAAAGAGGCAGGTGCATTAAAAATCAGACCCTGATGACCATGTCTAGTCAGATTACCTGAGGATGGCAGAGCCTCCGTTTCCCTTCCCTATCAAGGGTGAGGAGCTCATAGGAATTAGCACGATAGGGACTTATATTTAAATAAAATATACTGAACATACAGACCAGAATTTTCCTTATATGCATTCCTATACATCAAATAATGAACTTGAGCAACGCAGACCGAACATCTTGACTTTTGTTCCCTCTTTTTAACACTGCTATATTCAAATATCTTTAGCAATCGTTGGGATGTGTGGATGAGTCTAACTACTGGGCTAAGTCAGTCTAGGCAGAAGGAGTAGAGCCCAGTGTAAAGACTGACTGTTTATTTACTTGATCATTTATTTAAGATTTATTTATTTTATTTGTTTATTTGTAAGGCAAGATCCTACTATGTGGCCCAGGGTGGCCTCCAACTTATGATCCTCCTGCTTCAGTCTCCAAACACTGGAATTACAGATATTCACCGCTGTGTTCGGCTTCCTCCCTCCTCCTCTCCTTCTTCCCTTCCTCCCTTCCCCCCTTCCTCCCTTCCCCCCTTCCTCCCTTCCCCCCTTCCTCCCTTCCCCCACTTCCTCTTGCCCTCCCTCCCTCCCTTCCTTCCTTCTTTCCTTTTTAAGGCCATAAGTCTGGCTTCAGCAAGTTGCAGTTTATGTTGACATCTAGATGATGATGATGTAGCCCATCTTATCTGCTCATTGTTAGAATTACTTTGGTTGTTTTGGACCCACAGAAAATAATGTTGCCCCATGATAGGTCAAAATTCCATCCTTGGGATTGTTAAAGATGAGGTATGCTAGATTTCAGTTTTAAATTCTTTGTGTATGGATGTTTTACCTACATACATGTCTGTGCACCACATGTGTCCAGTACTCAAGAGGTCAGAAGAAGGCATCAGTTCCCCTGGGACTGGAGCATCCAGTAGTTAACAGTCATTGTTAACTACTGTTAACTATTGCTAACTCCTGTTAACTACTGCTAACTCCTGCTAACTACTATTAGCTCCAGCCTCAAGATGCTTCCTGGTTTTAACCCAGGAAGTTGGAAACTTTTTAAACTCATGCATCTCCGTTAACATAGATGTCAAAACCCATTTATCAAATATGTAGTAAAAATGCATCAGAGGTAGCCTTCCTGCTGACTTTTACGGAGAATGATTTCCTTAGTCCTGGTTAAATGTTTTCTGTGAGCTAAGTGTGATGTCATGGACCTGTATTTCCTTTATTTGAGAGGGATAAGCCTGAGGATTTTGAGTTCAAGGCCAGCCTTGGTTACTTTGTGAAATTCTATCTCAAAATAAAATTAAAAAAAAAATCTCTGTGGAGATGAGTTGGAGAAACTGATCTTTAGCTGTCCAGTAGCATGCCTGCCTTTTGAAGACAGTAAAACTTTCCATGTTGAGGGGTCTGCTTTGTTATTCCTGTTTTCTGCTTAATGTTGAGCCCATGGGGCCCTCCACAGCAGAGATGTTAAGGGATAGTGTTTCAGTCTCTACACATGGATTCACTGGCCTCTCATAGCCCACGCTCCATTCTTCTGTCTCTTTAAGAGCATAGCAAAATCATGTTTTTGGTATTGTTGTTGTTGCTAATTTTCAGGCTTATATTCCCATGGGTCCCACTGCCAAGTCTGTTACCAATTCTTATCATATTCCAAGTGTGCTCTATTCTACACATTCTCAGGTTCTTTTTCTTGTTGGTGTGGACTTAGTAGTCCTAGAGAGGCCAGTGGTCATTTGCTTTACTCTCTGCCTAGCCTTTTTGCCTTTGCACACTTTGCCTTTGCAAACATCTAATCATCCCAGATAAGTCACTGATGGCAGACCAAAGAAGTGATCCCATCTCAGTCTGGCTTGATGAACCAATGAGTTTATTGGGGTTAGATAGGGAAGAACAGGTGAGGAGTTGCTGGTAGAAGCCTGGGTGATACAGCCGTAATCGCACTGAGCTGAGGTTGGTTTCTGGAGAGCTGTGTCCTCAAGCTTCCTACACAACTTACAGACAGCTCTGTCCACAGGAGAGCCAGCACTTGCTTACTGCTTGGGGATCCACCTTGTGGATTGTATGTTTCTGGGTTCCCTGACCCTGTTAAACTCCAGGAGTCTTGGAAGCTGCATCAGAGTCTTTGCTCCCTCTAGAGGGAATGATTCAATGGGAAGATAATCATCACACAGCTGGAGGGAAGCACTGGGTTCCAGAAGGGCCTTGCCCGAGTGTGAGAACGTCAAGAGTAAAAGATCACATGCATTAGCATCTACCCATCCAAGACCTCTTGGGAGTGTTCTCTGAGAGGCCAGCATGATGTCAGTATTAACCTGCAGGGCTCCTAGTACCCTTAGAAAGAGAGCGGCTAGGAGTCAGATGAGACTGGGTCCCCACAGGTTGAGATCTTAAAATTGAGGCCCTGCAAGGGGCACAGCTAGGAGGATATTGTTCAAGAAGCAGTCAAATAAAGACGAATTAGATTTTGGTCTCCAGACATGCACCCCACCCCCACTCTACTAGGTAGGTATAAGACCCAAACAACCAGGATTTCTCATGCAAACGCGAGGAACTTCAAGGCTGCTTCACTGTCAACCCCTTAGATCCTGAAGGCACACAGAAGAAGATCTCACAGAAGAAGATCGATGCCTCCAATGAGGCTGGGCTGCAAGCACAGGTATCTCAGGTGGGACCAGGACAGCGCCTCCACCATGCTATGGGAGGGGTCTATGCTGTTAAGGACTAGGGAATGATCCTGGACTGATGATGTAATTTCCCAAAGACCAGGAGTGCTAGGGCTAAGCTGTAGACCAGAGCATATCCATGTACTTTGAAAGCAAAATTAATAAGCCTTGAAGTAGATTGGCCATCCCTGGCAAATAGATGGGAGAGTGTGTATTAAGAGCAGAAGGGGCGGGATTCAAAACTAGCCTGGTCAGGCCAGGCAGAGCTACATATACAGTGGACTCTGTCTCAGGATGGAGGAAGGAAAGGAGGGAGGGAGAGAGGAGAAAGGGAGAAGGAATGGGGGGGGGCGAAGGAAGGGAAAGAAAGATGGGAAGCTGAGTGAATGAGTTGGCTCACTGAGCAGAAGAGGAGGTATGTATTGGGTGTGAAGTGAAACCAGTACATAATCATCATATGCACATACATATGTACGTACAAACACACACACACACACACACACACACACACACACACACCTCTCCCATGGGGAACATATGAGTGTCTCCTTACCTCGGTGGTCAGACCCCCAATACAGAAGCAGCTTACAGCCTAAGGAGCACAGCCTCACGGGTGTCCTTTTTCGTTGCATTCCCTGCCTTGAAGGAAGAGTTCAGCACCTGCTTAATGTTATGCAAGGGTGGCTGTCAGTAAGAGATGCTCAGACCAGCTGGAGTGGCGCTCTCATGGGAAAAAGAAAACAAAAACTTGAACCTTAAAAATAGAGCTGTCCACTGATGGAATTCTCTCTTGCTGCCATGACCAAATATTTAGTCACAGGGGAAAAGGCTGGAGGGACACATTCCAGCAAGGCCGTGAGGTGCCTGGACAACAAACAATGAGACAGACTTGTGGCATCTGCTTCCCTCAAACCCCCTCCCCCCCAGAGCCCTTTGAGCCTACGAGAGAGGCTGGCTAGATAGCTTTTGTGCCAATCTGAAACCACAAGGCACAGCCCTTTGCTTTTATGATGCTGGATTCCAGCCTGGCTCTGAAGTCTGCTGCTTGCACAGACCACATTCATTCATTCAGACATAAATGAGATCAATTCTTACCTGACTCACAGGTCAATAGGATTTGGGGGAAGCCATGGAGTCCTAGGGATTACATTATTTTAAAGACTGCAGAGTTAAATGGAACAAAGTAAAAAAAAAAAAAAAAACATAGGAGGATTATTTGGCTGGCGTAGATGTCTGTCCCTGGGGGAAAGCCCCCATCCACTGCCAAGCCATTGTGCCTGCCTGCTCCCAGTTCCCTCCCCAGCTGTCCACTTCCCAGATAGCTTGTTCGGTCCTGTTGTGAAGCACAGGGCCTGCATCCTAATGTCCCCAGCAGATCCAGGCCCTGGTGCATATCTGGTGTTCCATGAAAGGGGTGGTGGAGGAGATGGGCTGTATGTCCTCAGTGCCCTGTCCTAATGGGCATGTGCACTTGGAGAATAAAGAGCCGATATGTCCCCCCTCCAGTCCTACTTCAGTGCTCTGAGCCTAGAGCTGGTCCCAGCGTGATGACCTCGTGCCCCTCTTCTCCTTTGGCCTGCAGGTATTACTGCTGCTGCGAGCCTTCTATACTATGCCCTCTCTTCTGGTCTACCTCCAAGACTAGGCCTCTTTATCCTCGGGCTTGTCTATGCCCCCATGCTGACTCCTTGAAAGCATGGGTAGGAATCACAGCCTCTCCTTCACAGAAGCTGAATGGGGCTGACCTCTCCTTGGGAAGAAGTAGGTAGACAGGAAAGGTACTATCCCCCAAATGCAATTCACGTGGAAGAGCAAACATTCCCATTAGACGTCGTCTTTTGGGGGAGCAGCAGGTTTGAAGTGGAGCTGCTGACATTTCGGGGCAATTAATAACTGTGTTTCCCCAGAGACATGCTAAGACTGATGGGGGTGGGAGCGGGAGTGTTTCCCCCTTTGTTCTCCCTCGGCATGGGCACTGGACCGGAACCCTCTGGGCAGCTTCTCTACCCAGCATGTCCCACTGATCTATTAAGCTGAACATTAATCATCAGCAGAGCTCATCTTTCTTCCTTGAATTTAATTTTGTTACTTACACTTTCCTCATTAGCGTCCCCTTGGACGCATTTGCTGAGATGGGCTACCGAGCATCAGCCCTGTCCCCAGCCACCACTTCTCCGTGGGAACTTTGCTCCAAAATGGCATGGAATTTCCAAGATGTCCAGATGCATCTTTTGAAGATATTTCGTTAGTTAGTTTATGTATATGAGTTTTTTTTCCTTGTGTGTATGTATATGTACCATGTGTGTGTAGTGCCCATGGAGGCCAGAAGAGGTCATAAGATTCCTTGAAACTAGAGTTGCGGAAGGTTGGGGACTGCCATGTGGGTGCTAGGAACTGAGCCTGCATCCTCTGAAAGGGAAGTGAGTACTGTTAACCACTGACCATATTGTCAGCCTCCCTTCTTTACCTCCCTACATCTCTTCCCCTCTGTCCTGTCCTTTCTTTTCCTCTTTCCCTCCCTCCCTTCCTTTCTTCCTGTTTTGTTGTTTTTCCCCACCCCCAGATGAATTCTGATACAGTTAGAATACAAGCAGTCAATGAGACTCGTGGACTTAAGGGAGCTCAGGGCCATGTCGTTGCAATGTGCGGAAGACTCTAGGTTCCACCACACAGGGAAACGTCCAGAGAAGATGTCATGGCAGCAGGACAGAAGTATGCCTAACAGTACGGTGCCACTCAGATTCAGCCTTCCGGACCTCAGCTGTGTGCTTGACCTAGGAAAGAAGCTGGAGGCCCCTGGCCAAGTCTTGCTGATTCTTTCTCACTCTCCAGTCTTGCTCTTTCTCCTCAAAGAGATGGCAGCTTTTTTTCCACACAGGGGTGATACATATCCAACACTACTGCTGGGCAATGTTGCCAAACGCTGAGCACAGTAAGTGGGCACTCAAGAGATAATAGTGAGGGACAGATCCGGGTGCCCATTGCTCTGATTGAGGGGTTCTGGACAGTAGCCACAGGGCACAATGAGGAGTTCTGGGACAGTACCACTTCAATTTAGAAGATAGATTTTGCCAAGAGAAAGCCTGAGAGAAGGTCACCCCCTCACCTGTCCATCCTTAATCTAAAGCTTGTCCAGAACAGGAGGTGAATAGTCAAAAATATCTCAGGACGAGGGCTGGGGTCCTTTTTGCTTAGTGTGTACAAGGCTCTGGATTCAATTCCCATACCAAAGCTTAAAACAAACTCACTTTGGTGATGGTGCCCATTGTTTATGCCAACTCCAGCATCTCAGCTAGGTGGACCACTATAAAAATACCCATTCACAATACCATGGAGCCACACTACCAAGTACCTGCAGAAAAGCCTAGAGAACTTAGTGAATACTATTACATCCAACTTAAAGAGGAAAAAAATGGGGTGATTAGAATGAACACTTACAAAACATGCACCTCCTGAAAACTAATAAGAATATACCCCAAGTAGCCACCAGGCGGCAGAATAGGATAATACACTGCTTACGGCAAGTCAGACTTCAAGCAGGGTGAGCCCGGAGACCCAGAACAGTCAAAATGCTCGTCCAGAATTCTCTTCCCTCAGTAATGTCTGGTAATTTTCAGGGCACCCCTTTATTCCTGATATGTGTGGGTAAAATACCTCTGGATTCTTAAGTCTCGACTCTACTTTGCCCTCTTAGTTTGGGGCTTATTGTGTTTGAGTTTTAAAGTCTCCAGGATTTGGGGCGGAAGTCAGGGCCTTCTGCGTCGTAGATAGCTCTTTACCACTGAGCCCCACTTCCACCTCTGCTCTCCAGCTTGTAAGTATTTCGGGGTCATTTAGAACCCAGTCATGATGCAAACACTGTGAATGGATGTGTACTATATGATTTAGAGGACAATGACAAGGACAGGATCAGTGCATTTTTATTTGGGATAAATTTAATCTGCATTCGACTGTTCAACAAACAGTGTCCTCTATGTAAAAAGAGAGAGCTAGTCCTGAACTGTCTCCCAGCCTTCTCTGGGATGCAATCCTGTTTACTGCCCTTAGGTGTGTAATCTTGTCCTAGAGAATCGGGGAGAAGAGGGACTCCTGTGTTTCAGAGTTCTGCCTACTCTAGTGAGCCTGAGACCAGACCAGAAGCTTAGAAGCCACCCCCTCTGTCGCTGTCTCTGTCTGTCTGTCTGTCTGTCTGTCTCTCTCTCTCTCTCTCTCTCTCTCTCTCTCTCTCTCTCTCACACACACACACACACACACACACACACACACTCAGGGACCCAGATTCTGGAATTCAGATTCAGGTCTTGCCAGGGACTTAATGTGAGGTGTGTTGAGCCAGTGACCCCTAGAAAGGCTTTTAACTTCTCTGTAAAAGCAGCAGTGATAAAAGCCACCATCCAGTTTGTGGATAACAGCCTCTCTGGCAGATTGGTCTCATTCATACTTTCCAACTCCCCAAGGAGCTGCTAGGAGTCTTGTTGCTCCGACACCCTACCCCAGAACAGTGCAATTCTAACACTGCCTGAAAGCTGCAGCCAGCATGTTCTAGGCATAGAAGACCCATAATCCCAAAGAAACAGCTGCAGACGAGCCCCTGGGAGAGACCCGTTACTCAGAGTGTCATTCCATTATTTGGTCGCCAATGACTTGGTCATCAGAGGAACAGATGTTTTTTGGATGTAGGTTGGTTGATGTCATGATGACTATCATGAGGTACTTAATGTTGGGGCATAGTAAGCACGTTTCAGACACATATTCTCACACTAGTGTTCCTCCCTAGTTGTGAAGCATGGCCAACAGACAACTGCTCTGCCGGACATACACACACCACACATATACATACACCACTCACCCTCATCCACACCCACACAAACACTCACCACATAAACATACACACACATACACATGCAAGCATACAAACACATATACATAACACATGATAAACACACATGCATACATGTACACCACGCGCACTACATGCATACACATATATGCGTATACAATTGCATACTCATGCACAGACCAGATACACACACATGACACATTCATATACCATACACACATAGCAAAACACACATATATACACAACACACACATACATGCTCTCATGCCAAGCAGGGTTGGTATGAGGATGCATCATTCAAAGTATAAACTCTCTATTCATCCTGTGATGAAATTTCCCAGATGTTGTGAGCATGAGGGCAGTAAGGGAGCAAAGACAGACAAATGGCCCAGAGGAGGGCATTTGCAACACAGGCACACCCAGTGAACGCGTGGTGAGCAGAAGGAAAGGAATGAAAGCTGAGGCCTGGAAGAAAGGCCTGTAGCTGTCTTGGTAGACATCCTCACTCACATCTTGGGAGCCTGTCATAAGTCAAGGTTGTTGGTTGAGCATACCAATGGACCAATACAGTAATGCCAAACAAAGGGGGAAAAGATAATCTCAAACTCACAAGGTTGGCTACATGGGTGCTAACAGATCTGAGTAACCTGGAAGGACCCGGAACCTATTTCATGTCTCTCTCCTTCTCTTTAAGATGATGGTGTAGGAGGACAAATTATTGTAACTCAACTAATCAGCTGCAGAGGAACCAATATTTCAAGCCAAAGCCTGTTACCCACCCTCTTGGGTATGTCATGTCTTGCCCACATATGAACCAATCTACACCACTAAGAAGTTGGTCTGACTAGTTCTAGCAGTGGAGCAGGTTCAAGTCCACTCATACCATGTGAGCTGACATGGAGTGTGGCAAAGGTGCCCCAAACAAAAGCAGAATGTTTGTGAGCAGGAAAGGGGTGAATTGACCATCTGAAAGCACACCACCACAAGTGTTGAGGTACCATTCATTCATGGACAGGTGGACATTCAACAGAGAAAAGAGCTAATACTAAGAAAGAAGACAGGAAAAGAGTTTAGAGGCAAAGGATACCTGAGTTCAGATCTGAAGGACAAACAAGATCCTATCCATCAAGCAGAAGCAGAAAAGTCATTACAAAATGGGTATTAGGGTGTTACCACTTAAACATTCAGGCTTATGTGCCTGCATGCTTGGCCCTCAGTACTATCCATGGAGATTCTAGAAACTTGAGAAAGTGGGGCCAAGGTCTCTGGTGGCTTATGTGATTTCTTTCTCTACTTCTA
Organism: Alexandromys fortis; assembly: GCF_014885135.2. NCBI lineage: Eukaryota > Metazoa > Chordata > Mammalia > Rodentia > Cricetidae > Alexandromys > Alexandromys fortis. The sequence continues at coordinate 885,248 of NW_026068154.1, read as the reverse complement.
TCTCTGTGATATTCTGCTTCACCAAAGGCCCAGAATCAGCAGAGTCAAGTGGGAAATGAATCCCTGAAACCATGAGCCAAGCCACATCCCTACTCCCTTGATTCTGTCAGGCATTCTGTTATACAGCAGCAAGTAAAGGTTACTAATAACACTGGGTAGTAATTCAGACATGCATGAGGAAACCCAAGGGTTTCAGTTCACTGAGAAGCTGTCTCTGGGAGCAGGGCTGTCTCTATGCACACCCACATGTCAGACCCAAGCTTGTTTGTCTCAAAGCATCCTTCAAGGCCCTTTGCATAGTAAGGATTAACTGCCCCCATCCCAACAGCTTTGTGGCATGGGGCATGAGAATATCAGAACAGCCCAGGAGTAAAAATATCCTCCCTCTTTCTTCTGGGTGCTTATTTTTTCAACTTGTTCCTACCTGGTCCCCAGCCCTCACTTCACTGCATCTGTTTGGCTTTGCTTGAATTTTAATTACACCTCCCAGGGCAGCATCTGCAGAAGGGCTCATCAGCAAGTGGATTAAGATCGATAAGCAAGTTAAATGATGACACAGATGACTGACCTCTCCAGAGTTCCAGGACACACTGTCTCGCTCCCCACAGGGAAGCAACCAGAGTTCCATTTGCAACTATTTATTTTTGAGGCACATTATCATAGACAGCGTTAATTAATCGCCCACAATTTGCCAAGCTATGTGATGAATGCTTTATATACATAATCTCTTATTCTTTTAGCATGCTTAAAGGCTATACATTTATTATCGTTTCTTAAGGAGTAAGACTTGGGACCCAAATACATACTATCAACTATGGAGAACCAACCACATGCCCTTCACTGCTAGATGCTACAGAGTGTGCAAAAAAGAAACCGATTTCCCTCTTCCCCAGCAAACAGCGTGGAAGGGCAGCCGCATTCTGAGACAGCACACACAAAGCCCGTGAACACAGCGTGCTGAATTGGTGCAGGTGGAACTTAGAGAATGCTCTCAGAAAGGCCCAGAATGTGAGCTGAGATGCTTTCCTTTGCAATCAGCATCATAGAGTTCAAACACAGGTCACTGAAAAATGTCCCTACTTGCTCTGACACAACAATTGTATCAGGAAGAGGGCAAGCTGAGGGCTTAAGCTTCTCCAGGAACTCCATGCAGAAGAGGCCCCTTTTCTGCAGTCCCCGATGGCCATCTAGCCTCTTCCTTCAAAGACCCTGCACAATTTGTGCCTGCTGCAGAGCTCCGGGTCAGCAGCTTTCCACATTATATTTAGAAAAAGTAATAAAAGAGTTCTCCCTGCAGGCTTCGCCAACTAGATGGTGTTGTTTCAAATTAAAAAAACAAAAACAAACCTGAATTGCGAAAGGAGACCGAATTATCCACTTGTGAGCAGCAAGTCACCCAAATCTTTTGTGAGGTCTCTTCTATAGTGCTTGCGGAAACTTACAAACCGCCAACTGAGGCAGGGGCAGGGATTCCATCTCTTGGCGACTCCTTGAATTTCTAAGGCATGAGGCAGCCCGGGCTGTGACAGTCCTGGCAGCTTGCACCTGCTTTCCAGTCTTGATTTAATACTTAGCAGTCCTGGGTCGACCTCGCTAGCTCATTTGTAAAGAGGACGATAATCATACTTGTCGAGTCCTGTGAGGATGAAGTGGAATGAAGCGGACAAGGAACACGTCTGCTCGGCAGCATGTAGCAAGAGTGTAGTTAGCATCATTGAGGTTATTGCTGCTGCTGATCACTCTGCTTGCTAATTGGCTTCATACCACTGCTCAATAAAGCACACGCTCTCGGTCTCCATCTAGCATGAAATAGAATGTCCCAATAAAGGCAACATTCAGCATGAAAGACCCTCTTGTCAGACGCAAACATGACTGGATGAAAGAAACTGCTGCAGAAGCATCTTTGGGGATGATCAGCCTTATATCTCACTTCTGACCCCACTGCCTGGCCAACCAGGACTTGATTTGGGGCCGATACAGGGACAAGATATTGAAACATTTTCCGTTGAGTACTGTGGATGAAGTGACTAAAATTTCCCTGGCAGTGGGGATGTTTTTCTGCGAGGTGTCAGAAAAGCTATTCAGGGTAACCATACACTGGTGCATGAGGGGAAAAAAGCACTGTCCTCTGATGGGTGACTCCGTGATGTCTGTATATGCAGGGCTGTGTGACTTAGTGATGTCTACATTGCCCTGGACTGATGACTCCAGGATGTGTACACTGTTCTACACTTGGTGGCTCTGACATCTGCACTGTCCTCAGCTATGGGATGATAGTGTCCTCTGGTCCTGTGAATGGGTATGCCATGTGCACAGTTCTAGGCTGTCAAGGTCCTAGAGTTTCTGTCCTTCCTTAACTTTGAGAGAACACTCCAATATTTTAGGGCACTGTTTTATAAGTACTCTGTGTGTGTGTGTGTGTGTGTGTGTGAGAGAGAGAGAGAGAGAGAGAGAGAGAGAGAGAGAGAGGAAGAAAGAGTGTGTATGTGTGTTTAAGTGCAGGTGTTATGTGCCTCAGAAGTGTGCGGAGCTCAAGGGACAATCCCAGCTTTGAGCCTTCCCTTTTCATATGGCATGACACAGGTCTTTTGACTGCTGCAGAAGCCAGGCTAGCTGGCTCCCCAGCTTCTGCAGATTGTTTTGTCTCAGCTTCCTGCTTCCCTCAGGCATCTTGGGATTACTGATGCATTGCTGCAGCTGGCTTTTAAGTGGGTTCTGGGGATCTAAACTCAGGTTCTCAGGCTTGTGCAGCAAGGCTTATATAGTTATGGTTCTGGAGCGGTAGTTGAGAGCTTTACATCCTGGTCTACAGGCAACAGCCAGAGAGAGAGACAGAGAGACAGAGAGACAGACAGAGAGAGAGACAGAAAGAGACAAAGAGAGAGAGAGAGAGAGAGAGAGAGAGAGAGGGAGCAGAGTCAAGGAGAAGACATGTAGCTACCCACAGGAGACAGATGCACTGGAATCTTGCTGGTAAGGCACAGTCATGTGGCAATATACAGATTAATAGAAATGGGTTAATTTAAGATGTAAGAGTTATAGCCAGAAATACACTTAAGCTATTGGCCAAAGAGTACTGCAAATAATATAGTTTCTGTGTGATTATTTCGAGTCAGGGCAGTTGGGAAATGAACAAGCAGCCTCCCCCAACAGATGTGTGCATGAATGAGCCTTTTACCTGTGGGATCAGACTTTGACTGCAAGCAGATGGTGCCATAACTGAAATGAGGTACAGGACAGTCAAGTAGTGTCTGCTGGAGAATGATTTGCTGTGGAATGTGTGGTGGTTTGAATAAGAATGGCCCTTCAATCTCACATGATTGAATGTTTGATCCCAAGTTAGTGGAACTGTTTGGGAAGGGTTAGGAGGTGTGGCCTTGTTGAAGGAGATATATTACTGGAAGTGAGCTTTGAGGTTTCAAAGCCCACACTAGGCCCAGTCTAGTATATTCCATCCTGGCAATTCCATCCTGGCAATATTTTGTTAAGTCATTGGCTAGAAGCAGCTTCTTTACTCATTAACCAATAAAAGCAACACATATACAGAAGGACTTCCCACACTACATATCCAGACAGCAATCACAACTAGTGGAATTTTCACTTATGGTTGTAAGCTGTTGATCATTAAGTGGGGCTCTTAATCATTCTTAAGTTCCATTAATTTGCTAGGAGAACCTACAGAACTCAAAAGCATGCATTTCTGCCAGATAGGATGGTTGGCTTTTACTTCCAGCTTGACTGGGTTGAGAAGTGAGCAGACAGGCGAGTCTGTGAGAAAATTTCTAGAAACTGTTAACTGAGGGTAGAAGGCTTGCTCTAAATGTGGGTATTACTGTCCCATATGCTGGGGAGTCCAGATAAAATAAAAAGGGACTGGAGAAAGGAGACCACCACCACAGGTTTACTCTCTCTTCAGGTTCCTGGATCCATGGGATGAAATGCCTTCCTCTGCCATGTCTCATCACAAGCCAATTAGTGATGGAAACAGCAGATGGTGGACTAGCCGTCCTCTGCAGTCATGAGCCAGAGGTAACCAGCTGCTTTCTAAATGGAATTGAGACCTGCTCCACAGGAGGGAATTCCTGTCTGATACCTTAAAACCTGATCAAGAATCCCACAACTGAGGAGGGCATCTACTCTAGTGGGGAAGCTACTTCTGGCATTTTGCTAAATAAATATGACATATTCATCAAGCTGCCTTCTAAATAATTGTTTGTCCCCACAGGTGAATGCTGCTATCAGCTTTGGTCAGAGAAGTTTTTTTTTTTCAGCGAGCAACAGTTACTGCAGAGGTTCCTAACTGGTTAAGGAGCTAAGAGCCAAAGAGCCCAGTCTTAAGTGGGACATCCTGCTCCTGCCCTCTGAAGCTCAGAGAATACTGCAGAAGGAATGCAAGAGTTAGAGGATGTGGTGGCATGTTGGGGAACACTGTCTTCCAGGTATATGTTTTCTGGTACTCTTAATTCTACCACTATGTGACTATCAGCAAACGACCAATACAAGATGGTATCATTAAGTATACTGTTTTGGAGGCACTCAGTGAGGTCCCACTCCCCTTGGAGATTATAGGCAGTTAATGGTTGTTGCAGGAGATATTTTCTTCAGTAGTATAGCTTCTGGCACAGTGTGCATCCTTCTGTAAGTAACTCTAATTAAATTTATTGGGCCACAAAAGTTAATAATAGACATGAATGTAGAAGGGGTGCTAGGCTGGGAAGGGAAAGAGGATCAGCAGAAGCAGAAAAGAGACAAGACGATAATGGGGCAAATATGAGCAAAATACATATTAATGTTATACAAAATGTATACATACATGCATGCATACATACAAACATACATATTCTATATGTGGGTATAAAATGCCATAGTAAAACCAACCCACACTATGGAAAATTAATAGATGTTAATAAGGAATGCAGAAAGGAAAGAAAAAGAAAACAAAATTTTGGAGTCAAAGTGGGCTACATAATGAGTTCTAGTCCAGCTTGGACTGTCCTACTGGTTAGGGTTACATGCAAGACATAGACGCTACCTGAACATCCAGAATAAACAAACAAGCAAGCAAGCAAACAAACAAACAAACTTAAGGCAAATCTTTGGAAAGACAGGTTTAGGGCTTATTCTCTGATATTAATGGAATTTCTGTTTCCAATTCTTTCTCTTCTGAAAAAGAAAAGTTCTGAGAAAAAATAAGAAAAACATCAAATACGTTTCTTACTATATACATTACTAATTATATTTGTGTTTGTTCCTCCTTCTGTTGATCTAGGGACAAGAAGTTTAAACATGGGTGTAAATGACTAGATCTGCCTTGACTAGGTCTGCCACCTGTAAGCCCCACTCCCAACACTAGAACTGGAGATCTGGGAAAGGCTAACATTAGCCAAGTCTTCAAGCACTTGACAAAGAAGTGACTCCTGATGTTGGGTAGGGGAATGAATAAGGGTTAATTTTTTTTCTCTGTATACTATTTCTTGACTTGATGGATTAAATAAATCTTTATAATGTCGTTGCCAAGGCCTCTAAGGGCCTGTGAAAATTGCCCAGTGTGGTTATGAAGGCTCAATGAAAACTTACATGCACAGAAATTCAATTTTAAATTATTAAACAATGAGAATTAATGAGGTAATATGTACGAAATGCAAAGTTATGTAAGTTGTATAAATTCAAGGAATAATTATTACAGTCATTTCCAATGCATCCATTCATGTGCTCCTAATTGCTCAATTCTTCACCATCCTTTGGGGCTTGTCGCTGGGTTTTGTTTTAATTTTGCACTCTCTCTTCCCATCCCAATACGAAGCTAGCAGGCTTGTTTTACAACCTTGTCTTTATAGATTATGCCCATGAACCTGGCCTCCATCCCAACCTCCAAAGTAGGCTGTGGTTTTGGGAAATTGCCCAAAGTTCTGATACAAGCGACCTATGCAAAGTTCTGGGAACCGAATGCCTTGGCCCTTGCCCAGCCAGAAGGTCACTGCTAACCTGCTGGCTTCCCTGCAGGGTGCTGTTCAGCCACAGCTGCCTACAGGATGACTTGGCCATTACCACTTTGCTAGCCATTCTGAACAACAAGCCTCAGGAGGCACAGCTTCCTCAGCAAGATAATTTGTACAAATGTTTAATAAATCCCTCCACGGCTTTGAATCCCCACTTTTGGAAGGGCAGTTCTGTTTGCAAGTGTGCATGTTCCAAGAGGTCATCACCACCTCCGCTACTTGACACATTTTCATTAGCCCACAGTCATTACACATAGTAAGAGTTTTGTAAGGACATGTCCACACAGGTGCATAGAGCACTTTGAGAATGCCCTGCTCCCCCCACACCTCCTTTCTTAGTTAGGGTTTCTATTGCTGTGATAAAACACCATGCTCAAAAGCAAATTTGAGGAGGAAAGCTAATAAGACTGTCATTGAGGGACATCAGGGAAGAAATGCAAACAGGACAGGAGCTGATGCAGAAGTCACAGAAAACTGCTGCTTGCTGGCTGGCTTCTTACAGCTTTCTCGGTCTGCTTTTCTATAGCACCCAAGACCACCTTTCTAGGGTGGCATTGCCCACAGTGGTCTGGACCCTCCCACAGCTTGATTGGTGATTGCCAATCAATAAAATTAACCACATGGTGGCCTACAGGCCAATCTGGTGAAGGCATTTTCTCAATTGAGGTTCCCTCTTCCAAAATTACTCGAGTCTGTGTCAAGTTGACATAAAACTAGAACACTGCCATCCTTTTCTCTTTCTTTTCTCCCCTTGCCATTGGTTCCCTTCATTTTTTTACACAACTTCACTTTTATTTTGTTTTACTTATGTTTTTTTTGTGTTATCTATATAAAATCTAAGAGTCAGAAGCAAAGGAAGCATATATGTCTTTTGTTTTTCTAAGTCTGACTGTATAAGTAAAATATGATAATCTCCAGTTGTATGCATTTTCCTGAAAAGGACAGCAATTCCATGTTCTTTCTGGCTGAATAAAATAGCATTGTGTATATGCCAGCACACACACATACATGCTCACATACACGGACATATATACACATGCACACTTGTGAGCACACTTGCACACACGTGCACACCACACATAGACACATACATGCACACACATATATGTGCACACAGGCACATACACAGTCACACTCATATGTTCATACACATACACAAACATATGCATACACTTGTGCACATATGAGCATATACACATACACACAGGAAAAGACATCTGTTTTCTTTATTTACATTTTTGCTGTTGAATTGCTAAAAGTTGATTCTCTGAGGTAAAGATTTTCATGGATCGTGTAGCAAAACTTCTGGGAAAGCCTAGTTTCTTTTAATAATAAGGTGTTCTTCATCCGTCTTTCCTGATTTCTCCTTTAAAATAATTTCTCACAGGGATGGGAATATGCAGTATGCCTGCTGTGTACACATAAATACTGAGTTCAAAGTCCAGAACCTGCATTTTAAAAGCCAGGCACAGTGACATCAACCTATGACCTCAGCATTAGGTGAGTTGGGGACAAATGGATTCTAGAAGCTGATTGGCCTGTAAGGCTAACTAAGTGGAGAAGCCTCAGGTCCACTGAGAGACTCTGCCTCAAAACATAGCAGAGGGACTGAGCCAGGCGGTGGTGATGCATGCCTTTATTCTCAGCACTTGGGAGGCAGATCTCTGAGTTCCAGGTCATCGTGGTCTACAGAATGAGTTCTAGGACAGCCAGGACTACACAGAGAAACCCTGTCTCAAAACAACCCCCCAAAGTAGAGGGACTGGAGAGGTGGCTCAGCAGCTGAAACTAGTCCAATAGTCTAATAGTTAAGACTAGTGCAATAACTGCTCTAACAGAGGGCTTGTGCTTGGTTCCCAGCACTTACATAGTGGCTTTCACCGTCTGTAACTCCAGGGCATCTGATGCTCTCTTCTGACTTCCACATGCACCAGGCACACACTCAGCTCACATACATTCAGGCAAAAACACTCATAAGATAAGTAAAGTGAAAGTTTTCAAAAAGGTGAGGTGGCAGTTGAGTAATGTCATCTCTGGCCTCTATATCAAAGCACATTCATCTGTACGCACTGACCTTCAAGCATATGTGTATACAACCCACACTAACAAGTACATGCAGCATACACACACATACACACACTTTAAAAACAAGTTTCTCTGGCAGGTATTTGGCCAGAACAACACAAATAGTCAGGATGGACTGGTTTTCTTTCCAGGGCACAACACTGTGAACTGGGTGTGCTGGTTTAGGCAGAGTGTGTGGCCCAGCAGTGGAGAACTGGCAGTAATGACCATAGATCTTCTGCTCCGATGCCCACCCCCTGAATTCCATGCCACACCAACATGGTAGTTATACAATAGTCTTGGCTCCTTCCAGAATGTTCTAATGGAGGAAACGTATCCTTGTATAATCCTATCCTTTCAAAATTAGTTGTATTCACACCAGCATTGTGTGTCAACTGCAAGAAATTGGGCAGGGATGCGTATCACTCAGAGCTGTTTGTCAGCGTGAAGAACATGTCCCTGTAGCATTGTCAGAGTTGGCAGGGCTCCCCCAAAGGAGTCACCCGGCCAGGCCCTCCCAATGACTCACAATGCTTAGCCAAGGTCTGCCCTTGACTGAGGCAGGAGGCTTACAGCGCTGAAAGAGTTGGAAATGGCCTTTGTGGGTTTCTGCTGTGGGTCAGGCTTCCTACCAAGCAGTCTTATCTCGAGCCCTCCATGCAGTCATGCAGACTCCTGCAGGAGACTGAAATATGCACCCCAAACACATTTATTGTGGGCACTGAAAGAAAGTGCAGACGCCTGTACACACAGAAATGGATCTGAAATCTCTTGTTAAACAGAGATCTGTGTCTAATGCTGGGAGGGTAAGAGCAATTGCCATGCAAGCATGAGGTCCAGAGACCAAATTCCCTGCGTCCATGTAAAAAGGCAGGCATCGCTGTGAGTGCCTGTAATCCTAATGTCAGTGGGCAGCGACCCCGAGAGTTTGCTGTCTGGCCAGCCTGATAAATGAAATGGTGAGCTTCTGGTTCCATGACAGACTCTGCATAGAGATAGAAAGGCAGGAAGCCACAGAGGAAGACATCTGATGGCATGTTCTGACCTCCACATGGGAACACATGGGCATGTACCCACATATTCACACACATGCACCATGCTCATACACCAAACACACAAGCACCATGCATACTAAATTTTAGATATTCAATTTAAAACAACAGCAACAAACGATATCCATTTTATACAACATTAAAGCACACTGCAAATGCAGATGGAGGCTTTTCTGACACCCTCCCTTCACCCAACTTAGGAAGGATCTTTCCAGAGAAGGAAGAGTTAGGATCTGAAACCTTTCAAAGCTGAAGGTAAGTGAACACAGGTGGCTGCTACAGCCCTTGCTCTGCATCTGTACTGGCTCCCCAAACCTCTGCTGCCTCCCTTCTGCCCAGAGCCTCAAGGCCTCGTTCCTCTAGCCTCTATGTAATCATCTGCTAGTCCATCCTTCATGGAATCTAACATTTCCATGTTTTAGGAAACACATTGAAATTTATATATTCCTTTTCTATCTGTCCCCTATTTGTTTACTAAATTAAACTAACAGAAACTTAAGCAGAGACATGGAGAAAGAGATACAGACAGAAACAAATAGACAGTGAGACAGAAAGACAGAGAGTGACAGTGACACACAGCAGTGGGACACACACACACACAGAGAGAGAGAGAGAGAGAGAGAGAGAGAGAATTGAAAACTTCCCAAAATTCTGTTGCCCTTGGTGAGTTGCTGAAGTGGTTTCCAAGAGAACTGGAGTACGCACTAGACCTGGTCTCCCTATACAGTGTCAAAATGTTAGTTCAATATCAATATTTACAACTTGACACAGTTGTAATACAAATTTCCTGCTTTTCATGCGAAGTCCGATCTTGCTAGTTCTGGGCTGAGGTATGTGAATCATTCAGCAGCTGGCTCAAGCTGCCCGATCTCTCTTCCTGGGCTGTGTGGGTCCTGCCTGGGCTCCTTTGCCTGCCTGTGCACCTCCATAGCACAGACTTTTGAGTTTGTACCACCTGACTAAGTGTTAGTTCAATCTGCACCTGGAGCCAGGGCTCTTCTGACATGAGACAATAGAAGAAAAGTAAACTACGTTGTGAGTGTAATCCGGAATGTAGAACCATGTGGGGCCAATGGACTGCCCAGGAAGAAGCTGATGCAAAAAGTCTTATGATGAGGGAAGGCACGTCAGCCCAGAGATTTGGCCAAAAGAATATTCATGATTTTGGCCCAAAAGCTGAAAAGTGATACAGCTTTGGTCAAGAGACTGCTCTCAGCTGAAGTCAGTGGTCATTTCTCTGAAAGGTCCTTGCCTGCTGGCCTACACATCTTGAAACTCTCCAGGTAGGTGGAATACATTCTGGTGGTCATTCAAGGACCTGACTTATCCATTAATTTGGATGGAACACAGAACCTTTTACAGGCCAGGCAAGCTCTCTACCGTGGAGCTATATTCCCACATCTCACATAAAGAACAAATAAGTTGCCCCAGAGTGACTGCCTAATACAGGAAATCTAAGTCCCATTCCTGCCTGCAAAGTCCTGCAGAAAGGCTCCTTCCCACTGTCTGACTGTGCTGCCTAGTTTTAAGTCAACTTGATGCAAGCTGGAGTCATCTTGTATCTATAAAATGCCTCTAAAAGCCAGGCTGTCGCTAAGCCTGTGGTACATTTTCCTAATTAGTGATATGGGAGAGGGCTAAGCCTATTGTGGGTGATGCAATCCCTTGGTTGGTGGTCCTGGGTTCTATAAGAAAGTAGACTGAGCAAGCCATATAGAGCAAGTCAGTAAGCAGCATGACCTCTGCATCAGGTGCGGCCTCCAAGTTCCTTCCTTGTTTGTGTTTCTGCTCTGACATCCTTCAGTGATGGACAATGATGTGGAAGTGTAATCCAAAAAATAACCCCTCCCCCCAGTTTGCTTTTGATCATGGTGTTTTATCTCAGTAACCTGATTGAGGAACCAACCTTGTTTCCTATTGGTTCCACCTTTTCTCCTGGGCAACTAGCCTCCCTGTTTGAAGATATTTCTCAGTCACTTTTCCCACCCCTCCCCGGTTTGTTCTTCTGCCCAAATCCCTAGCTGTTCCTTTTCTGGAAAAGTGTTCTCTTTGTAAGCCCCTCCCTTGCTTTAGTTCCTAGCACTTTGAATAAATTCTGCTTGAGGTCTGCCACTTCCGTCAGGATTCTGCCACTGTCAGGAACTATCTTTTCTAACGTCCTCCCCTCAGTAGACTGTGAGGTCCCTAGATCTCAGTGCCGCCATGTTCACCTCTCATCACACTGTGCTCAGAGGAATATAGACACACAGCAGGATCTCAATCAACCTAGTAAAGCAATGAGATGGATGGGTGGTACACTGGCCGCATTATGTACTGTCATTAGTGAGTGAGTGGATGGTGTTCTAGTTTGCGTTTGTTGCTGTGATAAGTACCGTGACTGAAAACAACGTGGGGAGGAAACGGCTTACATATGCTACACGCAGTTAATCATTGAGGGAAGACAAGGCAGGAACTCAAGCAGGAGCAGAAGCATGTCCTATGGAGGAGTGCTGCTTGCTGCTTGCTTCTTGCTCTGCATTGCTTGCTCAGCCTGCTTTCTTGTGCAACAGGACTGCCTGCCCAGGGCTGGCACTGCCCATCATGGGATAAGCCCTCCCACATCAGTCATTAACCAAAAACATGCTCACAGACTTACCGACAGGGCAACCTGTTGCAGACAATCCCTCAATTAGGGGTCCCTGTCTCCAGGTGATAAAAAAGTAAGCAGAACAGATGAATTAAGAAGTTTCATTTCACACACACACATACACACACACACACACACACACACACACACACACACACACACACACAAACCTTGTTAATGAGGGAGGCAAATGCCCCAGGAAGGGTTAGAAGAAGACTAGGAAGGATAAAAGAGAACCACTCCTGCAGAGGAGCCCGAAGCCTTGCTGGAGAAGGTGATGTGTGGGCCAGAGCAAAGGAGACCAATGTGTAGAAGGGAGCATCACAAACATGTAGGGTTTGACACTGCTCAGATAAGTCTCAGGTCCACTCAGAATGACTGCTGAAAACTTCTTAAAGGATGACACTCCAGATTCCGAGTCTGAGGAGTGCATTCCCACTGCCTTGTGGACACGAAACAGTAGAGATTCAGAAAGTGAGCAACTGTTCACATTCCCCTGTCATTTTGAAATGCCAAATGCATTGATGTAGTGGGTTACTCCATTTCTACCCCACTTGAGGAAGCTGGGCATCCTGATCACTATGCAGGTGTACCCTTTCTGTTTGATTAATGGCTGGGAACATGTGGCATTTGTCACCAGCTCTGGAAATTCATTCAAGTAGTTTCGGCACAGGAATACAGACTCTCAAATCAACATCTTTGTTAGGCAATCAGATGTTATCTCAATGCTCTTCTATCCCAGTGACTTTAAGGCCACACACACACACACACACACACACACACACACACACACACGACAACTGATGAAGTCTTGGTGTAAAATACCTCTGTTCTTCAAACTGTGATCAGATAAAGATTTCCTAGTCCACAACAGGATGGGTCTCCCAGCTCTTTTCCACCTTGTGCTTCTAATAATTTATCCCAAGTCAAAGTCTACTCAAAAGGTTTACTAGAAAAACACACCCAGTAGAACCCCACAGGAAACAAGGCAAGCTGAGCCATGGAGAGAAAAGTCCCATAGGGTCAGTGTTCACCAGCCATTTTTTCAGGCCTCCAAAATGATTGTGGGCATTTTCTGAGATGCCACAAACATATCTTGCATCTCTGTAGGTGAAGGCAAGGTAGACATAACATGAAGGCTGCTGACAGGTAAACAAGATGGAGACTGAGGTAGGATGTGAGAACTGAAGACGTGGAACCAACAATGCTTCTCGTTTTCTTCTTCCCTCCCTTCCTCTATTCCTCCTTTCCTTTGTCTCCCCCCCCCCTTACTCTCAGGGTTAGGATGTTAATGGGACAATTGCAGTCTAGCTTGAATTTCCCTTTTACATTTCTTTAAAATGTAGAGGATGCTGCAATCTTCATTTTCACCAATGCTCAATCTGAGACTCAAAGAGCGAAGCAATACTTAACTGAGGCCATCAAGACGTTTAGAAATGATCTTGGTTCCAGACTCACAGACTGCAGACCACCATTCATGTGTTCTCATAGCTTTCCTGAGAGGCAGTACTGGTGATGCAGATTCTGCCAGTGAGGAGGTCTTTCCAGCTACTTGGGCAGAGATGCACACAGCACATCATGATGCCCGTCTCTCATGAGCATCTTCGTGACATCACAGGCCGCATGTGGCTCTAGCAGATGCTCCCCATCCCAGGCCTGAACAATAGATCCTCTGATCTGACAGATTTACTTTAATATATCCAATAAAATTAAATGATGTCATATAAAATTAAAGCCATCATTAAAAATTGATTAGCATGTACTGTCTGCTGGCCTCAGTATCCACTGTAGTATCTTAAGCACCCAGTAATATAGCTATATTGATTGGGAAAAAGATAAAGTACAAAATAAAACCAGCGAGCAGGCTGTTCACAGATAAAAGCAGCAAGTATGTCAAATTACAAACACTGTCGGGTGTCAGACCTCACGCTCTCAGAGTGTGTTTTGGTGAGTGAGAGTCTGGACGGGAGACATTGACCTCAGTCGTAAACACGCTCCTGGGAGCATTTTGCAGAAGAACACACACTGGCTTCAAATGCAGGATGTTACTGGGCTTTGAAGCCCTTCAGGGAAGCTTTGACTGTATTAAAAGTCCAGTTGTGAACATCAAACAAAAAACTGAAATTTTTTTTTTCCTTTTAGTTGAATGGGGATTGACCTGGCCATCTCTTCCCCATTTGAGAGGGGCAAATCTAGGTGCCTGGCTTCTCTCTGTTTCAGACAGGTGAAGAGAGGTGAAAAGAGGACATTGCCCCTGTACGCCCCCACCCCATGCTTCAAAAAACCTCTTCTTTTGTTTGCTATATAGACTGTCTATTGCCTTTGTTTTTAACATTTTGATTTTATTAATTGATCAGCAATTAAGAACTAGTTTTGTTATTGTCAGTTTTACTAAGGTAGAAATATAAAGAAACCATGTGTCTACCCCCACCATTAATTAGTCAAGCTTATGTAAATAAGGAACTAAGAAATTCTAGGGGTTTCTGGATCCTGTGTCTCCTTAGAGCAGCAGAACAGATAGGGAAACAACCTAACAGAAGTGGAGAATGAAGTCCTGATGTCAGTCAATGACCATCGCTTTCTGACTGCCTCCTGCATCAGCTCTGGTGCTGCGGTCTGTGTGCATGTGCTCTGGAGAGAGGAATGCTGAGAGGAATGGAGAGGGAACATGTGCTCCTGGGCTCAGATAACCAGCTGTTTCTCCAAGCATATGGTAAAGGCCAAAAGAAAGATAGAACCAGAAGGTTCAATTCCACCTCTCCAGTGCTGCGTTCGACTTCTGCCTCTTCTTCATTTCAGGACTTTGGGAACTGACCCTCTCTGTAGCTTTGAAGCTCTGGTTAGAGATGGCTCTGTTAGAGAAAAAGAAATCAGAAGTTCTCATCTTCCCTAGCTGCAGGCGCTCATGTAGAAACGAGGCCAGACTTCAAATCCATACATTAAGTTTTGGCCAGGAATGGTGGCACATGCCTCTAGTCCCGCCACTTGGGAGGTACAAGCAGAAGGAACACTCCACGTCTGAGGCCAGAGTGAGACCTGTCTCAATAAGGATGATGGTGATGATACTATTTGATGAGCTGTGATACTATAGTACCAGATATGAAACACAAGAGAAAGCTTTGACCCGGCCTTCTCTGTGACTTTGAAGTTTCCCCGCTGTTTTAATGTCGCGCAAGCCTTTCCGCTTTCCTATTTGACAGCCAAGGGTACTAAAACTCAGAAGACTGAGACCCAGTTACCATGGCGACCTCTTAAAGGAAGATGCAGACTGAAGGCTTGAAGGCAGACTTCTCTCATCACATATGTATGTTCACAACTCAGTGTTCCTCAAAGAAGGCACAGTGATATGGAAAATAATACCTATCAGTCCAACCGCGAATTGCAGCTTGCATTTGAATGTGCATATGGAAAGCCCAGAGAAATAAGGTTTAGGTTTAGCTTTGGGAATCACTACAGGGAATGATTTGTGCTGGGGATGGGACAGAGTTCCCAGGTGGCAACAGAAAGATTACTGAAGGTACAACTCAGGGGTGGAGTACTTATCAAACTTACGTTCAATCTCCAGTGCCTTCTTTAGAGACAATTGTAGTACATTACAGTTATGAGGTCAGAAGTTCAAAATCAGCCTCAATTGTCATTCAGTGTGCTTAGATAGATGAGGGCTGGTTCATCCTAAGCCCCTAAGAGGACAGTCTGTTTCTTTGCCTTGAGATGCTATTTTACCCATTCCCACAAAGTGGATAGAGTCAGGCTTACATCCAGCAGTCAGCATCGCTCTGTCCTTCCTGCCAAGTCTGGCAGCCACATATGGCTCTTCCCAGAACTTGTGAAGCCTTTGGCATGGGTTCGTGTTCCTAAGACGGCTCCCATGCATCCTCTTAGGAGAAATCTGCAAACCAACCATTGCCTTCGTTATTTTTCTTGCCATTCCGACAAAATACCTGAGGGAAACAACTTAATGGAAAGAGGATTTGTTTGACTCACAGTCCGTCCTGGTAGGGAAGCTATGGTGGTTGGTGTAGCTCCGTTCAGTAGGAACGTTGTGTGGTAGCAGCACACACCCTGCTGGATCAGGAACAGAGAGCTCCAGACCGGAATCAAAGGCAGGGTCAAGTGGCCTATGTCTACCCCAGTGGCCTATGTCTATCAACTAGGTCCTATGTCCCAGAAATTCCACAAGCTCGCAATCTGTGCCATCAGCTGGGGGCCCATGTGTCCACACACATGAGCCATAAACCCTGTGGGGGACATTTCAAGCTCAAACCATAGCAGCCTGCTGGCCTGGCTTATGTGCAAGCAATATGGAAGAAAACAACACAGCAAAATGTTGACCAAAGCTGAATTTGTGCAAACCAACTGTTTTATCAAAACATAAAAGACTCCAAGAGCAACAAAATTGGCTAATGTATTCCAAATGGTCAGGGAGGCAGTTGCCAAAACCAGTTGAAGCAAGCAAGGGCAAGGAGACCGGAGTACTGAGCGAGCCAGCCAGAGCAAGTACTATTTGCTACAGTCCTGTGAAAATGGGCCCTGTTTCAGTGTGATTGCCAGGTGGAGTCCCACATTCTGAGTTGCTAACACTGCTCTCAGAGGCAGTGGTTTTCTGGTCCATCGTTTGCTAGCAGCCTGGGGATGCCAGGTCTCCCACCTGGATACTTCTTCTCAGCCAGGTGATAACCTTTTCAGCTTGCCATTTCAAAGTGAGTCCCACCTTCCGATCTCCCCTGGGCAAAAGCGTTCTGCAGAGCCGTGATGGAGAGCACGCGATGGGGAGGTAGAGAGCAGTGATCTGCAGCCGAATTTTGTGGCTGGTCTGAAGTCCCATCAGGCAATATTCAAAGAGAGTGACAAGTGGAAATTAGCCCCTATTGATTTTATTTCCATAACATCTGCAAGACAATCCTCACCAAAGATGTCTTTCAAATATCTCTCTGGCAGAAAATATAGGGTTCTGTCACAGAGAAAATCTGTTTCTGAATACATATCCCAAACAATTTCAAAGGAACACAGCATCAAAATCAATATTTCCACAGTTTATGCCATCCCTGAAGATATGCAACTTAATTTGCAAGCATTTTGCCGTACAAGGGAAATTGCCTGTGATGCTGACTGGTTCAGAACCACTCATTTCAGCCTCATTATACATTACACAATATCCCAAATGTCAACTCCTACCCACCAATCCAGCCTGGCAGCAGGGCTCTCAATAATAAATCACTTCTATTTACTTCAATACAGTGGAAAAAGAATTTGAAGCATTAAGAATTCTTTTGCACCTGAAGGTAATTACAGGCAACTATACTGAGCTGAGGACGTGGCTATCTCCCCTCAGCTAGGCTGAGCACGTTAATAAGGATTTTGGAGTGGGGTGGGGGAGAGAAGGTTCTTGCTGTGCTATGGCTTAAAAACTTACATCTAAGTAAGTTTCAAAAATTTTCATGGTGTAGAAAACCAGTTGCCCTGCTTTTATATTAGGATAATTAAAACGCTTAGTAAAGGGTGTTGGAAGTCAAATAAAAGAGAGAGAGAAAGAAAGGAAGAAAGGAAGAAAGGAAGAAAGGAAGAAAGGAAGAAAGGAAGAAAGAAAGAAAGAAAGAAAGAAAGAAAGAAAGAAAGAAAGAAAGAAAGAAGAAAGGCAGTGCCTTTGTAGTTGAAAACCAGTAAGCAGTTAGGGAAAGTAGAGATCTCTTATTATACAAAAGGAGTTTTCAATTTGACAAACTTAATTGGAAAAATATACAATGGAAAGAACCTATGAAGCTGAAATTGTCTAGGAAAATCTCTCCTCTTCTAGACTGGGAAATGAGAGGAGACACAGTCATATAGGTTCAGAACATACCCAGCAGGTATTTGGCTGAACCTAAGTCAGACTGAAGATCAAGCTAAAGACTTTTCCTCTAGAATCACCCACAGAGAAAAACAAGCAGTTTTGTAAGAATATATGCTCCAGAGTGAGTGTTATGCTTCATACCTGCTCCTGGCATAAGTCAGAGTGTGCTAGTTATGATTAGTAGTATAACAGATTGTTTTTGCTTTTGTTTATTCTAAGACAGAGTCACCCTCAGTAGCCAAAGTTGACCCTGACTAGCTATGTAGCTGGGACTTGCTTCTAGCTTTTGTTTCTCCTGCCTCAGTTTTCCAAGTGTTAGGATTACAGGCATGCACATCACACCTGGGTCTACATAATGTCTTGTTAATTCTCTGTGCTAAAGCCCAGGCTGGGCCCTAAATCAACCCCCGCCACTGTGTGAAGAACATATGGTAGGTGAGCATGGGCCTCATCCCAGCCTCCTAGAAGTAACATGGGACGTTTCTGCTCACATATCACGCACCAAAGCGTATTGTGAAGAAGGACGTACCGGAGAGGAATGGGAAATGCTGTCCTGCTCTCAAGAGGAAAGAAACTGAAATGATTTCCAGCATCCTGTGATTACCAGTCATCCAATGGATCTCTCAGTCAAGCTTACTTCAGAAAACTCCCCTATGCATGGCCAGACACTGCTCCTCTTGGTACAGGCAAGAATACAGCAGGTAATATAATAGAAATGGCAATGTTCTTCTTAACCTCTGGTTTGTCAAGGTCTACTCTAATCAAATCTTACTTTCTACCTGGTTAAAATTCACAGGAATTAAATTAAGCAAAAATCTAAATGCATAAAAGTGGGCTTCAGGTAGCTAGACATGACCTTGACCCAACTTACATTGAATCACCAGAAATAAGCCTGTAGAACAACTTCAAAAGTGATTCAAAAGAGGAGATCAGTTCCTGTCCAGACACTGGCAAGCCACCCTTGATGAAGACCTCCAGCCAAGCCAAGCATATGGGAAGGGACAACCTAGTAACACTCAGTGTCACAGCAATATAAGGATTTCAGGCACTCAGACTGTTGGGAAGACTACCAGTACCATTGCTCTGCAAGAAGAGTGGTTTTCTGAGTCAGCACATAACTGCCAGCTTACCTGTGGGATTAAAATTGTAGGAAATTAAATGTGGTGATATGGGAAGTAGAACGAAGAGTGAAAACAAGACCAAAGACAGGAAAACATGTAAAACAATCACAATGGAGTCCAAACAACAGAAGCCTAAGTCTGCTTACTTTGGGAGTAAGTTGCCCTGATTGCATTTTAACCAGCTGTGAGTCTCTGTAGTAGTGATCATCTGTGGCAAAAAGAAGCTTCCTTGATAAGAGGTAAGAATTGCACCTTTCTGTGTGTATAAGGGTACGTCTTTAGAATAAAGTTAGAAGCTATAACACTTTAGGAAGATGAGAATAACAATTACTTCCCTGGATCTATGACCTCTCCATCTTTAAGGAGAGGGCCATAGAGTGCACAGCCTCACATAGTAAATACACCTAAACAGGGAGAATCATAAAAGAGGCAGAAAGATTCTAAGAGTCAAAGGGACCAGATTGACTGCTCCAAGAGAATCTCTTCTAGATATTAGAGGGATGCTATGCTCATAAAATTGTAGCAATATGATTGTCCTTTCAAGACCTGTACAATGAATAATCAAATTTTAATACTTAACTTTTTGTGTTAGCACTAGGGATATCTGCATTATTTTCAGGTAATTTTTACTTTATTCTATTAAAAATAAATTTAGGCTCTCCAAGAAAGAGATCATCAGTACAATGGAAGTATCTTGACAAAGTAAAACTTTACTCTTTGCCAAGAAAGTGCAGTACTAACAAAAGCAAACGTAGCACAGCACAAGTGCACTGACTTCTATACTAATGTAGATGCTGACCATGTCTCTTTCCCCCATTGGCTGGGACCTCACAATTTCTCACGATAGGCTAGTTTTCAAAGAATCAACGCAAAGAAAATGAAAGAAATCATGAAGAGGTTAGTTACTTACTTTAGTTCAGGGTTTTACTAGGTGGTGGGCAGGAATGTGTGAGTTAAAACATTTGTATGAAAGTCTTGCAAGGTGGAGGGGATAAAAAGATTTGAATTCCTTATTATGAACACAAGTTTTACTGTGTTTGCTAGGAAAGACTAATATTTAATGTTCTTATGGTTCCAAAGACAAGTAAAATAAGAAAAGAAAAGAAAAAAATGAACTGAATGCCATTCAGGTAAACTGTATTTTATCATAAAAAAAGCACATTTAGAGGTATTAAAATGTAAGGGCCATTTAAAAATGTATAAAACATATGAGATAATAATGATATCCATCAAACTAGTTTGAAAAAATAAGAGGGCATTTTTGTTCATAATTTTATATTAAATAGTTAATTGCAATAGCTTATAAATGCTTTATATTGATTGTGAGTTTATTTTTATGGCTCATTTTTTCCTGAAAATTGATTTGTTAGGTAATCATAAATCTTATTTTTAACACTTTTGGTTTCACTTGGCCTAAATGGAAGTGATATCTGTCATGTGACAAATGTGAGGTGACAACTTTTTGATAATTTTAATTTTTGTGCCAGTTGAAGACTTACTGCAACTGGAGAGAATATCTAATAGGTTGAAAGAATATCAGAATACATTTCTATAAAAAACTAACACATCTAAAAATAGTCATTCTTTTTTGCTTATTGTTATATTTTTGAGATGAAGCTAGGGTAGGCTGGTTTAGGGACAGTCCAGTGATGTGGGACAACTCCCTTTAAGAGAGAATATATCTGCCTCTTTTTGTTAGGAAAATACCCAACTCCTTTTTATTTTGGTGGTTTGTGGTTCAGGTACTTTCTTGAAGGAGAGGTATGATGATTTAAATAAGAATAGCTCCCAAAGGTTATATGTTTGCATGCTTGGTCCCCAGCGGGTGGACCTGCTTGGGAAGGATTAGGAGTTGCGGCCTTATTGGAGGAGGTGTGTCATTGGGGGTGGGTTTTCAGGCTTCAAAAGCCCACACCATTCCCAGTAACTTTTTCTCTGCCTCCAACTTGTGGATAAGTACTCAGGCTCTCAGCTACTGCTTCATGTTACAACATCATGCCTTCCTGCCTGATGCCATGCTCCTTGTCATGATGGTCATGAAACTATGAGTCCCTAATTAAATATCATCTTTTAGAAGTTACCTTGGTCATGGTATTTTGTTGCAGCAATAGAAAAGTCACTGAGACAACAGAGAAGCAGCTAAAGCCAGTATTTTATTTTACACAAGCTCAGTGAGGGTATATTCATTCTAGAACTGACCTCTCAGATGAAAACCCTTATTTAGCATCTCATGTGTATTGGTGATGGGGCATATATATGTTTAAAATTATGTTATTCCCCCAATATAGATTTAGATATAGATATATAGAGATATCACCCAAAGTTATATAATATACCAGATATTAGTCTGAAAAAATATCTACCATAGTTCCCCCATTCCTCAGTTTCTCATCTCCATCAAATCCATAAGAACCTAGTAAAGGAACCAAAGAATTCAGAGCACATTGCCTAGCCGGGCATGGTGGTGCACACCCTTAATCCCAGCACTAGGAAGGCAGAGGCAGGTGGATCTCTAAGTTTGAGACCAGCCTGATCTACAGAGTGAGTTCTGGGACAGCCAGGGCTACACAGAGAAACTCTGTCTCAGGAAAATAAAAGCCAATAATAAAACAGAGACCCCTGGTTTTTTGTTGTTGTTATTGTTGTTACATATCCCCTTTTTTTCTGCTTTTATTTTCCCCTGTGTCTGTTTGCTTCCTCAGTTTGCTTTTTTATAAAGTTGTGGAGAACCTGGGATCTGTGCAGACCACACAGTATCAACAACAAATCTTACCATGGCTTTGAATTTGAGAGCCTCCTGCTTTAGCCTCCTTGGCACTAAATAACGGGCATGTGCCACCATGCCAGGCTTCAAGAAAACAATTCTAGTGGGGCAATTCTAGGAAGACTTAACTCTTCATGCAGATCCATTCTGTGTCTGCATTCATTTTTAAGTATCAACCCACTTGGTTCCATTTCAGCACTTTCTCTGAAATTCTGGAAATCATGAAAGGTGGTGAATGTGGCTTGCTCATCTGTGTAACTCCAGGTGCCTGTTTATGGACGCTGACCCTGTACCTTTAGTCACAAGGATGAGCAGGGTTTCACTTCTCTCCCAAATCAGGAGATACACTAAGAAGAAGGCATATGAAAATAGCATTCTTCCATGTTAAATGCGCTCATCTTTAAATTTAGGCTCTAAGTGCTAGAGAGACGAGTTAGAGGTTAAGTGACTACTCTTGTAGCAGAGGACTCGGGTTTGGGTTCCAGTACCCACACAGTGGTTCACAATCATCTGTAACTCCAGTTCTAGGGGATCTGATGCTCTCCTATGGCCCCCACAGGCACCAAGTATGAATGTGGCTAATAGACATACATGTAGTCAAATACTCATACACATAAAATAAAATTATATTTTAAAAATTAAATTTCAATTCTATTTCTAAGCCTGTGTATTTCTTCTTTGATATGCTTTGTTTTTTTTAACTAAAAAACCTCAATTATAACCTAGAGTTATTTGAAAAGTTGTGATGGATCCCGAAGACTGTTCATTACAGGGTTCATACCCACACTTCTCTTTTGCAATAATTTACTTATGAAATTTCTCTACCAAGTGTTGGAAACTCTCATCTCAGCACTCAAGACAAGAATCCAATATTTATTTAGCCTTTGCATGGTCCCCAAGGATGGACAGGAGGACTGGTCGACATTTCTGTCCTTGCACAGAACTTGCCTCTAGCTGGGGAACACCATGTCAACTACTGTAGCCACCCCAGTAAGCACCAATTTGGACCTGTGTCCTTGGCATGATCTGACCTCCTCAAGTTCCTCTTACATGAGTCCCAGGAAGTTGGGAAGCTGTCCCTGCCATGCATGCTGCCCATGGGGGCTACATCCCTGTTCATATTAATGCGTGGCCATCTCCCAGATGTCACATACAAAATCCAAGTTCGTAGTATAACAATGACTCAAAGGTGTAAACAATTTCCAGATGGTGATGTCACCAGGCGGAGTGCCCTTCGAAGATTCCTGTTATTTCCAGAATTATAAAACAGGTACAGAAGATGTCTGGAGGACAACTACATTTGAGTTATAGAAAGAAAGGTGGCCTGAGTGTCAGAGTAAAGTTGCCACAGGTAGGAGACAAAAGGGCTGGAGAATGTCACGTTGCTAATAGGAGTTCAAGTAAGGGAATGTACATTTGGATGACTGGGTGGGCACATAGGCTACAGCAAAAGGACCAGGTGTCCATGGCAACTGTTAATACATATTATAGGAGAGGTTAAAAATCCTAGGAGATGTGTGAGCCTTAGGTGTCTTGGCAGAACTTCACTCTTTTCGGTGAGTCAAGGAAGAAATGTTTAACCTTAGTGTTATTTGGTTTAAGCCTGTAGTCATCTGATCATTGTTCTGTGCAGTCTAGAAGTCAAGCTGTATTTAAGATAAGAAGAAATGGAATGAACAGCTTTGGGTGTCTCAGTTTCTCTCAAAGATTTTCTTTCTTGGACTTTGAAGGAAAACGCTCATAGAAGGCATTGCCATTTGTTTACCCTTTGAGTTCTGGGGTCGATTCAAACTCCTTCCTTCTGTTGGGCCACCTCTAACCTTGACATTAGGTGCAGGTTGTCACTTGAAAAAAGGCCAGTGTAGGTTTACTTTGGTCTAGACGTGGAAGACCAGCACTTGGACTTGAGTTAAAGCATCCATGGATCTTTTACTCGAGCACAGCAGAGCCTTGTGCCTGTGCTCCCATCACAACCCTGGTTTGGCTGGTTCTTCAGAGTTTATAATGCAGTTTCAATGGGCTTGTATTTCCCAAGCCTGGAACATAGTAAGGTTAGTAAATTCAATGAGTGGGAGAGGAGCAGGGGGATTCTCTATGATGGATGCCTTTAGATGCAGCAGTAAAACATATAAACAGAAAATCACCTCCCCACACTGAGGCATCACAATGCCCTCTGTGCTACAGTCTGACATTTTAGGGCTCTGCCCAATCCAGCAGCTTCTCAATATACCCACACTCCTTTTCTTCCCAGTCTGGCTCTGTGAACTGAAGTTCTCTGAAGAATGACACGTCTTAATTGAAAGCTCTACAGACTGATCAAGGATCAGCCCCTTATGATTGTCAGGAGTTGGAGGGCTGCAAATTGGGAGCCCAGATGATCTTAAGCTAATTTAAATGCCCCTCATAGCCACTTACCAGCCATCTCCGTATCTAGCCTAACATCCTGTGGAGTGCCAGGTAAAGCATTTAGAAAATATTAACAGAACATGGACTCACACCCACCCTAAAACTCAACAGATAGCATCCGAGGCCCACAGCAGATACTTCCCTACCTTGGCTATAACTGGTTTACCTGCTGTTCACACCAACATGGAAGAACAGAGTTTGGTGTGGGCAGGTCCATGTTAGACCACAGTAAATGGTCTATCTTTGAAATCCAGACATGAAATCCAGACACATGTAAGAACAAGCCCTTTCATTTACTTAGAGGTGAGGACTACACAGAAGAAAAAAAAACTACAACAATATGGAGGCTGAAGATAAAAGAACAAACTTTGATTTAAATGCACTGTGCACATGAGGTGAGGGATTAAGAAGACCTGTCTGTAGCCTCGTTAAGTTCCTGCTGGGTGGGGAGAATCAGCCTTCCTCACAGACCCAAGGTGAAGTTAGAAAACCTAGATCCTGTCAACACTGAGAGAATATTTGCTGACTAATGATGCTAAGCAGAATGTGTCATGGACCTCTCTGTTTCTGTGGATTTGGTCCCCAACATCATGTGAGTGAAATTACCAAAATGCCATCTCCTAAGTGTGGTTGTGTGAATGCCACACCGTCCCCATAAGCTCACGTATCTAAACGCTTGACGATGCTCTTTGGGGAGGTTATGGAAGCTTTGGAGGTGGAGCCTTGTTGAGGGAAGTATGCCACTGGAGTTGGGTGGATATGTGATTTCTCAGTTTCCTCTTCTGGACACCTGCTGTCATGCCTCCCCTGACATTATGGACTTTCTCTATGGAACTTTAAGTCAAAATCAACTCTTTCTTCACAAGTCTCTTGTGAAGGTCATGGTGTTTTATTACACACAACAACAAAAAGTAACCAGAATCTCGTCCACTACTGTCTGGTCAGACTTTTAGTGTATGATTTGTAGGGATCTGCATGTTAAATTAGCCTCTTAAGGGTTTTCAGCATGATATCATTATGCAGAAGAGTCCCATCTACAGAAGACTTTGTAGTCTGGGCAGCATGGCTTGATGCTGAGGCTCTTTCCAGTTGAGGGGAGCCTGGGGGTAGAAACTCTTTTGCTTTTCTGAGTGACTCCTTATAAAAAAGGAAAGGAAAGGAAAAAAGAAAACACCGTTTATCTGTTTCTAACACTGGCTTAACCAGAAAAGAAAGTGGCTTCTTGATCTTCTGGCACAAGGCAGTGTTGAAACGTGTCCATGGCACGGATGCTGAAATTCATTCCTTGTTCAGCTGTGTAGCTCTAGTGAGAGAGCGGAAGTGTGGGACTGCACTGCAAATCCCTCCAGGAAACCTAATGCCTGTGTGAACCTTTTCCCGTTTAGTCCACTGCCGCCAATCCTGCTAGCACCCTGTTCTTGGTCAGGACTCCAAAGCTCTTCTCAGGCAGCTTTTCACATGTCCCAGTGACAGCAGCTTCTTAGCATTGAGAGAGAAACAGAACAATAAGCTGGGCTTGTTCCTGCCAACCCTGAATTCCTGCCAGGGGATTTGGAGGGAGGGTACAGATAGTGAAGCCAGAAGCATCCCATAGACACCAACAAGGAAGGAAGAAAGCACCTGGCCAGCGCTCAGGATGCAGCCATGAAAATGGCTATCAGTGAAGTCCAGGATGGGCAGGTCGACTCAGTGGCTTTGGCAACTCAAGAAGGAATTTGGATCAGGTCCACAGTTTCTCAGAGCTCTAGGCAACCTCCTGTGAAAACTGAGGTCAAACCTACATGGCCTGAAGAGAGAGGGTGGAAATGTTTATTGATGAAGAATCCTTTGAAGCAAGAGTCCCTCTCTTCTAATTATGTAGTGGCTCATGGAAGATTAAGGAAGAAAAAATACTTTGCAAACTTTTCTTTGTTTTTTTTTTTCCTTCTTTTTGCAAATTTTTCACAAACATAAAGAAACAGCACCATCTTCTCCCTTCACCCAGTGTGTTTTGATGTACCTCTTATGTGACATTTGATATATCTACAAATGTATTTGAATGGCTGAGTCACCAAACATGTGTCAGTTAACAGTACCTCATGCTAAAACTGATATTTAGAAGCCACTGAAAATACCCTCTATCCTTATATTCTGAAATTAGAGTTATTTTCACAATCTCTTGTAAAATGCAATTCATTTTGCCCCCACGAGGAAGACTGACTTTGAACTTACTACCTTTGCATCTCACCCTCCCCATTACTGGGATTATAGGTGTCCACCATCTTGGTAGCCAGGCTTCAGCAAGCATAGGGATGCAGCAGAAAAGTGTCTTGTTCCCCCCATCCTGAACAAATAAAAGGATGCAGAACTGATGCAGGAGAGCAAAGGAGGCGGTGGCAAGGAGTCTCCCTAAGTGTCTCATCCTTTCTTCATGTTCAGAGACTGTGGACCATCTGAGCATAGGCTGAGGCTGAAGGTAAGAATGCGTCCAGTTCTCAACATGAAAGCATGACTCTCAACTTATAAATAGATTGCTGTGGAAAAAAAATCTCTACTTTAAGCCACGCAGTCATTACCGCTGCTTTCATAGCTGCAAACACCCCAAACAAGATGCTCTCTTGAGGACCAAGGAGGCAGAACACATGGGGAGGAATCACCCCAGAGATCTGACAGCTTTGATCAAATGTATCCTCAGACTGAATAAAAGGAGCTGGAGGCTGGGGGCCCCGCTCAGATAATTATTATTTTGCAGCCAGAGTAACATATGCTTGTGTGGGTTCAGGAGGGAGACTGGCAAGTCCCTGTGACGGGCACAGGGAGAACAATTATGAAAATAAATAAGCCCTGATGGCTTGATTACTCTTTTCTTACACTTCTTTTAAAATTAAGTAAATATAATCTGAATTAAAGAGAAAGTCTGCTTTTCTCACTGTGAGATGTTAGCATTCAAAAGGAGGAGAATAGACTGAAATCAGTGACCTTTCAGCTCATCACTGGGAGTTTAAATGAGCGCAATGAGGGTAGATTTCCTTGGAAAGAGAAGACAAGACGCCAGTGCCCCTCAGAGGCCTAAGAGCTCCCTGGTTTGCTGAATCAGGCAACAAATATGTTGTTAAATACTTAGCACCTTTCAAAGGAGGGGGGCTGATCTTGACTGAAATAGAATCATGATGTGACCCCCTTCCTTTCCTTCATCAGCCCCAGGCTGGGACAGGTGCCAAGGGAGGCAATTGAGACCTGAGTTTAGAACCTTTGAGAATGCTTGAGAAGACAAATACCCCCATAGCAGAGACATGGAGCTGACCAGACATTGAAATCCGAGTCATGCAAGTGCCAAATCTGTTAGTCTATGAGATAAATAAACACAATAATAAGAGCCAGACCTTCATATCTACAGTTTGTGAAAAAACAACAACAACAAAACCTGAAAAAACTATTTCTCTAAAAAACGGATGTAATTTTTTTCAAGACATTTTGTGTTTAAGTGGCAAAAGGGAGGTTGTACACAGCCATGTACTTTCTCACCCAAGAGGCTTAGAGGGAACATTCTTATCAATAGAGTAGCTTCATACAGACACTCTCCTGGGAGAATGGTCAGACCACAAGATGGGGATGCAGTAGACCCCTAGGGCTTAAATACAGCATGTGGAGCCTACGGCCCTTCTCCTTTGGGACAACCAGCTCTTTCCTCATCATGTGCACGAGTTTGACAGCAAACTGCTTGTCCTCTGAAGATATGTGCCCATTTGTCTCACTTTTGTCTTTAGGATATCAAATTCTCTCCCCACCCTCTTATTTTGTCCAGGAGCTGCTTGAGTTACACCTCCACTTGGGGGTTTAAATGTTTTGGCCTGATGGGAAGGGTGCCCGACCCTGGATGGCAGAGTAGAAGCCCCATGGAAGTTATTGGGTGTGCTTCAGAGTTTTAAACACTCCTCAATCTTTTACATTAAATTTCAAATTTAAAGATGGCAGCAGGCTCTTCCAGCAGGGTAACCAATTTTGTAACCACTCCACTCTGATGCCATGCCCAGATGCTTGTTAACCATCCTCTGTTGCCTGCCTTGCCTTCTGCAATGTCACACGTAGGAAAGTTCTTTCCAGATGCTGTTGGTAGGACAGTTAATAAATCTTAGTTTGGGGATTATTTGAAGCAAAAATCCTTCCTTCTACTGTTCCAGTTGTGTGTTCTGTATTTCCCTTAAGAATCTGTGGTTGTTAGTGCTCAAGGTTTGAACATGGATGGGCTTTCCTGTTCAAAGAGCTCACCATGAACTGTGGAAGGACAAACAGGATATTGTGAGGGTAAGAAGAACCGGCTGTAGAAATTTGGGTGGAAAACTGGTGAGGGCTTATTTGAATTTCTGGCAGGTCAGTGGCAGGACTGGAGGGACTTCAGAGTTTTCTGACTCCTCTGAGCACAGGGCAGGCTGATGTCACCACATTGGAGTTATATTGGAAATTTGTCCCCAGTTGAGAAGCTGAGGTTTTGGCCTGAACCCACACACTCAACCTTCTTCTCTCCTCCCAGGCAATGCCAGACACTAGCTTCATACAGACACTCTCCTGGAGGAATGGCCAGTCCACAAACCTGGGATGACGTTTTCTCAAACTTCTAGAATTTCAAACTGTTACATCTAATGCTTTTATCTGGGAGGCAAGGGGGTCATGCAGATATGTCCTGCTGGGCCTCACCATGGGATATCCAAACACACTCATGAAATTAAAATTGAAATACCAGTCATTAATAACTCAGTGAACTTGTATTGTTTTATGAGACAGGATTTTGGAATACAGCCCAGGCTGGCCTTGAAGTCATGAACTTCCTACCCCAAGCTACCTGAGCTGGAATTAGAGGTATGTGCTGCCATGACTGGCTAAATTATTTTATTTAAGGTACAACCTGCTATGTGAATCAGCCAAGTCAGCCTTATTCACAGTACAAATAACTCATCCATTTATTTGCTAATTTCACTTGTGGGCAAGGGAATGATCTTGTTAAATTCCATGTAGGACACATGAAAAGTTTCTCATTTGCCTGGTTAGCCTTGCACATAACGATGGCCATGTATTCCCCTTAAAAGCAGCTCTTTGGGTGGTTTACATTATCTCCATGTTGACATCTTTTCATAAAATTATTCATTTCCTGATTATCCATGGTTACACGTGAGTCCTGGTGTGGGCTTATACTGTTTGTATTGCTCCTGCCTCTGACAATACAATATAATACCTAACATAACAACACAAAGCAGGAAGGGTTTATGTGCACTCATTGTCAGAACACAGCCTATTGTCGCTGGCCTCATGCACTTGGTCAGAGCATCATGGCAGAAGAGAGCTGTTCTCTTCATGGCAGGCAGGAAGCAGAGAGAGGAACCAACTGGAACCTGATTATAACCTTCCAACATTTGACTCCAGTAACCTACTCCTTCCATCTGGTGCTGTGGGAGAATGTGCTTGTGCACTGTAAAGATCTGTCACTTGTATTGGTTTAATAAAATGCTGGTTGGCCAGTAGTCAGGCAGGAAGTATAGGTGGGACAACCAGATTAGGAGAATTCTGGGAAGAAAGGCAGAAACATAGGCACCCATCAGACACAGAGGAAGCAAACGAGAATGTCTCACTAAGAAAAGGTACCAAGCCATGTAGCTAAACATACACAAGAATTATGGATTAATTTAAGTTTTAAGAGATAGTTAATAATAAGCCTGAGCTAATAAGCCAAATTAATATATATGTAATTAATATAGTTTCTGTGTGATTTTTTTTCAGGTAAGGACAGCTGGGAAATGAAATCTCAGTCCCCATCTATAATCTGGGCCTCATCCTCTAGAGTGCCAACCATTTCCCAACACACCACATGGGAATCAAGTGTTCAACACATAAGTCCATGAAGGGATGTTTCATCTTGAAATGTAATTCTGGTATCAGCCTTCTTGTTCCACTTTACTACACAGGAGTCTGAGGAAGGAGGCTCCCACTGTGTAACAGTCAATCCTAATTACAGTTAAGAATGTTTGGGGAATGTCCTCAGTCCCAGGGACAATGGCTTGTTCCCCTGGATCCCCTGATGACATGGAAGACCATGCTTACAGCTATGACTCAAGCATCAGAGAACAGTAGGGCAATAGGAGGGCCATTCCTGTGCCTCAGTAAACACAGACACCTCACAATCCTCAGGCATATGTCCTTGTGGAGGGCACACTCATGAAGGCACTCACATGAAGGCACATCAGTACACAAACAAATACATGCATACTCCCACAGATGCACATATGTATGCCGGCACACACATATACATGCACAGATATGCACACATACAAATGCACGTACATATGTACACACATGCACAGGAATATATTCACACATATGTATGTAGGCATACACATGTACTCACAAAGCACATGCAAACATACATAAGCACATTCATAATATATATGCAAACACATTTAAACATGAACTTACATACATAACTACACCTGCATATACACATATGCACACACATAAAACATGCACACAAGCACTCGCATAGCACACAAATACGCATGTGGACACATACACATGTATTTGCACATACATATACAAAAATGCACACACATGTGCATACATGTGCACATAAACATATGCGTGTATACACACACATACACACACACATGCCCAGCTATCTAGAAAAAAAACTATATCCAGGATGCTGAGAAATGATGATAATGTCTACTAGGGCTACAGAGGGAGATCACCCTATCTCAACAAAAAAAGAAAGGAAAAGGAAAGAAGGAGAAATGACCCAAGTGGCGTTACTTACTCCTGCCTAGATTCATATTAATTATCATTTTGTCAGACTCATCAGCATTTTTTTCTTTATTAAGTTCATATGTATGACCCATACATAAGTTTCACAACATGGCACTTTTATAGTTTTAATGAAAATCGCTCTTGGGCCACTGAGATTTGAGTGGGGAAGCAACGTGTTACCCTGTGAGACTTGGAGGCTATTTGTTGGCTGCTGGCTAGCAGTCTGGCCTCTCTGGGCCTCATCTGTCAGGTGGAGTCAGCAATGACTGAGGCCACAATGATTCTGTTGGTAAATTTACTTAACTGCAGCTGGAATAATGAAATGCTGCTTTTAACTTATTTAACTGACACATTTTCATTTCTTGAGAGATTAAAACCCAGTGTCAGTCAGGATTCAAGGAAATACATACGTGCAAACCACACAGATAGTAATAAAACTGGTGAACTTTTCTGAAGGGCAATTTGGAGCGTGTAAAAGAAAAAAAAAGCTGGACCTGTTTGTCACATCAGCCTAGTGATTGCTCTTCTAGGGCCTGATCAGGAAGAGCTCATGAAAGATGTAACGAAGTTTGATGAGCAGCATTGTTGGCAGAGCACCATTCATAATTATGCAAAATCAAAATAACTCCAGGCTCCAGGTTGGGGAAGTGCTCTTGTCAACCAAGAGGCACTCAATGATAAAAGGACATGCAACTCTTCTATGTAGTTTCACACGCACACACACACATATGTAAATATATATATATGTAAATATATAATATATATGTAGGCATGAGGGTCTTGTTACATAGCTCAGACTGTCTTCAAGCTCACTCTATAACATAGGCAGACACGACACAACCCTGCTTGTGCCTCCCCGTGCTGGAATTATAGGCATGCATCACCTAGCCCAGGTAAGATGTTAACCAAGTTTTACATATATAATTGTTTAGATTGCTTATAATTATGCCTGGACAAATATGTCCCTTATAAAACTACACATTTGAAATAGTTTAAATGATATCCATGTGCACGTGTGTAAGGGAGTGGCCCCAGATCCTAGAAAGGCAGTTATAGAAGACTGGGAGCTGCCTGACCCGGTTCTGAGAAGTGAATTTGGGTTCTCTGCAAAAGCAGTATGTCCTCTTAACCATTGAGCTCCAGTAGTGTGTGTGTGTGTGTGTGTTTGTGTGTCTGTGTATTGCACATACACAAAAACAGAGAGGCACAGGGGTGGATAGTAGCTTTTTATATATGGATATGCATTTACTTGCATACGTAAAACTAATCCTAAAGTAGCACAGAGTAATACTTTCATAGTGCTTATCTTGGTGAGAATGAAATCATATTACCAAATTTTCTTCCTTGAGCTTTCTATATTCCTATAAATTTTTGAAACCAGTACATTTTTATTTT
Organism: Alexandromys fortis; assembly: GCF_014885135.2. Classification (NCBI taxonomy): domain Eukaryota; kingdom Metazoa; phylum Chordata; class Mammalia; order Rodentia; family Cricetidae; genus Alexandromys; species Alexandromys fortis. The sequence goes on along the minus strand of NW_026068154.1, from coordinate 853,220 downwards.
ATAGACATGCTTATTTTATGTACTTGTATGTTCTTGGAAAACTTTAAAACACTGAATTACTATCATAATTTTTTTAAGTCAGAATCTTGCTATGGTAGCCTGGGTTAGCCTTAAGTCCCCAATTCTCCACCTCAGCCTCCTGAGCTCGGGTTAATAGGTCTGCAACCTCACACCGGCTTCTCCCCTTTCCATCTTGTTCCCTTTCCTTGTTCCACTACTTTCTAAGGAAAGGAAAAGTCTACATATGAACTGTCAACAGTTCAAGGGTCTTTGCTCATGAACTGGAGCCCAACTTTTCTTCCAGCCTAATCTGTCTTCTCCTGAACGACACACCCCAAAATGACTAGGTTCAAAGCAACCTACCTATCAGCGACAGCAAAGGCAGGTGGCATATTGACTGCTTTAGCACTTACTGTGCATTTAAATAATAGATCCTGGTCTGGAGCTGTGTGGCGAGGAGGGCAGGCCCTTACTCCATCATCTCTCTAGCTATGGATTTTGTCATTACTGTGCTTGCCTCATGTTGCAGTAGGTAAAGATCGTATTTGTGATTGATGGCAGCAGATGGGCTATTTATTCTGCTGTTTACTTTTTATGGGGATGAAGAAGGAGTAAGTGCATCCAGAACACTCAGCTAAGCATTTGCTAATATCCTCTATTGACCAAGACATATAGGGAGATTAGCTATCGCCCATAGGCACAGCCTAGGCTTCTTGGGAGTTTTGCTGCCCAGCAACCAAGGGAAGGGAAGATAGACACTTGACATTTCAGGAAACACTGTGGTCAACTGGGAAGCAGGTGTTGTTTACCCCACTTCATAGATATGTGGAGCAGGGGAACTAACTCCAAGTCACAGGTTTGGGGACAAAGAATTGACATCTGATGATATGATCCTGAAACCTATTGCACATACTGCCTCAGTGTCTTCAATCTGGTTCTTTTCAGAGATCATCTCTAAATTAGAGATATACATGCACATTCTCTCTCTCTCTGTCTCTCTCTCTCAAGTGAGCAACAGGGCAGGGAATAGATAGAAGCTAAACTTGTGTTTGATATCTAGAAACCTCACAAATATGACTGGCATCACAGAAGGCTGTTCTCACAGTTTACCCTTCAGAGATCACCCTGCTTGAAGTAACAGCATTGAGCTGGGAAGTCTCACAGCGCTCCATTCGTAGTTGTGACGCACCTTCTGTGTCACATAGGCAGAGAAGTTTCAGAACCCAAGGGTAGTAAAAGTAGAGTAGTGACTGGGAATCAGGATCTAAAATGATCTGAGCAGGGTACCCTCAGTAATCCAAAGGGAAAGAGTAGGTCAACAGATGCTGAAATCCAAGTCCAAGGTCAGCAAGGGAACCCACATCCAGCTCCTGGGAAGAGAATAGCTAGGGGCAAAAGAATACCAAGGAACAGATCAGTAAGCTTTCTGTCCTGAGTGTCACCAGTTAAAGAGAAAACCATTTCCAGGGTCCTTCTGGCCTGCTAGTGTTCTCACATCTTCATTTACAAAAATACCCTTAAGCACATGGCTTTCATCAGTCCCATGATACACCATGGACAAGGTTCTGCTACTTGTCACAACTAATGTGACTGCTTTAACCAGACTGACACAGCCTCTGGTACAATGGAATAAGACAAAGTTGACTCTGAGAACTAAACGTTGAGTGTTAAGCCATACATGCCTGTAATCCCCACTTTTGGGAGGCCAAGGCAGAAGGATCATTTGTTTGAGTCTAACTTAACTGAAGCCATTTCTCAAAAAAAGTTCAATTTTATAAAAAATAACTTTGGATTTGTAGTAGACTCTTCCCTCAGCCTTCTCCTATATTGCCATCTTACATCAAAGTGCTTATCTATCAAAACTCAGGGAATAGCATTGACAGCCTCTTCTTCTATGGTTTTAGGACCCAGTCAAGGGCTCCACAGCATCTTCAGTGTTCTTCCGCTGGCTCCACCCATCTCTTTAAAACTAGTAGTAGCCATTAATTCAGCTCTGTCTGCTGTGGAACAATGGTCTTTTATCCTGTCACTTGTATTATTTTTAATAAAATGCTGATTGGCCAATAGCCAGGGAGGAAATATGGGCAGGGTGACCAGGCAGGAAGTAGAGGTGGAATGAAGAGAACAAGAGAATTCTGGGAAGAGAAAGGTCAGTCTGCAGTCATCACCCAGCCATAGAGGAAGCAAGATGAGGATGCCTCGCTGAAAAAATTACCAAGCCATGTGGCTAACATAGACAAGAATAATGGGATAATATAAGATATAAGAAAGAGTTAATAAGAAGCCTAAGCTAATAGGCCAGCCAGTTTATGATTAATGTAGACCTCTGTGTATTTCTTTGGGACTGAATGGCTATGGGACTGGGCAGGACAGAAACCTCTTCCAACATCTGTCTTTTCACCCTTCCTTATCTGTGCCACACTAGTTGACAGGGAGCAAACTTGGTCTGAGTCTACACTGATGGGCAATGTCTAAGGTTTTACCAAGCAGTAAGGGAGGTTAGCTGATGAAATGAGCCTATGCATTCATAGAGTCTGTTACAAGTTGGAATAAGTACTATAAAGAAGACAGACTAGAACACTATGAACACATTGATCCATGACTGTGCAAACCCAGGCTAGGAAGATTACAAAGTTCCTGACATGTGCAGTTGTTTCTTATTTGTCTCCGAGCCATGGGACATGGGAGAAGAAACAGGTTCATCAGAAGGAGCTAATGAACTTGATTTGAGAAACTCGAGCAGAGGCAACAGGAAGGCATAAGAGATGTATTTAGACCTCAGGGTGGCAGCGTGCCCCAGTTCTTTTATATGTATGCAAGTTCTTCATTCATTTTGGCTTCCAGTGACACCTTTCATATATCTATTTTATGACACTTATCTTAATCAACAGTAAGAATAATTTACCTTATTCTTGTGCTATTTTTTTCTTCTCAACTGATCTTGTGTCAAAGGCTTAATGCTCCACACAATCATTGCTATCAATCCTTTCTCCAAATTGCCTTTCACAATGGTCTATAAAAGTGGGGGCAGAAATCCACTCTCTATAGGGTGTAAGGCAAAACGGCCCATGGTGAAACTACAAGCTGCTCATGTACACATGAGAACAAAGAGAGCAGAGTTTAATTATAGCAAGCAAGACACCTGCCAAGGTTGGTGACTAGCAACGTTTGCCAAGGTCAGCAACTAGCAATGTCAGCCAACATGCCAAGGTCAGCAGCTAACAAACAAGCCAAAGATGGAAGGAAGGAAGGAAGGAAGGAAGGAAGGAAGGAAGGAAGGAAGGAAGGAAGGAAGGAAGGAAGGAAGCAGGAGCAGTCTCTTTGCGTGAACACTTTCTTAATTGGGAGAATCGCCCATGACCACAATCACTTCCCTTGTTGGGCCAAAGGGGCACAAACTATGCATGTGGGTCCCCCACTAGCTTGGCCCAAAATATGCTTAGGGAAGTAACCAGTCTCATTAGAAATTGCCTCAGACTTTGTCTAGCTTTGGCCCCACATCCTAGAAAATATTCGAATATTCGTCCACAAACAACTCAGTGGTTTCTCCCTCTCTTAGATGTTGTGAGGAGCTGCGGGCTGCTTCCCTGCCGCCCCAGCTCCCGGCCGCCAGCTAGCTCTAGCTTATGCCCGAAATAATTACACAGAAACTGTATTTTTTAAATACTTCCTGACCCATTAGTTCCAGCCTCTTATTGGCTAGCTCTTACATATTGTTCTAACCCATTTCTAATATTCTGTGTAGCCCACGAGGTGGCTTACCAGAGAAGATCTTAACCTGCGTCTGTCTGGAGTGGGAGAACCATGGCGACTCCTTGACTCAGCTTCTTTGTCCCAGCATTCTATTCTGTTTACTCCACCCACCTAAGGGTTGGCCTATCAAATGGGCCTAGGCAGTTTCTTTATTAATAAGAAATCACTCCCACATCACTTAGAGTCTCTCGCCTAGTCTCAGAAGCTTCTCTCACTTTGCCTTAATTTTACTTAGTCAGTCTTCTTTTGCCACACCCACCTTGCCTTGTCTGTGTCTTTATGATATAGAGAACTTAGAGCCACCGTCTCAGTTGACTTTTGTGGACCACTGATGGTCACTAAATTGTGCACACGGAGGCTGAAGAAGGTTTTGTAATTCTCTAAGATTTTCTTCAGTACTTAAGAAGTGTTAATGGATGGAATTCAAAGGCTTGGGACCTGTGACTTCTTGGAATCTATTCTCTGAAGACAGGGAACCCATGATGTCTTAGTTACTTTTCTATCCCTCTGGAGAGACTCCATGACCCAGGCAACGTGGAAAAGAAAGCATGTAACTGAGGGGCTTGCTCATAATTTTAGACAGAAGTCTGCCCATTACTGTCAAGGCAGGGAGACATGGTTCTAGAGTAGTAGCAGAGTGCTTACATCTCATCCGCAGGCATGAAGCAGAAAGAGAGCAAGGTAACTGGGAAATGACACGGGTTTTTGAAACCATAAAGCCCCCCCCATGACACACCTCCTCAAACAAGGTCATACCTCCTCATCATCCCCAAATTGTTCCACCAACTGGGGAGTAAACATTCAAATATATAAACCAGATGAGAAAGATGGAAAAGTCATACATGGGAAATTTTAAGGACTGAATCTGAAAGCTGTTTTGTGACTTGTTATTAATAACATTGACCTGAATTAGGCTTATGAAGGATGGATGCTAGAAAAAGTACACGGGGAACCTAATGTGCTTTTACAGCCTTTACATTAGAGTCCTTCTAATATTGGTTCCGGAAAGTGTAGTGAGAATATATGCTCAAGTTTTGTCATGAGCTCTGAGGGGAATTATTGAATTGGTATGAGAAGCTTAATTACATTATTGATGTTCACAGCTTCTCAATGGTGAGGCTTAAAACAGTTTCTCAAACATTCTGTCCCTCTATATTCGCTCCTCGGAAATAATGATATCATCATGATTTAAGGCTCCTTTGAAATTAGATACTCACATGAGTTCTGAGCCTATATTAGGAAATCAATCAGCATAATAATAACATTTGATGTGCATTTATTGTGGAATAATTATTAGATTTGAGGAATGTTAGGGAAATTTTGCAAACTAATGGGTTTATTTTTGCATTTACATCCATGTGAGTGCTAAATATTGAAAAGACTTAAGTCAAGTGTTATTCCTTGAAGGAAGCCCTCTAGGTGTGTAGTTGATTTCTTGTAATACACAGATTCAGATAGGTACACGGTGTTCAGTCTTTTGCCATTTTCTTTTTTTTCTCTTCTTCTTTTTGTTTTTTTTCTTATTTATTTATTTATTTATTTATTTATTTATTTATTTATTTATTTATTTAAGATTTCTGTCTCTTCCCCGCCACCGCCTCCCATTTCCCCCCCTTCCCCAATTAAGTCCCCCTCCCCCGTCTGCCCAAAGAGCAATCAGGGTTCCCTGCCCTGTGGGAAGTCCAAGGACCACCCACCTCCATCCAGGTCTAGTAAGGTGAGCATCCAAACTGCCTAGGCTCCCACAAAGCCAATACGTGCAGTAGGATCAAAAACCCATTGCCATTGTTCTTGAGTTCTCAGTAGTCTTCATTGTCCGCTATGTTCAGCAAGACTGGTTTTATCCCAGGCTTTTTCAGACCCAGCTCAGCTGGCCTTGGTGAGTTCCTGATAGAACATTCCCATTGTCTCAGTGTGTGGGTGCACCCCTCGTGGTCCTGAGTTCCTTGCTCGTGCTCTCTCTCCTTCTTCTTTTGCCATTTTCTAAGAAAACTGACAGTGAGGATTTGATTTTGTTTTTGAACTAAGTGTCACCTAGAAGAGGTGAGAGTGTGCCCCGCCAAGATGTGCATTGGTTTCTATCACATGTATAGTCTGAAATTTTTACTTCAGAGTGATACATAAGTGTTAGCCCTTTATCTATCTATCTATCTATCTATCTATCTATCTATCTATCTATCTACTGTGTGTGTGTGTGTGTGTGTGTGTGTGTGTGTGTGTGATGTATGCTTGTATACTTGTGCGTGGGGTTGTGGAGACTAGAAATTAGCATCAAGTGTTTCCCTATATTTTTTCCAGCTAATATTTTGAGATAGGGTCTTTCTCTGAATATGGAGCTCACCAAATGGCTAGACTGGAGAAGGAGCTCCCAGGAACCTCCTGAATCTTCCTCCCAATGCTATTATTACAGCTAGCAGTGTGGATCTCAGTGTTTCATTTTGGTGCCAGGGATCTGAACTCAGATCCTCATGCTTGCAAGCCAACCCTTTGCTCACTGAGTGATCTCAACCACTGCAAATATGATTATTTTTAAAAATTTCATGGCAAAAATAAGTGGATTAGTATGCATTGTATCTTCCCATTTATCCCCTAGCATTCTTAGTCTTTGGATAAGTACATTTTTTTCTTCTTTTAAAAGATAGTTCATGTTAATGTGCTTAATCTTAATTAAAAAATAGGTTTTTCTTACTGCTAAAAGGAGAACACACACACACACACACACAGGCTTTCAGTCCAGAATATACTATTCCTACAAGTCCTCTGGGCTTCGTTCCCCCAACATTCACTTTACATCTATTGTTCTAAGCCTCCAAAAGCCCTGCAATCAATTCTTTCTTATTTTCTATTGTATTTCTGGAACAGGGATTCTAAATTGAAACAAAAGGTGGGAGAGATGAAATAGTGATAGCCCTAGAAATTGGATGAGGGGCAAGGGTTCATCTTCTGTGGGCTGCAATTATTTCGTAACATGAAAGGGGCTGAGCAGGAACCGTTAGACAAAAATCTCTCAATATTGTTGCTCTGGTGTGCTGCATTCATTACTTAAGGCTTCATTTAAGCACTCATTAGTGGGTTTGTCCTGGTTTCTGGTCCTAGTCATAAACTTAATGCACGCATTAGCACTTCTAGCCTCAGTTCTTTGGAAACACTGCATGCTTCTTCCCAGCAGCCTGAAGGTTATTGTGGCACAGTTCTGATGAACTTCGTTGGTCCAGCGATGGTACTGTAAAACATAAGTGTTGACCTTTTCCCCCTTCTCTGTTATAGGAGCATCCTTGAAACCACACTGCTGCCATCTTCAGGAATTTAGCTGCTTGCAAAAGATGTCACAGCTGGGCTTGTTGACTGTTGATGTTTTCTTATAGGAGGAAGTGGAGAGGGTCAGATAACTCTCAGCTGAATATCTCTCCCAGCCATTTGTATGCAATTCCGCTCTAGCTATATATGGTCCTGGGGTCTTGTGAAATGGCTGAAATATGTAAGTAGGGAAGGACCAAGGAAAAGGGCTCCCCTGGTCATGAGGAAGACATGCATGCTGGTTACGGATCTAGTGTGGCTGTTTTAAGGTCACACTTAAAACACACTTCTGCTGGTCATGCATGCAGCTGCTTTTAGGTCTTCAACATTCTTGCCCATAACCCCTCACCTATTTCTCTGTACATAAAGCTTAATAAGCTCATTGGATCACCTTGCCTCCAGTGAATTTTAGTGGAATCACACCTAGGTTTGTCATTGGGAAGGTAGAAAGAGAAAGTAGGCATTGTTTACATCTCCCCTGGGGAAGAAGTTTTAACACCACCCTTTAAATTTGTGATATTAGTAATAACTGTGCCATGTATCATTGACACTTTAATTCACTACTGAGATGAATTTGTTAATAACAATGTATCATTTTATTTTAACTAGGTCCATGGGCACACAATTATGTCTGAATGTGTGTTAACACATAGCTCTTTTTGAATCCCAGTATTCTCTCTTCATCGACCACTCTGAGAACTATGGGATATGGTTTCTCAAGGGTTTAAGTAAATTCACAGACCAGATGCTAACACAGTTTTTATTTAGTTCAGGGCTTTCCTTCTTAAGAGGGGAGGCATTCAGGGAGGAACTCAACTGTGCTCTGATTAGTAGAACCTCTTTCAACTCATAAGAAAGGGCTCATAAGAAATGAAGCCCTTTAATGGTCAATGTTACTGAAGCAAGTCTCTTCAGCCACTTTGCTAGAAGTTCACACAGTCAACAGGAAGATGTCCATCACAGCAGTTGACACACCCGTTGTAGACACCGAAACTCCACAGCACAAACTGGCCCTGGGTAGCAAAACAGAGGTAACCAAATGGCTTGCTGGGACTGGAGGACTAGAGCTCTCTGTGGCTATCAAACTATGAGAGAATTAATCTCCCTCCTTCAATAGTCATCAACCGCCAATACAGTCACTGCCAAAGCCGAGGTCTTAGGATTCCTCTTCTAAACATGCTAGAATTTAGCAACCTATTTTTGTGTAGTCCCTGAGCAGATAAGCACATTTACGAGAGATGATACTTGCAAGAGCTATGTCATGTCCAGCAGTCAGCATTTCACACATCTCTTCCATATCTGCCAGTTCTGACATTCTTGCTGGCCCCTCTTCTGTGATGGACATAGAGGGAGAGTCATTATCATTTGAGGACATGGCACTGGCATGTTGCCCATGCCCTGGTGGATGACCTCACACTCATGTACATAAGGAAAGCACTAATTAGACTAATATGTTCTTAATAACACAAAAAGGCAAACAGTTGGGAGGGATCTAAGGTGAGTGGAACTTGTTGGAGTCTTGAGGGTGTTGGTTGTGGATATATATGGTCAAGACATCAGAGAAATGCATAAAAGTCAAGAAACAAAATTATTTGTTAAAGGAAAAAGAAAATATGTGTTTAAAGAAAAGGTTTGAATTCTTTGAATGACTAGGATGTCATCACACACACACATACACACACACACACAGAGAGAGAGAGACAGAGAGATTTACCTAAACTATAGAAAGACACAGAATAACTATTTATTCTTTCAACAATTTGATATCATATGTAAAAATGTGACTACTGGTCATTTTTCACAGCATTTATGAAAGATTAACTTCAAAAAATGAATCACAGATCTACAGCACAAACTCTAATTCTAAATCTTCTATAAAAAGAAAGTGTAGGATGAAATCATTATGACCTGTGGATGGTCAGTTATTACTCAGGATAGATAGAGCCTGGGTCAGAAGCCAAATTGTTCCAAGAAAAATAAAACTGTACATATGAATTAGCTAAAATATACATTTAAACATGGTATAAATTGGATAATGTTCAAATTAGATTAAAAATTCACAATTTCTCACTCATATATCATCCTCTATTATAAAATCCTTTGAAGTGATTTCTTCTTGCTTTTGGCATGTTCCGTATAGTGTTGTAGATAACCTCCTATATTGTACAGGAGTGCTCTCTCCTGTACAATATCACACCAAAACTTCTCGTTCCTCTCTAGTTTTAGCTTAGTGTTAAACACTAATCAACCCCTCTTTGACTCAGTGTAGCTCTTCTGTAGTCTTGACTTCTATGAGTGTATGTGTAGTGGTTAGAATGAGAACTACTCCCAAAGGCTCTTCATATATTTGAATCTTTGCTCCTCAGTTGGTGGAATGAACATGAATGTGTACGTATTTCTGCTTGAGGACATAGAATCCATTGGGCTTATGCCAAGGAGTGGTATAGATTAGTCATGTGATAGTTCTGTTTATATATTTTGAGAAAGCTACATCTGATTTCTATAGCGATTGCCCAGTTTACTTTCCCATCAACAATAGATAAGAGTTCTCCCTTCCTCATATCCTCAGAGAGATTTGTTTTCATATATTTTGATAATACTCACTCAAGCTGGAATAAGATAGAATCTCAAACTAATTTTAATTAGCATTCAATTGGTGGTATCTTGGTTATTTCTCTGTTGCCATGATAAAAAACAACAAAAAAACACCATGAAGGCTATATATATAAGTATAATATATATGTGTGTGTGTGTGTATATATATATATATATATATATATACATATATATTATTAAACTTAGGGGCTCAGAGTTGCAGAAGGTTAGAGTCATGACCATTAAGGCAGAAAACATGGCAGCAGGCAGAAAAACATGGTGTTGGAGCAGTAGCTGAGATCTTACGTCTGATCCATAAGCATAAGGCAGAGAGAGGAAGCAGGGGAGAACTAACTGGGAATGGCATGGAATTTTGAAACCTTGACAAGGATGTGTTACATCCCCCAACAAGGCCACTCTTCCTAATCCTTCTCAAACAGTTCCACAAAGTGCAGACTAGGCATTCCAATATATGATCCCATGGGGCCATTCTCACTCAAATCAATATAATGCAAATGTATATGTCTGTGTGTTGGTTATGTGTACATGTGAGGGCAGGTGTCCATGAATTCCAGAAAAAGGTGTCCATTCCCCTGGCACTGGAATTGCAGATGCTTATAAGATTTACAATGTGGGTACAGATCCTAACCCAGGTCCTCTATAAGGATAAAAAAATTCTTAATCCCTTAATTGCTGAGTCTTTTCTCCAGGTAGAGAAGTGTCTTATGATGAACTTTATACTCAGAACCCCCAGAGGCAATAAACATCATTTTTAATTTCAAAATTGTTTTAATTAATTTTTTTAAAAATTTTCATCCCATGGAACTACTTAGTGTTAAGGCAGAAGGTGCCTAAGAACCATCACTCTTTCTCCTCAGATACACTTTTATATTGGTACATAGGAAGTGTATGAACTAACAGTTCGTTGAGACATTTTCATGCATGTCTAGAGTGTTCTTTTATGACTTTCACCCCCGGAAGTCCAAAAGTAAGATCATGCTATCCATTTTTATTTTACGAAGGACTGTTGAATGCTTAGCCCGATTTAAGATATTTCTATAGGCAGCCCCCAAGACACCTTAAGCCTCAAGAACATTCCACCCTCAAGATTCTAAGAGCTGGAGGAGGGAGAGGAAGGTTGCAATAATTTGTCTCAGATCTGGAGAAGACATGGTCGTAATACTCATAAAGTCATGGCAGAGTGGTCAGCATTCCAGCGTAGATCCTGGAAAGGAACTTGGGGTCCTACCCCTCACAGTTCTAACAATTGATGGCTGCTGGGGAGGAGGGACTCATTTTTCTTTACAGCGTAGCCACAGGCACATTGTCCATAATCCAATCAATAGCCCCACACCCATGTACATGCAAAAAAGGCTAATTTAATTCAGTGGGCTACAAAAACAGAAAGGACATGGAACTAAGATAGATATTGGGAAGAGAAGGGTTCTAATGAAATGAAGAAAGTAGAGGGCAATAGGAGGTGATCAATGATCAAAACACATTATATACATGTATGAAACTGTCAAATAATGTTTAATTAAGAAAATAAGCCTTATAGTTAGAAAAACTAACATTGTTTATGACAAACACAATAGTTGTTAGTTAGGAAAAAAATGAATAGCTCATCCAGCACATAGAATATATGGTACATTTTCCTCAAAGCCTTTATTCATAAAGATTCAGTAGAGAATATTTTAAAAATATTGTACAAAGATTTATTCAAAAAGAAGAATGATGTGACACATTTATAATTATGTTAGGTGACATTGAAACTATCACAGAATGAATTACTTTTCTATGTAATGAACATATGAACCCAACATATGTGAATAAATTCTTTAGTGTGCTTGATGAATTTCATAGACACAAAGACTTTTAAAGCACTAATTAGGGGGTATGCTTAATTTGCAAGAACTAGAAAAAACTATGTTTTAGGGGCTGGAAATATAGCTTAATTGACAGAATTACCCTGCATGCATAAAGAGGATGGAGTTTGGTACCCAGCACAGCATCAATCAAGTGTGGTGGTTTCATGCTGTAACCCTAAAATTTAGGTGTCAGCAAGGGGTTCAAGATCACCCTCAGCTACATAGCGAATCTGAAGCTGGCCTGGGCAACCTCAAAACAAACAAAATTACCAACAGTATCTTAGACGTCAAAAGTGTCACTAATATGCAATCATAAATCAAAAGATTTATGTACTTTCTAACACAGAGATGTGAATCTTTTGATGTTGCTGTATGAACTCATCTACAAGCACATTGGGCCATTTTCATAGCTATCTTGGGACCGTTGCAGTACATGGGCTGCAGCCTGGGCACATCTGTGAAAACAGTGGCAAAGAAAACAAACAACAGTTATTATGTTGCCAAGTTCTTCTGAACAGAACACTGTGAATACAATAATGTGATAACTTTTGAAAGATGACCATTTCCGTCTGTATTTGTGTTGGTATATATTGTGGAGTATAGGCTTCTTTTAAGCTTGTTTCGTAAAAACTGTACTTTGTCATGTCTATCCATTGAAGTCATTGTTCTGTTAGCTTAATGGTCAGCTCTTGATTTACAGAGATTTTCTTAGAAGCATGTGCTCTCTATGTTCAAAATACACACACAGACACATGCACACCCTGCTTAATATTTTGATACTGTGTGCATGTGTGTTGAATGTGTATGTGTGATGAAGGCCTTTACCAAAGAGCCTTAAGTTTGCAACTTGGTCCTTAACTTTCTGTTTTGTGCAGAGTTTGAAGGTCAGACAAGGTGAGAACTGAGGGTCATCATCTAAGTTCTCCGTTGTTTCTTACCTCCTATTTACTTTCTCAGTATAGCCGCTGATCCTAAGCATCATTTGCCCTACAGCTTTCAAATCCTTGGTTATTTGTTCTCTTGGGTTTCTTTAGCTGCCTCTGCCACTGCTCCTGCTGTCTATATTGTTTCTGAGCCTGCTTCTGACACTGCCACCTTCTTCAAGTTACCAGCCCAGGCTATGACAAAAATCCCAAATTGGATGCCAGGTGGCAGAAAGTCTTTAGAAAGGCTAATGTTGCAAGAGTAGGGAGACTTCCTTGAAATGGATCTGGCAAACTCAAGAAGTGTGCAAAGTGGCCTGTTAGCATCCACAGATAGTGAGTGTGGTACAAAGTGAGTGGGTGGAAACCCAGCTCTAGCCAGAAACTTTCTGCTCGGGCTGAGAAAGTTCTCCTTCTTGGGCTTGGATGAAGAGACTGCAGGAACATCTGCTATTCATTAGTTTTTGACTCCAAGTTCCTGCCCTGGCATCCCTCAGCAATGGACATGTAAGCATATTAAACTCTTTATTCTCCAAGTTGCTTTTAATTATGGTGTTTTATCACAGAAATAGACAGCAAACTAGAACACCTTTTCTAATTATTTTATCAATTGCCCTGCCTCAATTAAATAATTCGTTTATACCTTCAATTAAATAATTGGTTCTGTGATTATAAAGACTGTTTACAAGAAAGTGTTCATAAAATATCAACGCTGAATCAACAGCTCTAATAGCGTTCAATAGAGCTTCATCATAAACAGCAGTGCTGAATGGTGCTTCATCCCTGTCCTGGGAAAGCTGGATGTGTCTGATCTGTCTTACTCTCTTCTGAAGTTTTTAAAGATGCTTATTTTTTTTTCCAAATACCAATCCTTTCCAATGGTTAGTCTGCGTATGTAGTTTATTACCACATAAATGATTTCTAATGAACAATATATTATTGATTTGACATTTAACTGCATTTTAAGTGTGTGTGTGTGTGTGTGTGTGTGTGTGTGTGTGAGTGTGAGTGAGTGAGTGCGCATATTTATTCTATATTTCTCTGTGGGATAAAGTCCATCCCTTTCTCTGACTCAACTCTTTCTCTAGCTCACACCAACAGCCAGACATTAGTCTTCCATTTAATATAAAAGATCAAGAACATTTTAAATAGCCTATTAATATAACTGAAGACCTTAGGAAATAATTAGGAACAATCAGAAATTAGTGGAAAGACAATAGAAAGTATCATCATCCCTACTTTTGGGTGAAGAAACAGAAAGCAATTATTCTAATGCATGAGTGAGCTTAATTGTTCCCCTGATCACTAGATGCCACTGCCTACCACTTTAGTTAGTTAGCTACACACAGGAGAGACTTCCTGAGACTCCAACTTGGTTAGCAAAAAGTATCAGAAGAGATGCTTTAGTCTTACTGAAAGACATGAAAATGTTTCCTAGCCAGGCGAAATCTCAGGTTCCTGTGGGAATTCAAGCCAGTGATGTCTGCTTTTCCACTCTGTCCTCAGAAGAGGCGTTGAGCAAAACAGACTGAATTCAAACAAGCACCTGTTAAAAGATTCTCAGAAAATACCCTTTTATTTTTCAATTGCAAAATTATGGAGTTGATAGACTAAGGTCTGAGTAATTTTTCCATAAGAAGGAAAAATGTGATCATTATGGATAGATTTGACATCTCCAGAAGCAGCTGTTTTATCAAACTTTTCTTTCTTGATCACCTTCTACCTCAAAATATTGGCAAAGAGTCTAGACATGGCTCATCAGTTAAGAACTGCGCTTCCAAAAGACCTGGGAACCACATGGTTCTCACAGCCACAACCTCATGCCTCCCAGCACCACATGGCTCTCACAACCTTCTGTAAACTCCCACATGGAGTTCACAGACATATATGCAGGGGGAAGACCCATACACATAAAATTGTGTGTGTTGTGTAAGTGACTAAAGGGGTCAGTAGTAGAAGGTGCCAGATCCCCTGAAGCAGAGGTTACAGATTGCAAACTCTCTGATATGGGTGCAAGGAAGCCAGCCTAGGTTCTCTCTAACAATAATTAAGGATGATAAGCACTTTAACCTTAGACACACTCCAGCCCTGATCCAGAATTTTAATCTGTCTTCTAAATGGACAAGTTGTATGCAACTCAAGGCATTTTTCATAAGTTATGCAAAATATTTTTATTTATATTAATTTCTAAGGTCCCAGGCTCTGCATGGGTTTTGGGTTATCAAAATCGTGAGTATGTCTCTCACTCTGAGTGGTTTTTGTTGTAAGACATTAAGGTATCAATGGGAAAGAGCATTTAAATATTCACTGACCACTTATGGGTTTCATGGTAGTCAGAGGGTGCCATAGCACCAGGAGGGATCCTTTTGTAAATAGAATGCTAACATCACAGTGGAGGTTTTGACAAGTCAGTTTCTTCCCCTGTAAAATGGGAGTGATATCAAGGTGTGCAAGGTTCTGCAGATGGATTTGAGAGTCAATTTTTCTTGTAAAGAAATCAGAGGTTATTTCTTACACCGTTATTGATTCTGTCCCAGATGTTCAATGGAAGATTCCGCTGAATTAGAACACTTCCTCCAGGAGGGTGAGTCCAGCTCATGCCTCAGGAGACCACCAAGAATCCACATGTCTGGGAGGACAGAGACTGAAAAACTCAAGTGCATGTATGTCTTCCCAGTAATATAAAATGGAGCAAACAGCTACCAAGTCAGGAGACTCTGACCAGCCACAGTGCAGAGAGAAGAAATTCTTGGACTGCAAGCCATGAGGAGAGTCCCAGGATCACAGCTTTCACATCAGCGGTGTTGGGGTGGGCTTCTCAGTGATACAGCTGCTTTTTAATGTTACATAAGACCCAGAGCAAAGTTATGTCAGCTAAAACAATATCCAGCCATGAAGAGGCTCTGTGCCTGTCATTATGGTAAGTTAAAGAAAAAGCAAACATATATATTGACCCTGACGGAACTACTCCTAATCCAATTGTAAGACCATTATTGTACCTTCTCACTCAGCATCAGCTAATGTATGTCAGAGTCAGTGTTCAAACACAACTGTTTGAATGCTAATGACCTGGTGTTTGGTTTTGAGACAATCTCATTGTGTGCCCATGGAAGCCATTCATGGCAGAGGTGTGGCCAGGCCCCTCCCCTGAGGACCTCCAACTGCCAGGTTCCAACCAAGGAACAATAATTGCCCTGACAGCTCAACCCTGTCCTCACCCTACATAGTTAAAAGCCCAAATTCTGAACTTGAAATTCCACCGATCCCCACTCTGGAAAGCTACATCTCATTACCCAAGAAAAGTTATATAAATCCTGTCTTCTGCTCACTTCCCTACTGTTCCTCATAGAGCAGAAGCAGCCACCCTGCTGATCTTTTTTTTTTCCTTCCAAAGAAGTCTTTCGTGTGAACTTTGTGTAGTGTGACTTTGTGGTATTCCCTGGCTCCCAACTACCTGTATACCTTTGCATCCCAGCTATAATGCTTACAACTCTGGCTGATCTGGAGCTTGCTGCATAGACCAGACAGGCCTCTACTTCACAGAGATACACCTGCCAATGCCTCTGCCTCCCAAGTGCTGAGATTAAAGATGTGTAAAACCATACCTGGCAATACTTGGTTTTTGATACTATATTGACTTTCTCAATAAGGGTGAACTATTTTACACACACACACACACACACACACACACACACACACACACACACACACACACCCCTCAGGCTAGAGTAAACAGCAAACAAACCTGAGAAGCACACAGAGCCCAGGAAACAGAACTGAGTGTTCTATGGTGTCTTGGAATGGGTGACTATGTCATAAGGAGACACGAGGAGTGCACCCACACACTGAGACAATGGGGATGTTCTATTGGGAACTCACCAAGGCCAGCTGGCCTGGGTCTGAAAAAGCCTGGGATAAAACCGGACTCGCTGAACATAGCAGACAATGAGGACTACTGAGAAGTCAAGAACAATGGCAATGGGTTTTGATTCTACTGCACGTACTGGCTTTGTGGGAGCCTAGGCAGTTTGGATGCTCACCTTACTAGACCTGGATGGAGGTGGGTGGTCCTTGGACTTCCCACAGGGCAGGGAACCCTGATTGCTCTTTGGGCTGATGAGGGAGGGAGACTTGATTGGGGGAGGGGGAGGGAAATGGGAGGCGGTGGCGGGGAGGAGGCAGAAATCTTTAATAAATAAATAAATAAATGAAAAAAAAAAAAAAGAACTAGGAACTGGGAGACAGGAACTCCTGGCAGGAGTGGGTAATGTGACAGCCAATGTGTGTGAAGAGAAGAGCAAAGGCGGAGAAAATGACAAGCTGGGTCATTTTCTACAAGAGATTCTACAAGGGCAAAGTAAACTACTTATGTCACAAATGAACAAATGCTAGAGAAACCAGCTTTGTTAACACATGGGACATTGGTACCTCACCTTCTGATTCTCTCTAAGGAGGGATGTTCCTTTCCCTGTCTTTCTTGACCACTCAGAACCTTCCTGGAGCCAGCAGATGCAGAAGTCCGCGGATCACCCATGCCTTTGGATCAGTTCCAAGCTCCTCTTATGCCCACCATCCTTTTTTGTACATAGCAATCGTTCAGTGGCTGAGGAGGGCTGAGTCATCATTGCTGGTGAGGGAATAAAGCCACTTTTGGATATTCTGTTGTTCCAAGTTTTCATCTCAAACTGACTCATTTGTTCTGCTTCTGACAAGAAGGGAATTGACTGACATCCCCACAGCAAGTTGTGCTGAACATGAAGGTTTTTACTCCAATAGTGGGAGCAAATGATTCTCAAAATCAATTTGGGCATAAGAATGCAACTCTATATAAACAAAATAGCAATGTGATTTGAATTTAGGGCATTGGGAAGGAGCACCTGCATAATCAATTGTTCAACAACTGTGGCACAAATTCTACATTTTAAAACTTGCATGTGTTCATTAATATGCATGCTATGGACTCTAATTACCAGGTATGCCATGTCTAATATGACTAGGCAAATGGGAAGTAGTTTAACTTCAACTCCTGGAGGTGAACATTCCTGTCACACTTGATTCCATAGGCCAGAAGCCTTTTGATGTCAGTGACAACTCTCTCTCATTCTCTCTCTCTCTCTCTCTCTCTCTCTCTCTCTCTCTCTCTCTCTCTCTCTCTCTCTCTCTCTCTCTCTCTCTCTCTCTCTCTCTCTCTCTCTCTCTCACTCTGACACCGCCCCCCCCACACCCTGTGCCACAAGTTGCTTCCACTTTAGTGCATGGGGAATGAAGCTGATAGAGATTCCTTCCTAAGGAACACTTATCATCATGGAAGAAACCTTTTAAAGGGTGTTAGAGACATGGGAGGTTTTAGTGTGCTTAGGTGTAGGACAAGATGGATAGGATTTTACCTCCAGCTCCTTTCTTTGCTGACTATTGGCATAATTCTGATTGTTATGAGTGGCAAGGTGCCCACTGAACGGGGAAAATGGAACATATGTCTAAAGATGAAAGTGTATTCTTCTTTCTTTTCACGTCTCATATGATTCAAACCTGCTGTGGTTCTTCCAGCAGAGAGATCATCCTCCCAATCACCCAGGTCCAAAACATTCTTCTTTTGACTCTCTCTCTTACCAATCAGACTATCCTATCCATTCTCCCCTTTCAAGCTCTCGCTCATGTTCCCATCAGGCCAGACTTTATCACTCCTGTAATATACATAATGCCATGTGGTGTTTGTGATTACAGCGAGGTGACTCTGAGGACAGAGCAAGCTACATTGTCTCAGACTCAAGTTTTTTTTTTTTTTAAGTATGTGCCAAAACTCCCTGTCTGGAACTTGCTGGCTCTGGGCCCTTACAACAACAGCAAACAGCTAAGAGTATAGAAAACGCTGCACCTCTGAGAAGAGCTAGAAAGCAAACGAATGCAAACAGAAGATACCGTTGTTAGCCCATGGTATAGAAATGCCAGTGGTG
The DNA here is from genome assembly GCF_014885135.2 of Alexandromys fortis. Taxonomy (NCBI): domain Eukaryota; kingdom Metazoa; phylum Chordata; class Mammalia; order Rodentia; family Cricetidae; genus Alexandromys; species Alexandromys fortis. Next base: position 834,830 of record NW_026068154.1, on the reverse strand, counting down.
GCAAAGAGAAGCCTGAAGCGTTATCCGAGGAGAATGACCTGCTCTACTCCGATGTCTCTGCCAGGAACTCCAGTGTGATTCTCAGTAGGGCTTCCCCAATCATTTCTACTAGACACTGAGTTCTCGATTTGATATAACTGTTGGCTGTTTTCCTAATCAAGCTACTCCAGTCATTTCTTCTGGATGCTCTATGTTCCATGTTTTGATGTCTATCTGCTACATGCAATTTGCGCTTTTATTTTTACACGATCCATGCTCAATAAACTCACACTTAGCACTAAAAGAGCTACTGTAGACCATTCTCCATAAGAAAAACACTCACGTGGGGATGACTACGACAATCTCCTGGGTTGCTTCCCTCCTTTTTGGTCCTGTTCTTGTCTCCAAAACATCATCTAGCCATTCTTCACTGAGTGTGGAGTGTATGCAGTGTTTCCAGGTGCTTTCAAGTATCTGCTCTGGTCTTGGAAATGTCAAATAACTTTAGCCAGGCCATTGTGCTTAAGGACTCTTTTTGCATCTCAGGAGCATATCTCCATCCTTGATTGTGCTACTTAACAGTGCTTTAGCTGTTACTCAAGTCTGAATTACTTTAAAGGATGAATAAAGCAAAGGTGGTACATACACACACAACAGATACTCTTCAGTTGTAATAAAGAATGCATTTCTGTAATGGGAGGCAACATGGGTGATCCTGAAAGGCACTATGTTAACTGGAATCAGTTAGGCACAGATTTCATTCTCACATACGGAAGCTTAAAAGTTCTGTGTCATAGAGATGGCATTAGAACAAAAGCGAGCAAAATCTGGGGAAAAAGTGAGTGGAAGAAGATGCATCATGAGTCCAAGGGTATAGTTAGTTCAGGGGATGACTTTAACATGCTATACAGCATAGTGGTTAGCAAGAGCTAATTGTGTATTTCAAAACAGCTCGGATGTAATTATACATATTCCAAACAGCTTGGACGTAATTATACATATTACACAATGTTTACCTATTTACAATGTTGACAAAGCCAAAGAAACTCAGAAACCAGAATACCTTCTTTTAGTGGAAAAGGAAGGAATTACTCTCACTTAAACTCCCCAAATGCAAGTATCTCAGCATGGAGAATGATGCCTTCAAGCATGAAGAAGGTGGGAAGAATTAATCAGGCCTGTTGTGTGAGAATTTTCTGGAGGTGTGACACAAACAGAACCCCAGATAGGGATCCAGTAATAGATCCAAGTATAAATTACTATCGAGTATACCAAAGTTCAACCTGGCAAACAAATGAATTCTTTGGGGTAGCTCACAGGAGCAGGGATGTCAAAGCACCATCTCACCAAAGATCTCTAACATGGAAGCAGGGTGGAGATGTACAAATCCTGGGTTTGGGGACAGGCCAGGGGCAGGGTGATTCTCCATTGGCTTGTTACCCTACATTCCTACTTTTTTGTTGTTTACTATTGATACCTAATCAGGACTCATAAAGAGGGTTATCATTAGACTACTTCCTTCTGTCTGGAGGTATTGAAGTCCTTGGGAGAACCTTGATCTTTATCTTCAGGACATAATAGGAGTCAGGAGCCTCTGATTCTACAGCCAGGGACTAACAATCCTGTAATAACAGCTGATTAAAGGTCTGGTTAGAAACCTTTTGAATTTGTTATTGAGAAAATCTGGGTAAGAAGTAATAAAACAGAACAATTAGTAGGGTTAGGAAAAGGAGAAAGGGGATTAAGAAGGGCAGTAACCCATTGCATAACTGGATGGTCAACAATCTACCATCATTGAGCTGTTTGACACACTTTTGGAGATCTGTCTGGAATTGTTGGGTCTCATCCTTTACTATACCTGATTGTTTAACACAGATGAAATATTCTTCCCCAAGAAGAGGCAAAGGCCACCTCTCTCTTTCTCCTCTGTGAATATATCTAATCCTTGCTGATTTTCTTTAATGGTTTGCAAGTGGTTTGCACAGAAAGACTAATTTTTCTTGAAGTCACACATTAATCTCCTCGTCCTGCATAAAGCAGGCTAAGTGCCCTATCATAATGTAGCACTATCTTAGCTAACAAATTCATCTGCTTATAGATTTGTCGGTTTGGTTTTACCATGAACCTTTCCTGGTATGCAACGGGGACTAAGGGTAGCCATTTTGTTCTCTATGGCAGGAATTTCCTTTGGACTTAACACTCCAGCCTTTAGTAGAGGATAGGGGGCAGTGTACTCTCTTCCATAACTGCCTCCTGCTGAAATTGGGACTTTTTGGTCAGGGACCAGGAAGGCTGAAATGCTAGTCAAAGGCCAGGAGGAAATTCAGGAAATGGAACATTCAGTAGAAACATCTTGTTCACTGACCTAGCTGAAGAGACAGGGAGTAATCACATTGTCTGGACTGGTTCACATCAGCTTTGCAGGCATTTGGGACAGTTTGTAGACTGCAGCTGATTCCTGTGTGGCGTCTGTCAATAAAGTAGAAACCTGCTGAAAAGATTCAGACTGGGGGCAGGAGTTTAGGAACATAGAGGAAATCATACAATTGGAACTTTCAGGCCCATTGTTCTGGTAGTTGGGAAGGGGAAAAGTCCCAAGACTAGGGTAAAGAGGATCATACCCTTGGGAACAGGCAAGTGGGGAAACTTGGGCTGCACTTATCTGGAGTTCATTTGGCCTGTGTAAGATGGACCCAAATCTTGTGATTCTCATAAGCTTACATGGGTTTTTTTTTGTTTAGAATAGATAAAAGTTTTATATAAATTAGCATTACTGCTATTTATAATCTGTACTGAAATCTACATCATAGAAAAGCAGTGACCGATGTAATGCAGAAATCAGAACAGAAGCTTAGAGTTAAAAAAAATGAACATTTTTCCTCTGTCCAGAAAGCTGGACTTATGGATTGGACAGAGATGTTTAGCATGGTGAGCAGCACCTTACAGTCTATACTTAAAAGACAGCCAAAGAAAATTTAAAATGTTGAGCTTGTGACTCATAATAGCAGCCACTGATTTAGCAGCTTATCAGAACTCCTCTGATCAATAGTAAAACTCTCAACCTTCAAAATACAGGGGGAAAGAAATCTAAAACATTTTTCATTACCTTAGATTACTTTCTCATACCTTTAGAATTTGCATTTACATACAGCAAAACACTAACTTTCACATCCTCAGATACTTTCTTAGGCCCTCAGAACTCTACCTGAGCTTTCCCATTTATGTAATTTATGTTTGGGGTTCACCACAACATGGGGAAATGTATTAAAGGGTCATAGCATTGGAAAGGTTAACTACTGATTTAAATCCTTTTGTCTTATTTTGATCTCTTTTCTCTGCCACAGTCAGGTGGCTCACCTAACAGGGACAGAGATTATGGAAGAAGCCTTTCAATAAAAATGCTTGGGTCTAGAGGAGGGAAAACCACAACTCAATTTCAGAGTCAACTTTCCAAAAAAGCAGAACAGCACCAAACAACTTTAATATTTATCCAAACTCAAAAGACATTTGAATCCCTGCCAAACTGAACCTAGTGACCAGAAAGTCCAGAGGCAAATTCTGAGTCCTGGCCATCAAAGCAGCCAATGCAAGTGATGTTAGTGGTGGTGGCTGGCATCTGGCAGGAGCAGAGAAAGCAAGAACAAAACAAAGAATCACAGAACACAGAAAGCTCTCACACTCAAAGGAGACCAATCAGAAACAAAACAGTCAATGGCCACCTTCATTCATATATTCAACAGAGCCTGGCCATTCTCAACTCATCTTCCATGTTTTCCACAAGACTTATGAACACACCAGACAACACAGATGCTTCTACATACCCAAAAGAGACATTAAAAAAAATGTTCTAAACAACCAGAACCAGGCAAGCAGATGATATTTTGATTTTTTGCCCTGGATTTATACTGAAAGGGCTTTGTAGTTGAATGAGAGGGAAATGATTGATGTTTGGCTATAGAGTGGGTTTTGAGTGGTTTATACTCAGATATGCAATAGGGAGCTGGCAAGGGAAAATGTGTGTTGGATTGTGTGATTTCAAAGCGAAGAGGGAGGGAAATTACTGGTGAGCCTGCGGTCAAGCAGGTTCCACTTTGGTTAGGAGGTCCCTCTGCACAAGGCAACAGAACACTTTGGTACCATTAGGAAGATGTAGGTAAGTGGGATACCCTTAAAGATACAACTAAGGTTCATTTGTAAGGTGTACCTTAATGAGGTTGGTTATACTGTCCCTCTACCCTGACAATAGGGAACAAGAAGGAGGGGTGGGTCCTCCAACAGCATCAGCTGATACCATGATGACTATGCAGGGCTCCCTGGCAGAGATACTACTAGTAGTAGCATAGACAGCAGTTAAAGTAGTAGTTCCGGAGGAGCCCAGGCTCCCTGAGTCACCCATGGCCAGGCCTAAGAGATTGGCTAAAGGGCAGTCTGGGCCTGATGTTCCCATGCCATGAGGGATAGGGGAGCAGTCAATAGTCCAGTGTCCCTTTTGATGGCATCTTGGACATGGTTGAGATCATTTATAAGAACTTGGGCAGGCCCAGGTCTAGTATCCCTCCTGACTGCATTTGAAGCAGGGTTCCACAGGCTCGCAGGCTTCTGAAGGTGATAAAACTTGGACAGTGGCTATGATCAGCTGAAAGGCCTTAGTCAACAACAAGTATTTTGTTTTTACGTCTTTTCATCTCTCCCATGATACACTTTGAAGTCTCCTGCTAAGTATTCTGCCTGTGTGGTCAAGAGTTCCCTCTTTAGGCCTTTAAATTTGGACCCAATGTTTGAAAAACTCTGGGAGAAGAAGTAGGCCATAGGGAGTTTCAGGAGCCAGACTGATGTACCGAAATTGGGCCTTTGTAAGGAAGTCTAGGAACTGAGAATTTTTTTTTTTTGTTTGTCCTGGATGACATCTTGGATTTTTTTTTAATAATTTTTTAAGGGCAGCCTTAAGGCAACCATTCAGGAGGCAAGTTATAAATTAATGCCAAATCTAGAATGCCTCCCACGGTACTCTAGTCCTGTTCAGAATCTCTGTAGGGGACTCCCTCAGCCCCAACTGGGTGGCCTGTATTACTTTGGTGAGTTTCACATGTACATACCCCAGCCTGGCCCCAGACTCACCTGCACTCCTTGGAGAGAAGATTATTGATGAGAATCATGTGACTATTGTAAAGGGTGAGGTTGTAAGGGTGGGTAATGTATTGAAATTCTTTAATCAAGGCAAGGAATTAGCACTATGCAACCCCACCCCACTCCTATTTCTATTTCTATTTCTTAATGAGAAAGAGACATGTACCCTCCCTGATTAAGCTATCCTGCAAAGGAAGAACTGTGGCAAGGTTTCACCAGGTAGAGGGAGATAGAAGGGGTCCTGTGGCAGAGCAGGAGTAGCAGGAGGACTAAGGACTGCCAGTGGGTTGAACTTGGGCAACATAGAGAGTTGATTCCAGGGGCCAATCCCTGGAGAGGGAGAAAGGGAAACTGAAGAAGCTGGAGGAAGAGAGGGAGCTGTGGGTTGATAACAATAGGGGTAGGTTAGTCAGCTTGATCAGAAGTGGTTTAGACTTCATAGTTAAGAGAATTTGGGTGGGGAAGAACAGAGAGAGAGCGCTTGTAGTGGAGATACGAGAAAACTAGAACCAGGAATGGGGAATCTCTTCCCATTTCCCCATTACTCACAGTAGTTGTAAAAGTCTCAAATAATTGGGATATTGAGTGCTATTATGTGGCCATTTGGATTGGTAATCTAAGGGATATGGAGACCAAATTTGCTTTTTTTTTTACAATTTTTATTCATTTTTCATACCAACCACAGTTACCCTTCCCTCCCCCTCCTCCCATTCCCCCTCTTCTCCCCCATCCCACTCCTCATCCACTCCTCAGAAAGGGTAAGGCCTCCCACAGGTAGTCAACAAAACCTGAAGGTCAAATTTGATTGCAAAAGTGAATAAGTGCAGGTCCCTTCAGGTTGGGTGCCAGGTGGAGAGGCTGGAAGTTTTCTAAGAGGTATCCCGAGCGGGAATGAGAGGATAGAGGTTACACCTTCCATGGATGGGGTGGGGGGAATTTGTAGCAGCTAGTAGTTGAGGGCTTCCCCCGAATTCAGAATTCAAGAGGACCCATCACAGCACTCAATGGGGGTCAGGGCTAATGGCCTGAGGAGACTCAGCACCTGGTACCAAGGCCTTTGACCAGGCCTGGGAAGAACAGAGTGGCAGCTACCTCTATTCAGGGGCAGCAGTGCGCTGCTGGGTGGAGGGCAGGCTTTTATAGGGTCTTTGTAGCATATGCAGTGAGCTAATGAAGCATGCTCAGTGAACTAGCAGAAAAATACAGCACAGCTGAAAGTACTGCCTGGCCATTTACCCTGAGTGATGAGAGTAGAGATTTCCAACTCCCAGGTTTGGGGACAAGTCAGGGGCAGGGTGGTTTTCCACTGGCCTGTTACCCTACAGTAAGCTTGGATACATATAAAAAAAAAAACCAACAACAACAACAAAACCCCACGATTAAACATTTCAAGTAGATTCAAACTAATCTTAGATTCCAGGAACTAAGTGAATTTTTCTTTTTTTCAAAAAAGCATCAACAGGGTCTAATATAGTTTGCAAAGATTATATCTCTTCTATCAATTCTCTGGCTTCTTTATCCTGGGGCACCTCCTTAAGGCCTTCATAAATTTCCTACTCACATGGGCTTGGTGATGTTAGTTCCAGATGCTTGAGCTACTTCAGGGCCTTCACACTTGGAGTTTGGTAGACTCTTGGTTTGAGCCACAGTTACAGGCAATGCTTCTCCCTCAGTCATGCCTGTCTGTAGTGGGAACCTCACAAGAGCTGAACAATTTTCACTCCCTACCACGTTTTTTCTTTTTCAGGAGAGAAATTTATACAGTTTGATTGGGGCAATTATTATACTTCTATAGAACAAAGTTGCTGGTATTTAAGCTGCACTGTTTTATCTCCATATCTATCTACCACTGGTCATCGCCCCTGGTGCTTTTGGAGATTGCCATCAATGAAGGTAGTCTTGGATCCAGTAACCACTAAAGCCCCTCTTGCAACAGAAAGGTCATGTCCCACCATGGGACTCAGAAAATCCACTAAGGCCCCATACTAGTCTCAAAGTCCTTGCTGAATCAATTTCTTTTTTAAGTCTCCTGTGAACACAGTTATGCCTGCCCTGGTGAACTAAGGATCAAATGCAGCTTCTCTCATTCCCAGTTCCTTTATAAATGTCTGTTCTTCCTCTATTGTCTTTCATTCCCTGATATTCATGAGGACTCAAATGGGAATACCTGAGTATTTCCAGTAGCACAGACAAGGCAGTTCATCGAAGGCTGATTTCTCTGATATTGTTTCAGCTAATCCATCCTTTCTCTGTATGAGAGACTGGTAGAGTTTCTCTGCCCTCACAGTGCTCAGACTGATTTTATCTTCCCTCCTGTCCCACATCATCACTAGCTAGGTGGAGACCAGTTCTTTCATTGTTTGTTCAGAAAAAATTTCCAAGCCAAGGGTATCAGGTGCTTAGTGTTACCTGATTGCTATAGTTTCTTGTGCCAGTTTATTATTAGGGTCCCCAGTCTGCAAAAAAAAAAAAAAAAAAAAAAAAAAAAAAAAAAAAAAAAAAAAAAAAAAAAAAAAAAAAAAAAAATTTAAAAAATCCTTACAATTAAAAACATGAGATTTTCATGGCACTGAGGATGACAATGTCATCTCAGAATATAGTAGGCAGTGAAGCCTTCCTTTATAAATGGAGCAATGATAAGACCATCCCCAAACAGAAGCCAACGGATAGCATCTCCACAACATGGATTCTTCCAAAGGAAAGAAAAAGGCATTTGTGAGTAACAAAACACGCTTAAAGGTATAAAATGCTGCATAAAAGGTAAAACAATGTACAACAGTCTAATGTTTATTGCCAATGTAGTACGTAAGCTGCAAATGTTTTCAGTATATAAACAAAATGACAGAATAATAACTATCTTTTAAAATGAGAGCAGATAGGTAGTGTGGAGCATAAAATAAGATGGTAGAAACACTAAGTGTGGGAAGATGCTATGCAAGTATAAATTTATTGTATTTTCTTTTTTTCTCCTATCTTTAAATTACTTAATTGCTATTACTTTTAAATTGTATGTTATAATCAAAAAGTGTATTTGTAAGTTGTCGTCTAAAGAAACAAAAATATAAATAAATAAATAAATAAATAAATAAATAAATAAATAAATAAAAATGAAAACACACCACTAGAGAAAATTATTAACTTAAATATTAAGGTAGACAATAAAAAGAGCAAGGAAAAAATAAATTACAAGACCAAAAAATAATACAGAACAACTGATTTAAGAACTGATTAAATGCATCCATATAAACGGTTTCAAATTATCTAAATGGCCTAGAGTAGGAGAGGTGATATAAGTCAAAATCTTACTCTATAACATATAATATAAAAGTAATATAATTACATAGTTTATATAATATAATTATTCAAACTGACTGCATGTCTAAAAGCACACGCAAAATGGAAGTTGAGAGACTGAGTAGGATATTTAACAAAAAAAATAAAAACACAAATAGAAAATTACCAGCCACGCTCACATAAGAAGAAATAAACTAAGTTGAGGGCAGTAGAGTAAGACAAGGAATATCATTGTGTTAAGACAAACAATCAGTTTGGTAATAATAATAACATTTCTTTGTATGTGTGAACACAATATAAGAACACTCACAATATAAAGCAAATGTTAACAGACCAAAGGTGTTGATAGAATGTTGATTTAAAATCTTATGTCCAGAAACATAAAGATCTTCTAGGAAGAAAATCAACAAAGGTACAGCAGACCATAATTATGCCTTAATAAACTTAACAGTCACCTACAAAATACCCCATGCAATGGCTGCAGAATGCATAATCTTCTCAACAGTCCATGGACTATTCCTGAGGACAGAACATGTGACAAACTTCAACAACAGTCTCAATAAATTATAGAAAACAACTCATATATAGCATCATTTGAAACCACAAGGCAATAAAAAACTGGAAACAAGAAAAGTTTTGGAAATTATGCAAATACATGTCTACCAAAAAATTTTTAATTGATGAGTGAATCAAATGAGTCAAGGTGGAAATGTTCAAATATCTGGAAACAGGTTAAAATGGAAACACTACATACCAAAACTAAGAGTATACAAAAGAAGAATATTCGTTGGAGTTATAATAATCACACATCAAAAGAGTACAAAGATGTTAGAAAAATAACCTATTGTTACCTCTCAACAAATTAGGAAAGCAAGAAAACCTAGACCTAAATTTACTATAGGTAAAATTATGATGATATTAGCATCATATCAATAAATGTAATGAAAACTGAAACAATGCAAATGATCAATGGGACAGAGGTATGCTCTTCAAAAAGACAAGCGAACAGTTACCTAGACGAAGAGAGAGAAAAAGATAAAGACATAAAACAAGAAATCAATAAGATGAGAAGAGAGGTAGCAGATGACACTACAAAGAATCATAAGGGGTTATTTTGGAAAATGATCTCCTCAAATATTTATATCTAGGAAAACTGGGAAAGTTCCTAGATACATACAACTTAGCAAAGTTAAATCACAAAGTGTGGTAGTTTGAAAGTAATTGGTCTCCATAAACTCAAAAGAAGTGGCATTATTAGGAGGCATGGCTTTGATGGAGTAGGTGTGGTCTTATGAGACTAAATATGTAACTGTGAAGGCAGGCTTTGATGTCTCATAGTTGCCCAAGCCCAGCCCGGTGTCTCAGCTTACTTCCTGTTGACTGTGGGCAACGATGTCAGACTCTCAGCTCCTTGTAGCACCATGCTGCCTGCATGCCAACATGTTCCACCACAATGGACTAAAACTCTGAAACTGTAACCCAACCCATTAAATGTTCCCTTTATATGCATTTCCATGGTAGTGCTGTGCCTTCAAACTAATAAAACCCCTAATTAAGACAATTCAATAGAAGATATGTACATATTGATAATTAGTAATGAGACAGATTCCCTGATCATAGAAAAAACCCTGGACCATATATCATTACTGAGTACTACTGAGGAGTTACAGAAAAAAAAAATGTCAATCATCCTGAATTTATTTCAAGGCTATTGAGAGGAATGGATTCTTCTAAATACATATTTATGAAGCTAGAATTACCCTGATTCCCAAAGCAGATAGACATATTTTGCAATAAGCAAATAAACATAAGTAAACACGACATACCAGATCAACAGAAACAATGTAATAATCTCAACAAATGCAAAAGAGGCATTTAGTAAAATTCAATATCTTTGTGATAAAATACAGAAGGATATAGAATAAAAGTGTCTGCAGAAAGAAAACCATATATGAATTTCCAATTATTAACATTTCATTAAGTGGAAAAGAGTAAGCCCTTTATAAAGTCTAGAGCAAGAAAAGCATTCGACAGCCAGAGTTTTATTTCAATATGTTATTGAAAGTACCATCCGGAGTCATCCACATTGGGACAGAAGTCACTGTCTCCTGCAGAAGGCATGATTTTATACAAAGAGACCCCCAAATGCTCCACAAGTGGACAATTACTATTCATGCTTCAGTTCAACTGAGTGGCAAGATGCAAAAACTACAAACATAACTCAGGATTGATGCTTTTTTGTGAAGAGTGAATTATTTGAAATGGAAGTCATCCCGTTTAAAATGAACTCAAGTTCATTTTCCAGCATTTAACTTAGATGTCTTAAAACTACATGTAACTCCACCTCCAGATGACCTGATGTCATCTTCTGACGTCCATACACATTGCATTCATGTGCATGAACACAGGCACACACACGCGCATGCACACACATACACACAACTTTAAAGCTTTGACAAAATAAATCCATGACTCTCAGTGGACAGAAAGTGGAACACAGGTGGGAGGGAGGAGTGGGAAATAAAGGAGCAGGAATGATTGGGCGGGGTGTAGAATGGGGGCAAAGGGTAGAGGGAGGAATGTGGGCACGGAGGAGGATGATAATTAACACTAAAGACCTTTGGGAATGTCATAAGAAAACACACATTTTGATATTATTCCTTTTTGCTTATTGGTCCGCTTTCTCTGATGGGGAATCAGATCATTTTAGCCACTCTGTTTTCTTGTCAGAATCTGTTTACACCAAACTTGCTATTTTGATTTGCTTTAAAATCGGCTAGCTTTTCTGAACTCTGGTTTATCATATTTACACTTGATTTATCATATTTATACTTGCAGATAAATAATCACAACAAGCTGTGAGTGGTGGTCCATGCCCATAATCCCAGCACTTTGAAGGGTGAGGCAGGAGGATTACTCTGAGTTCAAGGACAGCAAGGGCTACAAAGTGAGACCTTGTAACCAAAAAATTTAAAATAAAATAAAATTTAAAAAATAAGGCAAAACAAAACAAAATTTTTGTAGGATATTTTGATTGCACTGTGACAGTCCAGACTATCAATGTTTACCTTCAATCAGGAAGTGGAGCCAGTGATTAACTGATCAGAATTAGCCATAGAGAAGCAAGCAATTTGGATAGAGACTATGCACAGGAAGGAAACGGCAGAAACTGGAGTTCAAGCTTTCTTTCTGGTTCTGGGACGAGGTTCTGTGTTGTTTCTGGGCAAAAAGCAAGGTCAGCTGATTGCAGAAAATCTAGCAGATTTTCACCCCCACACCTGACTTCCACGTCTTTGTTGGTAAATAGAATAGAGTCAGGAGCCACTGGACCAGTAACCCCCGTAGGCTGCGGTCTGAGTTGCTGGTAGGGTACTGACTGCAAAGCTGTGGGGCCACAGACAGTAATTAAAATACCTAGAGATTCGTGTGCAACTGCTAAGCCAACAGAAAAAAAATCTTAAAATAAAACTAAAGCATCAAAATATATAATAGTTTGACTCCTTTATGGTCATTGTCTCCACATGAACTTACTAACATAGAAAACATCACCTACAATTGATCAGGTAGAAGGAACAAATGAAACTTTAAACTCCTATGTGACACTTGATTCTTCAGAGGAGGTTGTGGAATAAGGTTTGATTTGGAATATGACGGTAACTTGCCACTTATAGTCTTATTTCTATGGTATCAACATCCATCTGCTGTTGCCACACTAAAACATCTAAATTCTGTTGCTTAAAGTAGCATTCATTCATTCATTCATTCATTCATATAGATCAATGGTTCTCAACGTGTGAGTCGTGACTCCTTTGGAGGTCTCTTATCAGATATCATGCATATCAGATATTTACATCACAATTCATAACAGTAGCAAAATTACATTTATGAAGCAGCAATAAAATAATTCTATGGTTTGGAGTCACAGCAACATGAGGAACTATATTAAAGAGTTGCAGCATTAGGAAGATTGAGAATCACTGATATATATGCAAGGGTGTAAAGATGTTGTTAAGGAATGAAAACTTGAAATAGTTTAGACCAAATTTGAATTCTCTACTTCTCTCACTGCATCTTCCATCTATCTGTAATTTGTGCTCCTCAGCCTGTCTGTTGTTTTCTTGTGTGTATTTGTTGGGGTGGTCTGTCTCTGTCCTGTTGTCTGTCTGTGTTTCCTGTTGTTAACAAAAGCCTTTTCTCCGTATTTACTGGACAGCACAAACAACAAAGTATGAGAAAGGAATGAGAAAGGCTTTCCTATAAAAATGTTCAACAGAGCTTTACAAGGAAAGAAGTTACTTAACTGCTCCAGAAGAGCACTCAGCAAAACCACACACAGATGTTATCAACTTATATCCACATGTGGCTTCCAACGTTTATGGGGTGTTTGTTGTCTAAGGTGGTTTTCAAGTGTTGGCTGTTTTCAGCAAATTTCCACAACACACACAGGGACAGACACACACACACACGCACACATAAGTTCTTCTGGGGTGGGGTTATGGAAGAGTTCAAGATTAAAGCTATGTTTAGTTTAGGTTGTAATATCTGACTACATGTGAAATCCAAGGCAGAGTATGGTTGACCACATTGTTTTTTAAAGGGAAGTTAAACTTAACAGGGCTGGATACGAAGCAGATTGAGTATAATTTCAAATGGTCTTAGGGTGTATTGTTAACTTGCCTGCAAGGTGTAGCAAAGGCCCAATCTCTTCAAAGGCAAGAGATATTTTCAGGAAACGATATTCTATACAGAGGTCAGATGAGTTATTTGGAGATGTCTTCTGCCATTTGTTTCATAATCTTCAGGAACAAGCAGATTTCCTGTACTCCTTCTTCAGGGCAGTGACCCAGAACCAAGGAGAAAAGGCCATTTAGAAGAGAGCTGTTGGCACTTCTTTTTGGATCGTATCCATCAGCATCTTGAAGGTTTAAGCAAATCAAGTGATTAAACAGAATCAAGAGGTAGACAAGTATGCCTGGGTTGCAGAGGCGGGACACTGCCAAGTTCAGGACAAGGGGCAGGAACCAGGATTCTATTAATATGCAGCAGTAAAGACTCTGCTTTCATGGTGTCAAAATAATCCTGTTACAGAGACTTCTCTTCTAATATCTTTTGCCACAAACATGTGGCTGTGTTTGAGATTTTTCTCCTCAGAAAGGCCTTCTGGGTTTCTTCTCTTTTGCAGCAGGAGTGGAGACAGCAAGGACACTTGGGCTTCTTCTCTGTTACAATGTACTCTAGCAAAAGTAGAGACAGTAAGGACATTTGGAGGATATAAGCATCATGAAACTAAAAGCAGGAGACAGAAGGGGGTCCACCATCCACCTCTCTTTTTATGATCATTAGCAGATGTTTAGCATGAATGTTGTGTGTATCTCTAATTACATTATAGATGTGAGTACATAGCAATGCCCAGAATATTGAGCAAGGGTGTGCCTAGTCCTCATCAGCCAGGCAGCTGTGTCTCATATCACCTGCATCAACCTAAGTATTTTCCTCCATGGGGCTCTCTTACTCACGGGAACTTATCTCTCAGACAGGTATGTTCACTGCTTTTCTTTAATTCAAAACATTATGCTTTCAAACTGTGTTTATTTAATGAAGATACAGCATTACCTGAGGTTAGTTATAAACTTTTAATGACCCCTCTCTCTCCATGAAGAAATAGAGATGATTTAAACAATGCCTAACAAACACGGCTTTGGAAATCTACAACATAAAAGCAAATGGTTTGAGTCTTCTTTTATTTTAATTACCTGACTTGGTAGGCAGAGAAGCGATTCAACACCAGAGCTTCCAGGCTGACCTTCCACACCCCTTCTGCAATGTGCAGCTATCAGCCACTCTGTGCCACTAGAAGGGAACATGTCATCTTCAGGTTGTCTCTACATAAATACACAGTGCATGTTACAGACTTCTTCTGCTGGGTAAAATTTCATTATCGCAGGGCTGCCTCAAGTCCTCAGCACTCAGGACCAAGGCTTTGTTTCAGATGATCAGACATGCCTGAGTGGTCCTTGACAGACAGTGCTTCCCAATCGCCTAAAGAAAGAGCTAGAAATACCACAGACTGTTTTCAGGGGCAACCTGTGGTGGTTTGAATAGGAATGGCCCCATAGGCTCATATATTTGACTGCCTAAGGAATGGCACTGCTAGAAAGGATTAGGAGGGACGGCCCTGTTGGGTAGACATTGCCTTGTTGGGGGAAGTATATCTCTGGTGTCTTGGCATTGGAGTTTTAGAAGCCCAAGTCAGGCCCAGTGGCTCTCTCTCTTCCTGTTGCCTGTGGATCCTGATGTAGACCTTCCAGTTCCTTCTCCAGCACAGTGTCTGCCTGCATACCACCATGCTTCCTGGCCTGCTGACAGTGGACTAAACCTCTGAGATGTAACCCAGCTCCAATTGAATGCTTTTCTTTATAAACATTGCCATGGTCATGGCGTCTCTTCACACGAGTAGAACACTGACTAAGACACAGCCACTCTTTGGGTGCATGTGTAGAGAGCTGTGCGGAGAAGTCTGAGCAGTACGCTCAGCTTTGGCTCTCTGTCCAATAAGGAAAAACTGGAGTCTCAGTCCAGGTTAAGATCCACTTACTGCAGCTGTCATGAGGATTAAGAAAGGTGTGGTGTTTAAAAGCCTTGTCATATGGAACCTATTATAGAGTAAGTGCTGAAAAAGTTAGTTAGTTGTCAATAGTATTAGTCTTTCCCAGATTCTAAAGCAGACCAAGGTCAAGCTTATTTTTCCTTCTCCACTTTACTTCTTATGGTTATCTATAACTAAATAACTGTTTTCACCTGAAATTAAAGACATCATGAAAGCAAATCCTTCTGTGTATACTGCAGTGCTTTTTATAACCCCCAAATAAGCATTTGTTGAGGAACACACTGCAATAAACTCTACCTAGAAACAGCACAAATATTGAGTATCCTCATCCTCTCTTACCTCAAGGTTGGTGACCAGCACAAATGCCCCAAACTCATGTAGACCCAGTTTTGAAACACTATTATTGTTTCCTCCTGAGGATGTGTCCTTGATCCTTTGAAAATCAATATGGTGGTTTCTCAGAAAATTTGGAGTAAATCTACCTCAAGACCTAGCTATACTACTCTTGGGCATATACTCAAATGACACTTTATCACATCACAAGGACGCTTGCTCAACTATGTGTATAGCAGTTTTATTTGTAATAGCCACATCTGGAAAAAAAAAACCTAGATGCCCCTCAACCAAAGAATGAATAAGCAAATGGATAAACAAACAGTGTATAAATGTAGTACATTTATACAATGGGGTTTTATTCAACTCCTTAAAGAAAAGACATCAAGAAATTTTAAGGTGGAAATAAGTGAAACTAGAAAAAAAATAATACTGAGTGAAGTAACCCACATCCAGAAAGACAAACATGGTATTTGCTCACTTATAAGTGAATATTACCAGTAAAGTGAAGGGCAATCATGCTGCAATCCACAGTTCCAGGGAGGCTGGGTAACAAGGAGGGCCCAAAGAGGGATGTGTGGATCTCCCAGGGAAGGAGATATAAAAGAGATCAATGGGTGGATTGGGGGTGTGTGGAGATGGAAACGTGAGAAATGGGGTTGGGCGTAGGTGGAAGAGAGTACTGAAAGAAAGGGTTAGAAAGGGGTGGCATTTCTGGATCAGTTAGAAACCAGAGGTGAAGAAAACTTCCAAGAATCTACAAAGATGACTCCAACTAAGACTCCTAGCAATGGTGGGTGTGTAGCCTGAACTGGCCATCTCCTGCGACTGAGCAGGACTTTCAGTGGTGGGATTGGATACTGGCCCAGCCATACAACCTTTGATCTATAGTTTTCCCTGCGTATGGGATGTGCTGGGGTGGGGATGGGGGTAGAGGTGTAAAAGTGAGCCAGAGATTATGGGAATGGCCCACCAATAACTGGCCCAACCTCAGACCCACATAAGGGGAATGAAACCACCCCTGACACTGCCTGGAGTTCCAGGACTTAAAGGTTGGATGGCACAGAGACCTAAGAGAGAACCAAACATGATTGGAGAAAAAGAAAGTCAACTTCAGGATGCCTAATGATATTCTATTAAACTCATAGATTGGTGACTATCTCAATTGTCATCAAAGAGTCTTCATCTACTAACTGATGGAAATAGTGCAGAGATCTACAGCCAAGCACTGGACCAAAATTGGTGAATCCCACTAAAAAGAGGGAAAATTAATTGTTAAGAGCCAGGGAGATCAAGGACATCATAAGGGAACCCACAGAAACAATTAATCTGGGCTCATAGGAGCTCACAAGTCTGGAGCCTATATATGTTCTCTATATAAGTGTGACAGTTGTGTAGCTTGGTCTACTTGTGGTACTGCTAGCAGCCTAAGCAGGAGCTGTCCTTTATGCTTTGGCTGGCTTTTTAGAACCTCTTCCTCATGATAGGTTGCCTTGCTCAGGCTTAATACAAGGGGAGGAACTTAGTCCTACCACAACTTGATATACCATGCTTGGTTGACACCCTTAAGAGGCCTGCCCTTTCTGAACAAAAACAGAGACAGAGTGGATTGGGGAAAAGGGCAGAGGAGAAGTGAGGGGGAGGCAATGGAAGGAGAGGAGGGAGGGGAAACTGCAGATGTGAAGTGAATATAACAACAACAAAAGATACACTGTAAGGTCCAGCTGAGCAAACCTGCCCCAAATAACTCTTCTTTCTTGGGTATATGTCTGGCTTCAGAAAGGTAAAACTGAAGGTATTATGTTTCCTATTAATGGGCATGTGTATGCTCATTGGGATATGCACTTAAGTTTCCATGTTTACTGAGCCATTTGTGGGATACCACCATCCAGCTCTCAAGTGCATGTTTATACCTCAGGTTACTTTATTACATGCACAAAACTTCCAGTTTGGTCTTTCATTTCCTACGTTAAAACATATAATTCTTCTCAGATTTCATCTGGCACATTTTAGTAAGATATACCCAGTATTGTAGAAGGAGCAACAGTGTAGGCATTTCTCAATGTTAGACTGAAATAGAAGGCACTCTGAAGAAAGACTTCAGGCTTGAGCACTTGTTCAGTTTACTGGCTGGTAACGTGATTAGTAGCATAGCCCTTCTGGGTATTGGTTTCTTTGCCCATAAAACAGCAACGTGAAAAGTCTTATACCTTTCATGTCCTTAAGGAAACAAACTATCAAGAACTCTGACAAGGATGAGGTGGGACCTTATACAGTGCTGGTGGTAATGTAAAGTATTCCAGCCACCATGGAAATCAGTGTGGATACCCAAAGGTATCTAAGTCAGTGTACAATAGTGACACCTGTATGCCATGTTTATTAAAACTCTATTCACATGATACATGTTATGGAGATCAGTCTAAATGCCCAGCAACAGATTAATGGGTAAAGAAAATAAGGTATATAT
>NW_026068154.1:804930-816940 GCF_014885135.2 Alexandromys fortis | reverse complement strand
TATATATGCAATAGAGTTTGCTTCATCCAAAAAGAACAAAATCATGTCATTTGCAGTGTAATGTATGAAACTTGAGATTATCATGTTATACAGAATACAAGTGTGTGCATGCATGTGTGCACACACATACACACACCATGATGATGACAGGAGAAAACTACACATGAACCCAGTATATAAATTTGTGGCAAAGCATGTGCCTTAAAGTAAGCCAACCTAAGGGATTTAAATGTTTGAATGTCTCATCATCTCTTAGCCTCAGTCCCATGGTGAATAGCATCAGAAGGATTCTTAAATCCTGAAAAGGCCCCTAAGAAATTTAGTGACTGCTTAGTGGACATGACCCCCAGAGTGAGCACCATCTGGGCTCAAACCCCTGCCACAAAGATTCCTTACTATATAACAGTAGCAGTGTGATTTTTTTCATATTTAAGATTCAATCTCTTTATAAAATGGGCTCACAACCAGTTCCTCCTTATAGATGGATATGAGGACTAAATAAGATAACACATATTGAAATGACTCTACAGACTTAGCATCAGTAAGTATGAAATGATCCGTTATTCTGTGATGAACTCATGGCGTCTGCAATGGACCATGCAATCTGCTATTTTAGACCTTCTCACTTGAGTAAGACCTCAGAAAGCTTCCACACAAATAAATTAGTTTGGATACATTTGCAGCATCCTCAAGTGTTCCTGAAGGCCCAAAAGTTGGAGGTGTGGTACTAGAGGTAGAAGGATTAAGGAATGGTTGGATGCTCTAATAACAGGTGGGCCTTTGGGACATGAGGGAGTGCCCTCAGAATTGGTTCAGGATTTAAGTGTTCTTTATACTGTCTCTTTTGATCCACTTACGATAGCCTTACTGGGAAAACCCACTCAGTAGTATGCTTTCTGCCTTGAGATGTGAGCCTTGATCCACATATCCTCTCAGATGCGCCTCCCCATGAAGTAACTCAACTAAGGCATCACCAAGACCCATAGCATGTGTTTGAATTTTGAGCCTCCACAACCAAGATACATGAACCTCTTTAGTTTATACAATTAGCCTGTGCCAGGTATTTCATATAATAGCTAATGACAGCTGCAATGAGAGATTTATGAGTTTCAGTGTGGGTGGACACTGACTGGGGCTGGTTGGGGAGTATCTTCAGTAAACTGCAAACCTGTCTCTAATACTTGGTAGTGGCTTCTTGATGAGAAGAATGAAGGGTGGAGGTTTCCATGGAAACCACCTTGCTCCCAAGTGTTGCTTCTGAATGTTGTGTCAAATAACTCTGGACATAAGACTCTTGAGTGGATCCTAAGGAGTCTGTGGGATTTAATGTATCTCTCTAGCCACTTCCCATCCTTGGACCTCTATCCAGAATGGTAAAATGTGACTTTTCCAATAAGATCCTCCCATTTGCTAAATAAATGACACTATTTAAAATAAATGTCTTATTTTAAAATGGCTCTAGTGTTTCACAAAGCTTCTTTTCAGCTTCTTATCTACATGGGCCCTCCCAACACTCCTGTGAGATCAACACAGAAAAGAATATACCATCTTATGGATAAGCAAGGAAGACAGGACTCAGAAAGACAGATTTACCCAAGGTGATCTTGGTAAATCTTGTGGAGGGACACAAGTGTGACAGTTGAAAAATGGCTGAGCTCAGACATAGGTCTAAGCCTTGGTTTTTCACAACTACATCATAATCTAACATTAAGCAAAATATCCCTCTTACTCTGACCTCAGTTTCTCCCTTTATAAAACAAAAGGAGTGTGAAGAAGGGTTCCCATAGAAAGGGACATCTTGCTTTGTGTGGTAAAGCCCTGAAGCAACCCAACTGGAGCCATGTCAGGCTAGGAAAGATAATGCGAAGCAACTTTTCATTTTAATCCAGCAGACAGGACGATTTGTGGGTTCTATTTCAGCGTATGACTTTGCCCATTGGCAAGGTCGTGTGGTCTTTTTCTGGGAATAGCTTGAAGGTCTTCTGACGTATTGAGTTCACCCTTGTCACTTTAGGTGTGATATCAAAATCCCTCCCCCGCTTATGAAAAAACACAGCATTCAAACAAAAGTAGACACAGCCCAGATGCTCGTTGGGAACATATGTCTCTAAAGCTCAGACTGTGCAGTGAGACATGGGAGACATGTGGGCTTGGAGATAAACCCGAAAGTTGACAATTTTGAGAAATCTTTTGTTTTGTTTGGTTTTTAATGAAGAAACAGCTTTGACTACAGACCATGGCAAAGCTACAAGCAGAAGGTGTGATGGATCAGAGAACACATTTGGATGATTTAGGCCACTAGTTATGGCTAAGCCATCATAAAGTGGTGGTTGGTGTATGCTGAGGCCGTCACCAAGAGGCCAATGCTTTTGGGCTGGGAGATTATGGAATCAGTGGACCACTCACAGCAGGAACCCGATGAACTCTAGTCTAAGCCCATTTTCATCTTCTCCTTCCATAAGCCTATTATTCAATTCCATGTGAATTGATATATTTGATATGTGGTGATAAGATCATGGGTTGTATTTATGATCCTCTATAATCCATTTTTAGTAATATTCTACACTGCTTCTAAAGAATAAATTGGTTTTAAATACTAAAAGTATTCAGACTGGAAACTTTGGAATGCACTTGATATGGGGAGGTAGAAGATTGTCTTTTTATCTGACTGAAATTGTTTGACGTTCTCTGGTTTGACAATGAATTAAGACATAGAGAATGGTGTCACAAACCACCACAAACCCAAATAAGGCAAAGGAAGTCCAGAGGCTCCCTGGGATGACTTGTGTCTCATACTTAGTAAGAAGAAAGAGCTGCGTTTTGACTGCTGTGGTAGATTGCTTGGTCCCTGTGATGATTAGATTCTGCCAACTTCCCAACAGCCAATCTCATCTCGGAAGAGAGAACCTCGGTTGAAAGATGCCTCAATCATAATGACCAGTAGGCACACCTGTGGGGCATTTTCTTGATTAATGATTAATGTGTAAAAGCTCAGCCCACTGTGGGTGATCTCAACTCTGGACATGTTATCCTGGGGGAGGAAAGAAGAGCAACCCAGTAAATGGCTTCTGCTCTAATTTCTGCCTTCAGGTTCCTGCCTTGAGTTTCTGTCCTGCCTTCCCTTTATGGTGGTTGTAAGCTATAAGATTAAGCAAAGCCTTTACTGCCGAAATTTCTTGTGGCCATCAAGATTACAACAGCAACAGAAAACAAACTAAGACAATTCTATTAAGGAGATTAGAAACTTGACTTTTCAATCTAGGAATCTAGCTCCACGTAAAGTTACAGATTTCCTGCCTCCTACGATCGAAGGCAGTTCTCATTGTCAAACTATGTGTATCCCTGACCTCTGTGAAGCTCAGCCTGAGCCTAGGAACACCAGAAATGGCAAGGTGCTTTGTGTTGCCTGCCTTAAGTAAGGGCTGCAGTTGACCTTCGAGGTAGTAAAAGTAGAGGGTCTCTCCTCCCCACTGTCAAGACAGTATGCCTTCCTTTCTCATTACCTAAGTGAACGTTCATGTCCGTACTGAGCAGCTGGAAAATAAAGTAATGCCCTCCACCCATCACAGCACTGACGCTGACGGTGGAGATGGCAGCAGTCACAGCATGCCCCACCTTCCTAGTTATCAAGCGCTTACTGCAGCAGGGTTTCCATTAAATGGTGACCCTTTAAAGGGAATTTCCAACAGCCACCAACGAGATGGGAGTGCTAGGGTCCTTTTCAATATTGATCTCAAGTCTGATTGCAGTCGGGGAGGCGATTATGACTGAATAAACTTCCAGGATGTGGATAAGATGGTGACAAGAAGAGGGATCAAGTCAGCCAACATCTTATCAGATATTCATTTGCCTCTTCCGGCTGGCAGAAATTCTTCATCCCTCAAACATATGGCTTCAACACTCTTCCAGTCTGTTAGGAATATTTTCTTAAAGCGAGCTCTCTGCCGACACAATTAATCCCAACCAGACCAAATCGGACCAAATGAAAAGATATCCAGGTTTATGGTGATATTCGAGATAATCATCAGTGTGATAGGGGGCAAGGACAGTTCAGGCACCCTCTACGCTGCTGCCCATGGACCTAGCTGGGGACATCCCCGTGGACACCTGGGATCCCCTCTAGAGCCAAGTCTCTTGCCAACCCTAAAATAGAGACAGAGACCCTCATCAGAGCAACAGACTGAGCTCTCAAGGTCCAGTTGAAGAGCATAAGGAGGGAGAACATGAACAAGGAAGTCAGGACCATGAGGGGTTGGTCCACCCACTGAGACAGCATGCCTGATCTAATGGGAGCTCACCAAATCCAGCTGGACCGGGACTGAACAAGCATGTAATCAAACCAGACTCTCTGAATGTGGCTGCCCATGGGGGTGGACTGAGAAGCCGTGGATAATAGCACTGGGACCTGTTTCTACTGCATGTGCTGGCTTTTTGGAACCCTAGTCTATTTGGATGCACACCTTCCTAGGCCTGGATGGAGGGAGGAGGGCCTTGGACTTCCCACAGGGCAGGGTTCCCTGCCCTCTCTTAAGGAGAGAAGGGAAGAGTGGAGGATGAGTGCAGGAGCAGGAGGGGAATGGGAGGAGGGGAGGAAGTGTAAATTTTTGAATGGAAAAATAAATAAAATTAAAAAAGATATTCAGGTTTAATTGGACTCCTGTGCTTCCAGGTAGCCCTGAGGAAAATGTGAAGCTGCCAACACGACCACCTGAGAGGAAAAGGGAAAACCATGTGTTTATTTTTGGGGGCACATTTTAAATAGCCTGTGGTAGTGGTCTTGACCTTTCCTGGGGAGGGGTCAAAGTTTGGCGGGCTACATTGATCCTCCCAGGGAAGGGGTCAAGGTTCTATGGGTACAGAAGAGAGGCTTCCAAAGATGGAGGCCCGAGGCTGGGATTGCATTTCAGACAATTTGTATAAGAGGTGACAGGAAGCTGAGGTGATATTTAAAGGGGCATGGACTCAAGTCTTTAGGAAAATATTCCTAACACAGTCAACAAGAATAGAAGAAAGGCAGAATCTGAAGATTAGACTTTCCTTTAAGCAAGCAAGACATAACTTGCATATATATGGGGGGGGGCTTTTTGACATTCTTTAGGTGAGGAAGTAGTCATAGAGCCTGACCACCTGATTGCAATGTCATATCAACAAGCAGTTGTGTCCTTGATACATCTATTGCTATGGATAGTGACCGAGAGGAAATTTGAGGGCTAGGTGAGACTAAGGAGATGAGAGGAACCTGTAAAACATTTAAAGCAAAGTGACCAGACAAAAGTTCCTTACTTAGCAGAAGCCACTACACCCTACAGGAGGAGTTCCTCAGCACCAGCCTGCTCAAAATGCCCCGGTCCTACCTTGCAACGCTCCTAGGCTACCTCACCTTGATCTGTGTTCTGGACTTAATAACTGTATCATGAATCAGGCTGAGCTCAGAGGGAAGAACAAGTGAGGCGAAAGGCTGAGTCTCAGAAGTGAGAAAGATAGAGACTCTCTCGACTGGCACTGTTGTTCTCTGTGATTTGAGCAGACATGGGTGAACCCAGGACAGGCTCTCATCTACTAACTCTATCTGCATTACTTCCTGTCTTACCAGTCACCAACGACCCGCATTTCCTAGAAAAGGTCACCTTAGCTACAACATCAGCAAAAGGTAATGAAACAAGATGTAATTTTGATGTCAAGGTGGGTCGGAGTCCAGGGGTGTGGGGAGGTTGGCACCGCAATATGAAAGGGTCCCAGGGCACCCTTGTCTCAGAAGAAAACCTATCAACAGAAGCATACACACTATTATGTGAGGGAATGGGCAGGGTCTTTAGAAATACTTTGCTGGTTTTGAAGATGGAAAATGGAACCATGAATCAAGGAGTGAAGGATGCTTCTAGAAACTGAAAATGGCAAGGGCTTGAATCCCCCAGTTTCAGGTACTCCAAGAAGAACTCAGCTCTGCGGACACTAAGTGTAGTCTGGCATGACCCATTTTTGACTTCTTATCTCCAGCGCTCACAGACTGTACGCTTTTCACCTATTACATTTGTGGTCACTAACTGTAAAGAGAAACAAATGCGCCATCTGGCAATCATGTGCTCTGAAGGCCTGTGGCCGTCTCCTTCATTTTTACTTGAGTCTGTCTCCAACAGACTTAAGAGATGGATAGTGTAGTTTGTTAGTTTGTTGACTTTTTGCTGGTTTTGAACATCAACCCCAGTATATATAGAAAAATCCTAGCTGTGAAGCATCCCACGCCTTCTTCAGATCATATGACCAGTATGTAACCAGTGTGGTCCTCAGACAGACACTCCAGATACAGTCCTGAATCCATCTAGTGACCAGAAAAACTTCTGAGGATGAGGGCTTGGCTTCGCCACCAAGACAGACTCTCATAAACTGCCGTAGAAATGTTCTTTACTGGCACACCTGGGAGCCAGGCAAGGTGAGCTAGTCCCTCTAATTCTCCCAGCTTAGCAATGGCTAGAGCTTTAGCGCCTGCCCACATAGCAGTATGTTATCCATTAGCACTGTTCTGCATGATGTGGTTGAATAATGAGGGTGATTGATTCCCTCCCACCACAGACTCTCCTTAGACACACATTATACAGAGAAAGCCCCATGTCTGCCTGGTATGGAATACCCTTAATAATCCCAGCATTTAAGAGGAAGAAAAAGGCTGAATTTGAGGCTGGTCTGGTTTGTATAGTGACTTCCTGGCCAGCCAGAGTATGTAGTGGTGTCCTGTAAATCAACAAAACCCAAAGTCGAACAAAGCCAACAGAATTGGAAACGGATGATGATGTGGGTGACAGGTGACAGGGAAGTTTCTCAGACCCTCCTCAACTTGGAGCCCTTTATTGTGAACAAGTACTATGCAGATGCTTGTGTGTTTTGGACTCTTGTGGGCATGGAAATCTCTGGGACATTCCTAGAGTATCCCAGAGTAACAAACTCGAGGTTAGACAGATTCAGTGAATCCTCCTCTTTCTCCCCCAAACAAGCAAATGTTAGTTCAACATTATGAGAACTCCCTAATCTCACACTTTTGCCAACTTTTCCCTACAGGGGTTAAAAGCAGATAATTTAGTAATGTCCTTATGGTACCTAATTAATAATTTATGGACTGGACCATTGCAAACAAAATCTGAGACATGTTTGCTTAAGAGTGGGTAGTTAATCATCCCCCCTTCTTTTGTGCTGTGTGTGCATCTTGGGGGATTATGGGGACACTCATCAAGGTCTTACATGTTAATTCATTCAGCCATTTAGAAGTAAAATATAGCACACCAGAAAGCAAGAGTGGGGTTACAAAGGACTTGCTTTCCAGTTATTGATACAGGCTGCGACTCAAAAAGGAGGGCAGACGGAAACATCTGGTTGCCTAAAAGCCACCCCATCTTAACCAATGAGCCAAACAGCTGAAATTCATTCATGGAATTTTGGGGAGGAGTGGGGCTTCACAGTCCTCATTTTGTTTGAATCTCAAAGACTCAGTGTGTGCCAATAGAATGATATACTGAAAACTAATGTCCCACTGCTTAAAATTAGCAAAGGGATATATTTTTGCTTTTGTTCTTCTGCATTGCTCATGTGTGTGTTGTTGTGCATATGTGTGTGTTAATTCGTTGGTAACATCTAGAAATTTAGGCTAAAATTCTTATGCAAAGAAAAATCTGTTAATCCTGAGCCAACTTTCCTCCCTAGCCTCATCCACCACAGTCAATCCCATTTTCCCAACCTACAGCACCAGCTCACTGTGTGATGCCCACGCTCCCACTAGCCTGACCTCTGCTCCCATTCCATCTTAAATTCTTTGTATTGGGGCGAAACATATTTGCTGTGTGAATAATCAGTTCCATAACCTCTGCGAAACCCTTAGATCCAGATCACAGAACTCCCACAGGGCTTCAATGTCCATCTCAACTCTCAGGTATCCAACTTAAAGTAGGCCCAAGCTTCAGAGAATAAAACTATGCATTCAGAGAGGAAAAACCAAAACTTAACATTATGAGGTCAGGGGACAGACAAGAAGAAGGAAGTCTATGTTTTATTTCTTACCAGATTCATCTCCCAGTTCCTATATAATGTTTCTTACACATTTATAATCCAATCTATAGAACCTATATAATATTAGAATAAATAATGCAATGTTAGAATATTCCTCTTGCAATCTGACTGTTACAGGCATGTTAATTAAACAAGAACACCAAGACTTGTGGCTGCATCATGTCCCCACTGGTGCTGATATCACACCCCATGCTTCAGACAAGCTGACCTTTCAGCAGACCCCTTGGACTGGGGAAGTTTCTGTGTGAGGAGCTGGTTCTGACTGTCTAAAGCTCCCACATTCTGCCCTTCAAGACCCCCCAAACGACTCTTCCCATACAATGATCCTGACAAAAGAATTAGACAGCTCTCCAGTCCCGTCTTTGTCTCCTGACATCCGGAGTAAATGAAACATTCAGGTATGAGATGACATGAAGACAGTTACAGTACAGAGTATTGTGGTGGGAAGTCATTTTGAACTACTCTAATTAATAAACCCCTACAAAGAGCAGAGGGACCAGGTGGCCGTCTTTACATGGAGCTGGCTCCAGACAAGGTAGGAACAGCTATTCTTTTTGAGCCGTCATACCACCTGTTCACAGACTAGGAAAACATCCCTGGGAGAGTCTCAGGGATGCGATCTTCCCACCCACACAGCAGTCACATCGATGTGCAGCCAAAACCAACAGAGGTTTCAGAACTTTCTTCTTGTTTTATCATAGAGCGGTGATTCTTAAGTACCAAAAAAAAAAAAAAAATGACTGCATCTCTACTCACGAAAGTCTAAACAGAATGTGGTGGACAGTGAGTTTTTGTTTAATGGAAATCTGTAGTCTACTAGTCAAGCAGGGAGAAATTATGTTGTCCTAAAAACTACCATAACTGCATAATATAAAACAACAAGAAAAGAACTGTTTAATATTTAAGAAGAGATGAAACAATAATGGTGGGTAGACATATAGAATATGATATATGAATGGATTACTTTCTATATGTCCATCATGACTGCATTAATCATTTAATGCTACCAAGCTTCTAAAGCTTGATTGTAAATTGGATGCCAGTGGGTAGGCCTCCCAGAATCCAGATGAGACACACATTGGGAAACATGAAGGCTAAGCCCTGGGGAACAGCTTGAGAACCCTGCCCTGGTGACTTGTATACATTTAAACATGACCTCACTTTGAGATGACATCTAGTAATAGCAGCTGAATATCACCTGCAGGGGACTACATCTTTCTCTGTTCAGCCTCATGAGCTACTTCAACACACTTGCCCAATGTGCTGATGTAGCTTTTTAATTCAGAAAATTTAATTGGGGATATAAAAAAAAAGCAATTCAAGTCTTTCTAGAGAATATTCAGAGACAAAAGCACACCTGGGTAGTTTATGACTAAGACTTTGGATATCTCCCCCAAAATTGCAGCACTCTAACAATAGACACCTACGCAACCATGATCACTGGAACACTTTTCATGACAACCAAGTTATGGAATCTGCCCAGGTGCCCATCAGTGGGTGAATGGAGAAAGATAATGAAGGATACTTAGGGAGTTTTCTTTTTCATCCAAAAAGAAGTGTGAAATTATATCGTTTGCAGGAAAATGGATGGAAGTGAAGGTTATCATAGTAAGCAAAATAAATTGATAACGCAGAACAGGCCCTGTATATTCTTCTCTCATGTGGAATCCGTGGGAGGAATGGACACAAAAGTAGAAGAGAGACTATTCAAGATGTGAAAAGGGAAAACTCGGAGGGGAACTAGGGAAGGGTAATACAGAGAGAAAATGATTGCAGTACTTTATGTGCATAAAAATGCAAGAGCAAAATGCTTTACTCTGTACAGTTGATGCATTCAAATCAAGAGAGAAACAGGAATCTGGATATCGGGATCAGACCTCAGTTCAGCTCTGGTTCTATCTGGCAGCTCTGAGAAGGTTAATAGACCTCCCATTGCCTTGTTTCTTTAGAAAACTGGCAATGAGTGATTGTGTTCACTTAACAAAGTTATCATGAATACAGATGAAATGTCTGAAAAGCAAGCAGCCTGGTGGCCACAGTGAGAAGGGAGTGGGGATCATCTTCATTTTTATCTTCATCACACAAGCTTCTCCATGTCACTGTGAAGCCATTCATTCTTTATCCTGTTCTTCACCTAAGCAAGGGAAGCAACCACCCACATTTTCCTTGGAAAAGTAGAGAATTAGCTTATGATCACCTCTCTAGTACTGGGTGACATCATGATGTTCCAGTCTCAGGCATCATTCTTCAGGAAGACTTGTGACACAGAAACTTGCCCCAGCCTTCATTCCTGAAGATGCTTTTACTTCCCTTACTAGATTCTGAGATTTTTGAGATTCTTCTCCTTAGATTACATTTCATACTCAGGAGTTTATTTCACACACCATGGCTGGTGCACAGTAGGCTCAATCTCTCTCTGTCTCTCTCTCTCTCTTTGTCTCTCTCTCTCTCTCTCTCTCTCTCTCTCTCTCTCTCTCTCTCTCTCTCTCTCTCTCTCTCTCTCTCTCTCTCTCTCCAATGCCGATCCAACTGGCTTTTTCTGTAGAGATAAAAGTTTGGTGGAAAAGCAAGGTTTCCATGTTTCTTTACAGGTGTGTAATGAGACCCTTTTTCTCTTACTGCTACTTTATCACTAGTTTTCTGGCAAAGGCATTAATGAGTGTAACAAGTGGCAAAAAGTTTCTGGAGATGGGCATCTCTCCTTGTCTCCAAGTCTCTTAGGGAAGGAGGCTGGTGTTGGCAACAGTCTTGGCTATGGAGAGAAGACACGAGTGTTTTTAACAGGTTGTGTGGTTCTTGGGGAGTCATTTCTCAACTTAAAGAGGGCAGTTTCCCTGAGGTCATTCCAAAGTTTCTTTCAACTATAAAACCTTGAGGTGGTTAGGCTGTTGTGTGGTTGCTCAAGCTAGTAAAATTAAAAATGGTCAGTAAATTCATGAATCAGTAGCAGAATGAGCTAAGAAAAGTAATGTGGGATCTGAAAGAGTGATTTGCTAGAAGAAGTTCTGAGAACAGTCAAATAGAAAGTTTGTAAATTGAAATCACGGTGAATCAAACAGAATCTTTTTAGGATGACTTGGCAAAAGACCACATTAAGCAGAAGAAAGAGCAGCACGCCTTCA
The DNA here is from genome assembly GCF_014885135.2 of Alexandromys fortis. Lineage (NCBI taxonomy): Eukaryota > Metazoa > Chordata > Mammalia > Rodentia > Cricetidae > Alexandromys > Alexandromys fortis. Next base: position 805,763 of record NW_026068154.1, on the reverse strand, counting down.
AGACAAGCTGATGACTTACCAACTCTGATAATAAAAAAAAGCAAATTTTAATAAAATAATGAAAAACCATTGGGCATGAGATGTGAAATTTATGCAAAACAGAAACACATGAAAGACCCAAAGTCCTGGCTAAAAGAATAGAACATGTTTAGCAAAGAATACCAGAAACTATCTCAAATCTTGGAAATTCAAGTGTAATAAGTATCTAGAATACCAAATATAACAATCCGAAAAGGACCTCTATGCATCATCGCATAGAAACTACCAAATGTGCTAATGAAGGAAGAATATTAGAAGCACTGAGTGTCCACATAAAAATGGGAAATAAAACAAACCAGAGGAACATAGAAATGACAGATCATGCTGAGGACTAGAATACATCCATGTGGTGATTTAGTAAACCACTGAGTTTCTCAGATGAGTAGAGTGAAAGAAAACCACAGCTTCCTCAGAACAATAAAAGAACACAGATAAATGACAAGAGTCAGTATGTAACTTTATCAATGATAATTCTCGCTGTAAATAATCTTGATTCCCTAAATAAAGATGCAAATGGTACAATTGGATTTAAAAACCAAGACCCAACAATTTCTGCCTGCAAGAAACACACATCACTACAGGAGAAATACACTAACTAAAAGGAGCAAGGTAGAAAGTCCTACAAGTGCTGGGCGGTGGTGCTGCATGCCTTTTAATCCCAGCACTCGGGAGGCAGAGGCAGGCGGATCTCTGTGAGTTCGAGACCAGCCAGGTCTACAAGAGTTAGTTCCAGGACAGCTCCAAAACCACAGAGAAACCCTGTCTTGAAAAAGCCAAAAAAAAAAAAAAAAGAA